>NC_134043.1:15019353-15346532 GCF_965140245.1 Athene noctua
TCTGCTCTGCTGCTTGCTGTATTGCTGGAGTTCAGCAAACGTCTACTTGAGCAGATCAAAGCGTAATCTTGGCTTTCGTTGCTTCTCTGTGGGTTCTGGTGCTTATGTTAATCCTACTTAAACTAAGTGGTCAGAGATTTGGGAGATTTGAAATACAAAATAGATTCTAACCTTGAGATGGATTAGGGTTGTCAGATGACACAGAACTGTCATGTAGGACTAACGTTATGAAAACAAGAGCTGAAAATACTGTTTTAGTGAAGCTGACAACGGGGATTTATCCTAAAAGAGACATGGATGTGTTTGGTTAAAGCAGCTCCTTAGTGAATATGTAGGCTGAATGCCTTGCAAGGTTATTGATTATGTATCTTCAGTCAAAGATACAGCTTTTTCTCCAGGAGATTTGTTTTTTGATCCAGTAAACACAATAGTCTTCAGAACATGGATACAGTGTTTCACAAAAGCACTTTATTTTGCTTGATAAGGGGAGGATTAACTTGCATTATAATTACATATCTATGACTTTGTCTTCAGAAAGCCTGCTTGTCTTGCAAGTTATTTTCAAACAATACTGAAGCTTTGTAGCTAAAACTCATTTACCAGGATCCAATGGGGCAGTCTTCTAAGCCTCACAAAGGGTAGATGACACTGGATTTGTTCTTGTTGACTCTTTCAGAGGGCAGAGACACCTTGACAGTATAGGCTATGGCTCTAATTTATGGTTGAATTAATGGTCACAGGGTGGTTTGTAGCCAGATGTTATTGTGCAGCTGGCCAGCAGAGACCACACTGGGGAAAAAGGTTTATGAATATTTCAAAAATATTTCTGGGCCTATTTTTCTTTTAATTGCAAAAATGTTTTTCCGTGTTTTTTGACACTGTTTTTTGTAGTCATATCCTATTTGACATGGAAATATTTTCCATGACCAAGAGTTTCAAGGTCCCGTTCTTTAGAGCAGAACTAGGTGTGATTGTACTGTCAAGTAGTGGAAATCAGTACCCACCACTGACTTAACCCTTTTCTGGAAGCTTGGGCAGTTGTCACTTTTCTTGCAGTCCTCCTCTGAAATGACAAGGTATGTGACAGCTAACACAGTGATCCCCAGTCCTTCCCTCCCCCAGTTTGTACTGCAGTGGCACCTATGAATTTACCAATCCCCACAAACACAGGACAGGAGAGTGCTCACCCTCCTAAAGACCTTGCAATAGGCAAGAATTGGGACTGAATAGTCCCTCCTACAACCAAATTTAACACATCTCTAACCTTGGATTCATGTGTTGAGAGAGGGGGAAACTCAGGGAAAGGCGAGACAAGAAAGGTTTGGCCCTAAATTAGTTGTCTCAATTTGATAGCAGGATGGAGAGCAGGCATTTACCAATTTTTCCTTTTGCTTTTAAAAATGGTGTGAGAAACTGCCAAGCTACACTGGGGCACCCAGCTTATACCTGCTGTTTTTTGGTGGACTGTGAAGTTCTTGGAAGAGAGAACTGTCATCTCTTTACAGTACAGACATGTCTATGTCCATGTGCTTGCAGTTTTCTATGATAGATGCACATTTTTGTCCAAGTTAGTTGTTTTCTGAGATGCTGAATTCAATCATAGATGCTTATTGCTATAAAAGAAAAGAAACAACTGACCTTTTGTACTAGGAGCATTATTATGGTAGAGTAAAATCCAGACTATGGTTTTTTAATATGGCTTTCCCTTCAGGAGCCAGATGTAATAAAATGCGACAAACCAATATCTGCAGAGGGGGTTCCCATCCTCCTTACTCTCTGCAGCTTTAAAGAATGACAGCTACACAGTCTTTTCCAGCCTTGCTGCTGCTGCATAGCTAGGTTTGGGAAGCAGAGGGATAAAAAGGGATCAAAGTAAAGGAAGGAGCTACTTACATAAGCCAAAGGTGCAAACTTCCTAGAATAGAGAATATTTATGATGGGGTTGTATCCAGTCTGGAGACAATTATCATCATATATAATCTCTATTCTTGTCAAAGGAACAACCTAGAGACAAGACGGGGACCTTGAACACATCCCAGTTCTGTATCTGTTGC
The DNA here is from genome assembly GCF_965140245.1 of Athene noctua. NCBI lineage: Eukaryota > Metazoa > Chordata > Aves > Strigiformes > Strigidae > Athene > Athene noctua. Next base: position 15,021,408 of record NC_134043.1, read on the forward strand.
AGCACATTATCTTTCTCAAACATGGGCACAAGGTCTTCCAGCTCACGCTTTGGGACAGCAGTTGCTATCTGTCTACTCTCCACCTCTATGAGTGAATATAGGGAAGGGAGCAGAGCTGGGGACCTCTCTGCCACATCACATCTACAGTGTGCAGGGGCTAAAAAGTCACTTTCTGTGGATGGCGTGCACATTGCTAGATTTGGCTAGGTTTGGTGTGCGAAGAAAGAATGAAAAGACAAAGCAAAATATGGCAGAATACATGGGAAATTAATTTAAAATGTATTTGCAGGTATGTCCTTATTCTCAAAATACACTTTGAGAATGAACTAGGTAAGCTTTTTTTTAAAATTTATTTTAAGCTTTTGTCATCTCCTTCCCAGTATACTTCATTGAAGCTCTCTTTTGGATGAGTAAACAGTAATTTGGAAATATTTCACTTGATGGTATTTATGCATCCTTAGTTCCTGGTACAAAATCTGACTGATGGATCATTACCAAACCATATTGGGTAAGTGACAATGCTAAAAGACAACTGCCTTTATTGATCCTACGGCTCTTCTTCCCCAGACTGCAGAAACAAAAAGGATCTAAATCATGTTTGCTAACACATTAATATCCTTTAAGCAGCTGTTATAACCTCATGTAGACAAAGAAAATCATATCGGAAAAGATGTAATGTGGTCATGATTAATTAGACAACAGATTTACACTTGTGGAGGTTCAGGACCAGACGCTTCCCAATTTAGCATAACTCATAATTTCACAGAGAAGGGAACATCAGAGAAGGAAACATCAATATGGTGAAACAAATTTACTTCATAATGACAGAACCCTTTTTATGTCAGTTAAACTGACAGTCATGGCAGTCAGCGATGCAGGACCAAACACCACATTCCTCTGAAAATCTGAGCAAGCCATCAATACTTTCAGCCTTCATGTCTCCACTTTTGAGTGTAAATAATCACAGCTTTCAAAAGTGACTGGACTAGTCAAATACTAATTTCTGTTCATACACATGGAAACTAGACCAACAATCAAGGATGTTTTCCAAAGATCACCTAATTCAGTGGAGATTCCTATTGGTCATCTGGTAGAAAAAATAATCCCATGTTGTGAGTCAGACCTCATTAAGAATGAACACAATTTGAACTAATCTTGTGAATCACATTCCCTTTCTCTAGATTAGGATATATCAGCAAGAAATTCTTGAAAAAAGATTACAATACACTTTCAGATAATTTATTTACAACACGTCCTTCAACGAGCTTTGCTAATGAGGATTTATTTCTAACTTTGAGGATGAAAAGCTTGGTAAAAGGTATTGTTAATTGCTACAGCTAAAATTTTACTGTCTCTTATTCATGTGATAGCATGTCTAATTTAGTTCTTAGAATAAGAAAAAAATGTTATTTATACTATGATAGATATTTGCAATCTGTAATTTAGGTTATATTCTAAAATATACTTAATATAGGGCATACCTCCTTGCTTTAATTTGTTGGCAAGGCTTGCACCAATTTTAGCAGTGTAGCTTTAATTCTTAGGTGGAAATGGCTTTCCAGTTTGAAATTTCAAATGATGCTACATTTCAGGCTTTTTAAATTATCTGTGTAGCTTTTGTTTTATGTCTTTTTATACATTTTTAAAGGGGAGTCTTGGGGAGTCTTTGAAATGTGTACATGGCTGAAATCTTTGTCAGCTTTTTTTTGGTCATCTGTTTTAGATCAGGTTTTCTTTTTTTTTTTTTTTTTTAAATGAAACTGTCTTCCAATCTTAGTAGATCAAAATAAAAGGGGAATAAAACCCCACAGACCACTTATGCAGCAACTACCACCAAGTTTTGCATTTCATCTCACCTTCCTTATTTCCTCATTTATGTCTATAGAAACACATAAGTCTTTTGGTTTTTAAATATTCAATGATTATGTGGTACAACCTGTGATATCTTATGGACCAACAGTAGTTTGTATTTTATATCTGATTACATTCTCTTTAGAAATGTTGATAGAAATGAAAAAATAAATCTCTTATGCAATGGACAGATGATACTGAAATCAGGTAGAAATCATAAGATGAAAGAAAACTATCAGTGAGTATACCTTGGTAGTGGGTTAGATACTTCTCATCAACAAGATGACAATTTTGTTGCTACTTGTTAGTATTTGTATCTTACAGGCTGCCAAAGAACACGTTCTAGAACTGTAGTTTTGACTCCCACTTGTAATATTAATCTTTCATTATCCTCTTTGAGAAACTTCCTTTATTGTCACAATTGACTAGTATGCCAGATGCAGAGAAATAGTCTGGGAAGAATTTTATGATTAAGAGATGTGGGCAGGTTTAAAATCCTAAAGGGAAGCCTTGTGTATTGTAGTGTGCGGATTACTGATCTGTGGAAATAATAAGATAAAAAACAAAGCAGTTTGACAAAGCAGTTAAACTATGAACTGTAGAGCTAACTTTAAATTGTTATTCCGTACTATTGGAACCATTTGTCAAAATAAAATCCCCTTCCATGAGGAACACCAAAATCAGAGTTCTTTTCATTCAGAAATGGGGAAAAAACCCTCAGAAAAGTTAAAATAAGCTGTAAATGAAAATGGCAATGGGGTTTTCTTTGAAAAAAAAAAAAAAAACCCAACAGATTTTTCTTTACAGTATCAACATAATTTGTTGAAAATTGTGTTTCAGATCAAGTTTGTCAAGACATGTTAGTTATTTTATTATAACCTGAAAGCTGAAACAAAATTCTTTAACCTTAGAAGTTTAGGAACATATTTTTATAGATATATATATACATATATATATGGTGTTCAATAGTACAGCAGCTACAAAGAGAGAATAGGTATGCTTTTGACAAATTCATATAAATATATATTTCTATATATATTAATAAAATATATTCTATATATAAAATAGCATGTATATATAGTATATATATTATATATAAAGAAATATATATATTAATTGGTCAAAGGAATACCTATTTTATATATATACCATACTACTGCCTTATTTTTGGACCCTATCCAATGTAATAAGCATTTTCTAACATAATAAGCATTTTTTTTCAAATGTTGTTTTGTTTTTTCAGCTCAGTGTTTCAATGGATACAAATTCAGTATTAATAGCTCACAAATGATTAATGGATAATATTTGAAGATACAAATAACAAAAAGGCAATTAAAAAAGCCATGATAGACTGTCTTTTTCACAAATCAAATAACTTTTGCTTTATGCACTGTGCATTACCAATTAAAAAAGGTTATTGTACATTGGGAAAAAACTATATAACCTATATATATGAGAAAAAAAGCAGCTGAAATGACACAGTTGAGCATGCAAGGACTATTTGAATGCATTAAAAAATATACAAAAGATTCCATAGAGAAGGGTTAATAAATCTAATTTGATGATAAGAATCTTACTGCCACTAGAATTAAATTAGTAAACAAATTGGAAGGCTGTTAGGGAAAATGTTGACTCTGAAGTTGTGAATTGTCTGGATCCTCTCTGTGCACCCTATAGGAAGTAGTGAAGGGCATTGCTGAAGGAATCAAATCACTGTCCCAGCTCTAAGCAACTCTTGGCCATCTTACAGCAAGGCCAGGTCTGCCTGGTAGAGTCATAGCAAAATTCTTTAGTGTAAAAGCAAGTCAGAGTAAGGCTCATAAAACTCTGACATCCTATGGAGGCTCTCTCAGAGCTGAAGTTAAAAGGAGGATTTAAGCAAATAAGCAGTGTGTGCTTTTCCATACTCTTGAATTTGTTCAATACTGTAATAGTCAGTATTCCATATGACTGGTATAGGGGTAGTGAGACAGTTACTTATGCACAGTTTCCCAAAAACTTTTTTATAGCAAGAAAGTTTGACAGTGGTCAGATTTCTTTTTCAAAAGAGTTGTTACTATCCCTTGGGCCATGCACAGATAGTGAGGGAGTCACCCATATGATTGCTAGAAGTGTTGCAGTGCCATAATAGGAGCAGCATGTGCCCATGGGCAAGCAAGCGGAACATGTTTTGGGCTCTGAACCTGAAAAAATGCCCAGTCATCCCTTCAGTGAGAATTGTAATTTGTCTGATGGAAAGTACCTGAAAAGTGCTGTAAGGGTCAGAGGCAGCAGCAGCAGGAGGCTTTCAGGAAGGGATTTACACAGCAAATGCAAATGAGTGCAGGTCAGTGTATTTAAAGTCAAGAAGTTTATTTCCTTCCTGAGGTGGTGTAGTTATTGCCAGGAAACTAAGGTACCTTGCCTTCCCAAACTCCCCCTCATTAACAGGCCTCGTTACCTTGTTCAGAGGTCGGTTTAACAGTCCACAGGGACTTCTGATGAAAACCTACAGCAGCAGCTGTGCTGAAAATGCCGTCTGTCATGCTGCTTCTTGGCAGGGCTTGAAGGAAGAGACTGACACTCTAGTCACCCAGGCGAGGGCAGTTGTACCACTCCCATCCTACCGTGTCCCTTGGGGTCCTTCCAGAGCAAACCAAGACACGTGGGAGCTGAGACAGGGTGGACCCCACTGTGGTCCAAGTGTGGCTCAGGTGGGCGCTCTGTTCAGGAGGCAAGTCATGCTTGTGAGATGCCCAGCCTAAATGGACACATTTTTTCTTACCTGCTGCGTCTCATGCAAACCTGGGACACCCCCACAAAGCCAAGATGGTTTGCAGATTCTGTGTTTCTCCAGTGCTTTATACAGAGGGACTCTAGAGCTGTGACTGCTAATAAAGAAATGCTATGTTCCTTTTAATCCTTTAGGGCTTTAGACATGTTGTGTTGCTCTGCTTTCAAAAATGCCACTTCTGTGGTGGATTGTACAGCTAAAAAGTCTTCCTAGCATTAGACGAATGATCTTCAAAGCTGTTTCCTCAACTTTTGATGAACGCTCTCATGAGAATAGATAAATATTGTACTATTTTATTTTCTTGACACAATCTTTGTTACATGAATGAGGCAGTAACTTTTAATGTCTTGTGCCTCCTGTGAATTATAGAAATGTGCTGTTAAGTTTCTGACCTTTTCAGTGGGCTGTGTTTCTGATAGATGGCCATTCCACTCTATTTTATCAGCTTCACTTAATTTGTGGAGAAGGGACAGGCACATTCAAGTGCAAACATTTGAAAATACTTAATCTTTTGTGCTTACAGGTTGATGTTTCACAAGTGATATTTAGCATTAACAGCCTGATGCTTTTAGCAGATGAGAAAACAGATCAGGCAAGCAGAAATGTATTCTCACAGCAACAACAGGATACCTACAGTAGGTTTGATATGGAGCTGAGACAGGTAATCCTGCATTTCTTCCTGGTTGAAAACACAAATATATACAAACGTCTTCTCATAGAAATATGACCAGCAGTTGTATTATACTTGAGTATCTTTAAATAGCAACAGCAACAACATAAATACTAAGCCAATTTAAGCATAAATTTAAGACCTAGTCCTTTGACTCTCTTACCCTAACCAAACAGCAACATTAATTACTTAAAGGAGTAACTTCAGAAATGCCTACTTTTTTTCTCAAGGATCAGCCCCTTAATATCAATAAACTGTTAGTTAATGAAAATATTAACTGTTACTAATGTGCAGATATATCTGGGCTATCATACTGGCCGAAATTTTTACCCAGACGTCACCCTTTATAAAGAAATCTATGGGTATATATACATATATGTATGCATTATTTATCTATCCAGAACAGAAAGACTTGGTACAGGGAAATCTAAACCAAACATGCCTGAATCTAAACAAGAACAAAGGGTGATGGATTTAGAAAAAATCTGTGTAGCAGGCTATTCATGGACATTCATGTGTGCCATGTTTACATATTAATTGTATATATTTTTTTCTTTCAAATTAACAGACCAGTCCAGGAAACAAAAGCTGTTTGTGCCTTTAGCTGTTTTCTTCTGTTGATTGATTCAAAAATTAATGCTAAATTCTGCAAGAGACAAATTCATAGTAGAAATCTGACAGAAAAAGTAGATACAGAGACATCGCTCCAAATAAAACTAAAGGATTGCTTTACTGGTACTTGCTGTTTTATCTAATGCATCCACTTATATGGTTTCTGTAACTGTAGTTTCTGTGCCTTTTTATTTTCTCTGTCAAAATACTCATGGCAATGAAATTTTGTTCACCTCAGTGTAATACACAAGGTGTTAAGAACATCTATGCAAATTCAACTGCAGATGTGCATGCAATGGGAATTTAAAAAAAGTCACCTTGTCAAATCCTGGTGGAGTTTATAGACGGCCATGCAAGACCAATGTTATTTTATAATTTTAGGCAGCTAACCACCAATTATAAATAAAGAATTAGAATAGAAGACATTCAGTATAATAGTCACAAACTGGAACTTTTGAACAATGCAAGGGTTTGCAGCATTTGTGAAAAACATTCATTGAATAATTGGGATTAATGAACATTGCTGTTGACGATGAATATTTTGCAAGCATAAAGAAAGGCTTAATTTGGTGTAGTTTGTTCAGCTCTAAACCTGAACCACAATCTGAGGTAAAATATACCATATGGTGATCCTCAGGTGCGAGTCTCATAGTTCGCTTGTTAACATACACTGTGAAAGCTCTTCTCTAACACTAAAAAGACTTTCCTGCCTATTGATCATCATTAAAATAGGGACCAATGTTAACATTTAAAGTGCTATTAAATTAATCAAATTAAAGTGCTCTTACCCTTCTGCTTGAAATAATTCAGTTTGTCATTAAACAGAAGTTCTGTTCATGCTGAAGATAAGAAAGGAAGTTTTAAGATTAAGGAGTGATTCATATTCCTAAACATTAGAGTAAATAGCAGGTAGACTACCAGAAATCACAGCCTGTGGCTTCTTATCCTCCTCAGTATGTGTCTGATAAGAGTTTGCACAGAGAAGTCCATCTAACTCCTAATATAAACTGCAGCAAAGGAAAGTGAGCTCATCATTTTTAGTGCTAATTGTAGAGTTTAGCACTTGCAATCAACCACTCACCCAAAAAACAACCTCTGTGCTGCCTATTTATTTTTAGATACTGCACAATAAACACTCCATTAAATATTACACCTGCAGTGCCTTTTCCTTTCAGTCTGTTGCTGTTTTTTCCAGTCTCCCTTCACCTTAAACAAGTGTGGTTTGGAATGTCTTTTTTTTTTCCCTCATGATTTCAAGTTTTTGATAACAGTTACTGACAACAGTCTGAAGTTAAAACTACTCTTTATTTTCAAAATATGCATGAAAGGAATTTTCCAGGATGCATAATTATATGGCCAGTGTGCTAGAAAAGGACAATCATACAATGGTATTTTGCCAGGTGCATTTTTCCAGCCTCCAGATATATATGGATTACAGATTTCTTGAGCTAGATCTGTATTTGTGTATCCTTTCTGGATTTTTCTTGAATAAAACACATGTAACATTTCTTGGTACTGATTCTCAGTTTTCCACTGAAAATCTAAAGCATTAGCAATGTTCCCCTATGCTGCTACCTTTATGTGTCTGTTCTGTGGTTACTCCTATAAAGGTGGAGCGTAGGTTTTTGGACAGAACTACCCCAATTACAGGTCAAGCACTTTGGATACCGCACCACATACCCGCCTTTCTCAACCTCCTTTCATACTTTTTCTTGGTCCCTGTCACTTGAAGCATGATTTTTGGTCATTTTTATGTTGTCAAGCTTGTGACTTGAGCTGAGTTCCCCCTGGCACCTCTGCCCCCCTTTCTCCGGGCATGCTTCTGCTGGGGACCCCATGTAGGGCAGATGTGCTTTTGCTTTGCTTGCAAAAAAGGCCACTGTAGCACGTTCAGAGCAGCCTTGTGCTGGAACTGAACCTGCTTTGCTTGGATGGAGAGGCTCCCAGCACCCAGGTCTGGTTAGACCTGGAGTCCTCTCCCTAAAACTGTCAAGAAATCTGAATCAGCAGCGACCTCCTATGCACAAACAGACAAGAGCAGGTTTGTTTCAAAACAGCCATCATAGGAAACTGAGTTCCTATTGGCCTCATTTAATAAGATTTTAGGTAAGATACCTTTTGCTACCATCAAATCGACCTATGGTACTTCCTCTGGCTGACAGCATCTGACAGATTTGAACCAACTGCAGGCAGGTTAATAATCTGCCCCATTAGTGACTCCTCAGCCTTCTCACAGAGATCTGAGCCTTCTGAATGTAACAGGTCTTGTTACAAAAAACTAGAAAAGACCATTTGGACAGGAGATAATTCAGCCAAGACAAGCAAGTGGTAGAGTTACAGGGGGCATACCCCTCACTGAAACATCCTGAATTCAGAACTGAATTCACAGTCCTGCTGTGATGTGCATGCTGTCCTGCCTGCACTCAGAGCTGGGCAGGTGTTAAAAGATTCTGACCTGGAAACAGTGTAAGCTGTGGTTAGTGCAGCACTTGACCTGGCTAATGAACCCACCTGGGGCTGTCAGACTGGCTGTGGATGTTGATGTGTTTGGCTGGCAGGGTGCACAGGTAGTTCATGCTCACATCAGCCTGTTGAAGCCCATGTAGACACATCTTGAGTAAAGCCCATCTGGAGGGGAAAACATATTGGACGTTTATTTAAAGGTTGTTGAACTGAGTTCTACGTCCACAGGGTTAGCTGCTAATATTATTTCCTCAGTCTACAGCTTTAGGAAAGACCTTTATGGGAAAATTTACTGCACACACACTTTAATTCCTTGTAAACCAAAAGCAAACAGTTTAATCCCTGCTGGCATTACTTGTGCTTTGTTTGTCAGAGGGAAACAGAGAGGTGTAATTAACTGTCATGTTCTGCATGGACAACTGGCTCACAGAGAAAATAAATAAATAAGGGAGAAAGTGAAACTTAAGGTCTGGTGGTGCCCCCATAAAACATCCCAGACTGCAGCTTTTGTTTTTAATTTGAATGACGGTTTATATTCACAAGGGCTTCCCAGTAGGGTCTCAGAAGAGAGGTCTTTCATTCCCATCACCAGCCCTCTCTCCCCCCTTAAGTAACTTCAGTTTGAACCTTACAAATGACATTTGAATCTGCTTACAAATCATTATAATGAAACAAGGGAAACACATCATAGAATCATCATAGAATCATAAAATGGTTTGGGTTGGAAGGGACCTTAAAGTTCATCTCATTCCAACCCCCCTGCCATGGGCAGAGACACCTTCCACTAGCCCAGGTTGCTCAAAGCCCCGTCCAACCTGGCCTTGAACACTGCCAGGGAGGGGGCAGCCACAGCTTCTGGGCAACCTCTGCCAGTGCCTCACCACCCTCACAGGAAAGAATTTCTTCCTTACATCTGATCTAAATCTATCCTCTTTCAGTTTAAAGCCATTACCCCTTGTCCTATCACTACACTCCCTGATAAAGAGTCCCTCCCTATCTTTCCTGTAGCCCCCTTTAAGTACTGGAAGGCCATTATAAGGTCTCCCTGGAGCCTTCTCCTCCATCTGAACAACCCCAACTCTCTCAGCCTGTCCTCATAGGGGAGGTGCTCCAGCTCCCTGATCATATTTGTGGCCTCCTCTGGACCCGCTCAAGCAGGTCCATGTCCTTATTTTGTGGGCCCCAGGGCTGGACACAGCACTGCAGTTGGGGTCTCATGAGAGCAGAGTAAAGGGAAAGAATCACCTCCCTTGACCTGCTGGCCACACTTCTCTTGGTGCAGCCCAGGACACAGTTGACTTCCTTGGCTGTGAGTGGACATTGCTGGCCTATAGCCAGTTTTCCATTCAGTAATACCCCCAAGTCCTTCTCTGCAGGGCTGCTCTCAATCCCCTCATTGCCCAGCCTGTATTTGTGCTTGGGATTGCCTCGACCCATGTGCAGGACCTTGCACTTGGCCTTGATGAATTTGATGAGGTTTGCATGGCTGGTCGAGGTCCCTCTGGATGCCATCCCTTCCCTCCAGCATGTCAACTGCGCCACACAGTTTGGTGTTGTCAGCAAACTTGATGAGGGTGCCCTCAATCCCAATGTCCATGTTGCCAACATAGATGTTAAACAGCACTGTTAAACAAATCATACTTCTTCCATAAGTCTGACAGAGCTTTTTTCCTCAAACACCAAAATCTATTTTCTACACACCAGATGGCAATGTCTTCAGACAACTTCCAGTCTTATCATGACACAGCACTGTGGTGCTACATGCACCTCTGATTTAAACCCCAAACAGTCTGGTTTTTATTCAGATCATCAGAAAAAGGATGTTCCAGTAGAGAAACAGCCAGATGACTGCCCTCACATCTTTAAATCTAGAGACTGTTACAACATATGCTGCAGGCAGCTTGGACTGCTGCTGTGAGAGGTGGCCAAGTTCCCAGTTCACTGCAGAGAGGAGTTCTTGCCTCTGTACCAGACAACTGTATATAAGACAGTATTTTTTTTTACTGTGTTTATGTAAAAAATTAGGAATAATTTATGATCTTTCAGGATTAGACTTGTTTCTAGGCCTAATTATCAACGGTACAAATGAATACTAAGAAGCTGTCATGAATTTGCGTGTCTGTCAGACCAGAGAAAAGAAAATGTGTAGGAACAAGAGAAAAATAAACTTTCATATTTCTGAACTTAATTCAGTGCATTATGAACATCACAGCAGGTTCCCTCTTGAGCAAGGTATGACTCACCTCTCTTGCCCACACCTACTGCCTCTCTCCTGCATGGCATTAAATAAGCGTCTGCAAAAGTGCCTAGTTACTAACAGAAATTCAATTCATCATACAGAAGAGGATGAGTGAAAAGAAACATCAATCTTTTTAAGCTTTTGTGTTTCTTCCAACCCCCATCACCTCTTTTTCTGGCTCTTAATTTGGATAGATTTGCATTCTGGGAACTTTTAAAGAAGATACATTGAATTAGGTACCCACATCCCACTAGCATTCATGATACCAGTTTGAAAATTGCCACAAATGACTTTGAAGAAATCAAATCATCTGATTCTGTTTTGACACCTTGGTTTCTTTTTATCACCTTTTCCTCATGCTCCAGTGGAAGACATTATCCTCCTGACTTCTGGATGTTTCACCATCTCATGCTACTGTCTCTTGTGTTCTGGGCTCCTGACCATGATTTTTAAATTTCTGGTTTGCTTTGTGTATATCAGTCTGCATCTATCTATAACAGTTTACTGCTATGTTATGCCACTTGTTCTGTTATTACCCCTGCTGTTAAACATGGACACCTTATTTTTAGATGCCAATTTTTATCTTCCAGGTTTGGGAGCTTGTCATATGTTGATTTTTAGACAGAAGAGTTCTCTGTTTGATAGCAGAGGCAGGGTCTGCTGCCTGTCATGCAAACTAAATGGGAATTAGAGGCAGCACTCTGTAGAGACAACTGGAGACCTGAGTCTGATCTCTAAGGCCAGAGTACTGCAAATAGTGAGCATCTGATGGATACTGGGTAGGAGATGTTAAGAACAGGACACCGGAAAAACTCAAGAGAAAACTACTTGTAGGAAGGAAGTGATAGTTATATAATTAGGAGCTGAGAGACGTGTTGTTTGAAGCCCTACCACTAAGAGTAACTTTAGAGTCCTTGATGAAGAAGACAAGTAGCCTGGAGAAACTCTAATGTCAGAGCAAATGGGAAAGCTGACCAAGTCTTAGAGAGGGTATGTTTGGATGGATTTACTTCACTAAACATGTCCAAGGAAAGGGAAATCCTATTTAACTTGTGTGTGTATAAAGTTTCGGTGACATCAAAACTAAAGATAGATGGTAATGCATTCGGCTGGGATGAGCACTTACATCTCTGTTCCCTTATCTAAGTCACTAGTTACTGAGTGCAGCGAGGCTGAGGGAAACAGCATCACAGGCTATCCCTCTCACCTTCCCTGAAAGGAAAGGCATTTTAAATAGATTCAGTATATAAGAGAACCATCAGAATTTCCTCTCCTTCACATGTCCCTTACATACCCACCCCCAACCCTACCCCTTCTTTTGTTATCAGAGATGTCTAAAAAGGTCTTCTCTCCCATTTAGAAGATACAGCTGTTTCCTGTGGAGGAACACACACGTGAAATAAATTACAACAAAAATAAGACTTCAGGAGTCATTAGAATCTTCAAAAGACATCTCAATTACTTCTTTAGTGAAGAAAGCAAAGGGAATAGTGTGAAGAAAATAGGTGAATTAAAATGAGGAAATCAAAGAGAAACTGGCCTCGTGGAGTCCCTGTGGTCTTTCTTTACCTGTTTGTTCTTACTTCTTAACAAGTATATTTGAACCATTTCTGTCTATTGTAATTCTTCAACAATATTCCATCAGGATGTGAGAAACCATCCGTTTAGGCATGAAGAATATGTTTCATTTCACTTCATTATTTAGCACATTTGGAAGAGATTTATCACGATTAATCTCAAGAGGAAGAAAATGAATTAGATACCTTTGGTGTAAATCAGCTTTGCAGCTGATGAACTCAGCAGTTTTGTCTGGCTAATTAGAAAGGCAAGTTTGCCACAACATGAATTCCCCTCTCTAAAACCTGTGCTTAAAAACCTACTCCTCTTCAGGACTGAAAATTGGAGCATATGCTTAATTTTAAGCACCCAATTCCTGGAGCATGTGCTTCAGCATTGCTTAGAAGGATGACAGATTAAGGTACACTGAAGGGCCTTTCTTATGTCTAATTTTTTAATATTACAGTGGCCATCATTCTACCTTCCATGCACATACAGTTTGTTATAGCCTGAAGGACTGACTCTTTCTAATAAAGTTTTTTCAGTCTGACTTTTTGCACATCCTAAGGACATAGTTTAACAGGCATTGCTTGCACTAGAATTCCCAGATCATGCAGATGCAGCCTACACCCTTTCAGTGCCCCCACCACAAAGCATCAGTTGAAGTTCAGTGAGGTTTCCTGACTGCATGCCATCTTGATGATGGCACTTTGAGCCCAGTTTGGCTGCCAGGTGAGTGAAAGCAGTGTAAACACTCACGGCAAACTCACTTATGTCTTATCTTAATGAATTTGAATTAGTACTTCATACTGATGACAGATCTTAATGTACAGTTTGGTTTTACAGGAAAAAACACCTACAGTCGTGAATTATATTTGCTTCTCATTTTAAATGAGGTCTAAATTGTTATGAACCCCACATTGCAGTTGTGAGAGATCCTCAGCAGGTGTTGAGACATAGAAGTCCATGAAATTACATGATATTTACACTGACTGGGGGTTTAATCTGAATCTTCCTTAAGATACAGCACTGGCACCATGCTTGCTTGGTGCTTGGCAGGCTAGGGCTCCTCTTCAGACTAAAGGCAATTTTCATTAATTTTATTATCCTGTAATGGGATGAAATATTGTGAACAATATAAGTGAATTTTTTTTTCCCAGATTCAATTTCATCCCCAAAAGGATATTTACTGCAGCAAATAATGTGACATACAGCTGACTTGATCAAAAGAAATCAGTTTTTGATATTAAGGTTACAAGCAGAAGTCCTCCTTCTCTGTCTATAACCCACTCTTCAGGGAATTTCCTTTATTTACCCCTTGCCAAATAAAAAACTTTCTAGTTTATGAAAAGGTTTTGTCCTTCTCCTCCTCTTCTCATCCACCCCCCTACTAATTGGAACTGAAACTGCAGGGTAGGCCAGAATGGCTGCTTAAGAGATTGCCCAGTGTCCACCCTTCATCTGGAAAAAAAAAAAAAAATTTACTAACAACTTGATTGTAGTAATTGTGCTTATAATTTCTTTGAACGGGTACACCATTCCAAAATGCACAATACCAATTTTAATTAAAAATTACTTAAACAATGTCTAAATTGGCCAGATAAACCAAATCCCTAATGTGAAGTGTTCTTTGTGGTTAATGAACCATCCCCCTGACAGTAAAAGCTTGGTACAAAATCACTGGTGTTCATAATGTGGTCCAATAATAACACTGTTCATTATTATTGTGATTATTTCTTGCTACAGTACAGCTTAAGGGGAAAGATGATTAATTAATAAATTCCCATTATTTTTTCTAATTCTGGTAATTATTGCCTTTCTATTTTGTACCAGCATGATACCTAGATTCAAAGGTTAAGCAACCAGCCCTAAATATCAGATAGACCTACTGCACACCTCAGGATATTGTATCCATGGAAATTTAAGAATGACACAGAATTGTTCTATCAGTCTCTGAGGCTTCCTGCATGAAATATAGACTGAGTTTATGATATATTGCATCAAAGCTGATGCTAGATCTTTGCAGTGTTCACTCCTGGGAGAATTAGTATTGCAAAAGGCTTGAAAATAATATGGAGAAATGAGAGCAAAGGGACACCTTTTCTGTGGGGATATGTAGATTTTATTGTTATTGATAAAAACTGAAAGACTCTGGGCTAACTATAAGTGTGACTTTATCCATGCACAAGTATGTGTGTAAGCAGTAAAATATATGATTAAAATAAATCTTTAAATCACTTGTGGAGTAACTTGACTAGAGTATAAGGACAGACTTCCTCATGCTCAATATACACAGTAGGAGCCAGGATTGCTGAAAAGCTGATTGCATAGAAACCTCCTTCATTGCACTTTTGATCAAGTTAATTGAAATGGCTTGATTACCAAACTGCCATAAATTCAGGGATCTTTTGATATACAACATCCTTTAATTAAATGCATGCATAAAGTAACACGTCTTGCTGAGTATTTAGAATGCAGTGACAGGACAGCCCTATGTGGTTATGGACACTATTTCCAAAAGGATAAATCAGATCTCATCTGCTACAGAAAAGATGAAGCACAGGTGAAAATGGACAAACTGGTTCAGAATAAGAGACCTTCTTGCCTAAGGATTTGTCCTCAACAGCAGCCAGCAGTGAATGTCTAGAGTCACACCTTGATAATTTGCTAACCCTCCTTAGAAGCTACCATCTACATTTAGAGTTTCCAAAATAATATGCATATCTTCTCCTGAAATACCTTTATCCTCAATCTAACTTTGTTAAACAAGGTTTATCCCCACTGTTATGAAATAGAATGCACTGGTTAGAATCTTAGTTTGAACTGTCCAGCAAAAGCATTCATTTGCAAAGCTGTCAAACACAAAATGTACACATCTGTCTTTATTTACTTCAGTAACTTCCTAATCTCATGGACGATACCTTGTAAAGGTCCTTAGGGATATAAAGAAATTTGACCCATGGCAGGAAACCTACTGATGGTGGCATGAAAATACAACATAGAGCTGAGAAAAACTAAAGGCTGTCTGCGTGAGTTCAGCAGTGAAAGCATGAAGTAGCTAGGTCCAGGTAACAGCTCTATCTATCTTTCTCATATATGCCACTGGCTATCACCACATGCTTTATATCAACCAAGATATTGGCAAGAGATAGCTCAAAAAGTAATTAGCTTGTATTTCAGAAATAATACAGAGCACCAGACTGTCCTGGACTGCAGTACTGAGCACCTTCTACTTCTTTGGCTCCAGTAAGGAGTGGAGGAAGCACAGTGCTGGCAGGCAGCCAGTGCAAGGATTTGGTCTGCAGCAATTTTTGCAAGTGTAAAGCAAGATAGGCTGTGACTTTCAACTTTAAGGCATTAATCCAGTATGTATAGTTCAATATATATACTATGGGCCTGAGGCTTAACACTGAAATCCTTAAGATAAATTCTTACAAATTAAATAAAAAGCAATGAAATACGACAGACACATAGACCTTTCCATGGGCATAAAATAGTGAGAAAAATCTTGATGTGGCATCATTAATGTAATGATTCAGAGATGTTTTGGAGCAACGTGATGGGAAAATTGAAACTGGCTTTTCATGGCTCTTTTAGAAGATTGGCTCTAAACCTGGAAAATCCTGCTCATGCCAGTGAAGTATCCCAGGATATATCTATGCATGACTGCACAGGCCATGAGCTCTCATTCAAACCTTTCTCTGTCTGAAAATGCTGCTCAGAAGTTGGATTGTGCATAGAAGACCAAGGTCTAGATTCCCGGCTCCAAAGCTACAAACAGTAAGTGCACAGCTTGTTGTACTACTTGGCCAGTGATGTTATTTCTCAGAATAAAAACTCTTCTGTAATGTTGCTCTGCCACGCTGATTAAAGCCAATGTCTAAATGCCTGATGTCTTTCCCTAATGCAGAATGGATTGCACTATTACTGCCTCTGAAGTCTGATGAGAAGGTAAAACTCAATACTGAACAATGTCAGATGATAAATCAGGAAAGGATGGAGGAACACTGAGTTTTTAAGATGGATACCTGGATAGAGAATAGAGGGTGAAAGACTGTTTTTTGTAGAAACTGTCATAAGCAAACATCGAAGTGGATGCATTACTGATGCTACTCCCTCAGTTCTCCAGTTTTGCACTGAGGACTAATTCAGAACCAGATCTGGACACCTAAACTCTGTCCTGAAGACACCCTAACAGTGGCTTGTGAGGAAAAGGATTGTAGTAATTCCCTCTCTACAGAAGAAGAACCCAAGCAATAATAGATTAACTGCCTAATATGACAGAAATAAGTAACATGGGGCAGAACCAGAAGTTCAGCCTAGGACTCTAAACACTCAGCTTTAATGCCTTTACCACCTGTTTTCCTCAGAGACCTCCAAACTATACCAGAGTTCAAACAGTGGGCTTTTCTTTGGCATTTCTTACAGTAACATGCCATAAATTGCTCTTCTAAAATTCCAGGTGGGAATTCTTTTCTGTCCTTTTTGCCTGAAATATCACAAAATCTTCTTTCCTCATCAACTTTATGAACATCTGCCCCAGCATTAGCCTGCAGAATAAGTAAAATCATTCTACCAGTAGGCATAACAATGCAAGATATTTCCAATATTTTTCCTGTCCTCTCTCACTGTGACCAAGACAAAGAACTGAAACAAACTAGGCCTTATAAATGCTAGATGTCATTGTGATGTATTAGGAGGCAACTGCTTTCGCTGGCAGGAGTCTGTCTCCACACCTCTCCTTCCGACTGTGGTAGCAGGAGCACCTGTTCAGGTATCTTTTTGGTCTTCTTTGGATGGCTTACTGTAAGGACAAAGTCCAACTGGATCCACCTGATCTGTCTGGCAGAGTCAGGAGTCCATGACATCTTCTCTGAAACATATTAACATGTTTTCAGTGTACCAAGACATCGCAGCAATGTAATACCAGTGTATTAAACTTAATTTGAGTCTGAATTGAAACTACAACTCATTTTGCCTTATTGAGACTTCAGGATTCAATTCTTTTCCTTATTTTGTTCAAAGAAAGTGTAATATCATTGCCATTATAAGTGCAAAGCCCATGCATTGATCTTTTCCAGCTACATTTAAGTTAATGGAAAACTTACTATTAATTCTGTTTGGAATTCACTCAAACCCTGTGAAGAGAAATGAATTCTTCTCTACCTGCATTTTTTATTTTTTTTAAATGCTGTAATATGTTTAGGGCAGAGGCACATGATCATTTTTTCTGATCATGTATTTGTTGCTTGTAAAACCCAAAGCTTATTGGTGGACCTTAATATAGACTCAACAATTCACAAATAAGTCTATAAAAAGGCCTATGCATTCATCTTTGTTTGATGGTAAATGTTTATGCCAGTGGCATTGTAAATACAATGTCAGTGGGTAACTGAGAAACACATAGCATGCGTTAGAAAGAATAACTTATGACTTGTTATTTGAATACTAGTGTTAGGGGATAGTGTGGATAATTATGTCTAACCATTCAGTACAGTGTTTTTCTACAGTAGAGTCTCTTATCTCACAGTTGCCTGGAGGGAAAAGTTTTTTGGGGAGAACACTTGGGAGAATGGCTTCTAGAAGCATGTTCTTGCAAGGAATGACATTTTGTTTTCCTTCCCAGCATATATGTAAAATGTGAATAAAATTCAACAGTAGTATTGGTGTTAGTAGGAGCTTTAACTGAATAAAAGGTGATTTTCTTCTGCCAGTCAAATAATGCATTTTGCAAGGAATAGATTTTTATCCACACTGACATCTGAATACAACAAAGAAATCTGATTGAACTTCATAGATGAAAAGCAGAAGCATGTGTATCCCTAGGGTCAGACAGGGAAAACAGCATGTAAAATGTCAGGTGGGAGTAAAATGTGTAGGATATTCTGTTAATATCAATGACAAGAATGCAATAGGAGAAGCAGCAAATCTTTCTGGACAGTGCTGGAACTGAATATACTAGAGAAGAGCTATGATGTCTCCCACGTCTTCTTTAAAGATTAATTTTGGAATCTGCCCACTCCTCTCTACCAACCTGATGGGATGTACTGCTAAAACGCCTCCATTTCTTTCTGCCCTTGGGACATAGCAACCAACATGAATTAACTTCTTTACTTGGCACATAAGAACCATGAAGGCTGTTGCACAGTAGAAGATTCTCCATAAACACTGGGAGTCTGACATGATGAGAAGACAACAGTGGTTCTTTTTGACATGACTCTGTGAGAAGCAAAATATTTTTATACAGTGACACTTGCTTAGACGAGTGTGCAAACACACAGAGAAAGATCGCAAAGACTTTAGAACAAAAAAGAAATTCTATGAGAACCAGAGATGAACTGTAGTCATGAAATATGGGCTTTGCCCTGCTAAAGTGATGCCAATATTTCCATCCTGTACCTTGATAAAGGGACTTGTCCCATATAATCCAAATCCAATGATAATTTTAATCTTGTTGATGATGTTTCAGTCTCTTATTCGATATTTCACATTAAGACACTGATGGGGGAAGGAGAAGTACTAGTATTTTTTTAATTGAAAAGGAGGGGAATGTTCAGGCATAGAAGAAAAAAAATATGTAAAAGATACCACGAGAATGAACAAGATATGAGAAAGGACAGCTGAAATGGAAATCACAGCTATAGACTGTCACAGCACCAAATAAACAAATTTGGATTATGCCACACAACATTTTCAAAAGCTTTTTAGAGGACCACAAAACTAGTTCTGTTCCTTTTTTTTTTTTTTTTACCTTCATGCACTACTTTATTGCATCCAAGAGTGAAAAAAGAAGTGCTGGCAAAGTCACGGCAGGACATTTATACTTGTGGCTAGAGATGCTCCTTGCAGAAAAACGAAGTTTCAGTTTTCTGAGGTTATTGTGAATTCATGATGAAGTATGGCTAAAAGTCTGAGGCAAAATAAGTTTAAATACATTTGGTTTTAAATAAAAATTCATTTTGACATTTTCAAAATTGAGTATTTTTATATTCTATTTTGAGGTAATATTGTTCTAAAATCTGCTTGAATTCAAAATGATAAAGAAAGGGAAGACAAGAACTTAAAAAATATATAGAAATTTGTAGTGGACAAAGTAATTATGTTGATGAAATTTTTGTTGCTTTGGTTCAATCAATTGAAAAAACAGTTGTCTTGGCAGTTTAGATTCTGACATGGTTAGTCCTGTTTTATTAAATGACCTTCCCAGGCATGGCTGCCAAAGTGCTGTATGCTTTTTACTAAACAATTACATGGGAAGAGGTATTGCAATTAGAATGAAAAAATAAAAAAGAGCAAATCATGACTGCTTATGCTGGTCTGCTCACAGACAGTCAAAGGGAAATAGACCCTAGATCTCTAGTCTTGAATAATTTACACTGTGCAAGAGAAGTTTTATTTCAGAATATGCAAAGTGCGCATGTTTCCAAAATGCTATAACCCTTGGGGATTAAACCAACAAGAAAAGAGGGAGGGAAAGATTAAAAGTTAGAAGCACTTTGATTATTTCTTTGTGGTCAGATGGAAATTGTCCTGTACTGAGTGCATATACTTTCATTGTAATGGTCTTTTTGAAATTTTAAAACTCCAGACTTTGTTTTACTTCTACCTCTGCTGTGGAGATGCTGTCATTTTTATGGTACTTCATCATTTCTTCTAAGGACAGAGAATTCTGCGGGATGCTACCTGGCTGGGGTCTGTCTCTGATGCGACATGTTCATCTAATTGTGATAAACAGGTCCTATTCAGTGATGTTCATCAAGAGAGTTTAGTTAAGTAAGGATCTTTCTACTCATTTTTTGAGAAGAAAGAAAGAAGTGAATATCCTAAGGTCAGTAGCACAATAATCATAGTCCTTTCCAGTCCATTTGACTGGACCACAGTATAGCAATTTTTAGGCTGAAGACTCAGCACGTTTTTCTATATGCCCCATCCCCCAGAAGGGGACTTGAAGCTATAAGGGTTGAAATTGATATCATAATGAGTAACATATACTGCAGAGAAGAAATCCATCATACAGTAGATGAGGAAAATCAGTTTTCCCATCTGTAACATCTTTGATGATCCTATTATCTTTGTATTTGCATTATTTGTATGATATAGACACCATTTTTCTTTGCCACAGTTATTTATTATTGATTGTGATGAGCCTGTCCCTTGGTTAATGAGTTTCCATTTTGTGCAGTAAATGGAAAACCTTTCTTGTATCATAGAGAGCCTGTCTATGATCCAGAGCCTGGAGCCTCAGAAAGCCTACTGTAAGTCCACTCTGAGAAAGTGTGACAGACAGATAGCAAATATGCAAATATAGACAGTGATATAGGAAACAGATTTTTCAGTGTGTGCAGCAACCTTACTCCCAAATACACCTGGTAGGTTATGATATACACTGAACGTTCCCTGACAGTCTTCAGGCAATCAAGAAACCATTTAGAAAGAATAAAGGCTAGGGTAGAAGGAGACATATGAAAGGGAGTAGCTTTCAATGGAAGTATGAAAACAGCCCATCAGATCCACAGATTGCTACTGCCCATACATGCTGAAGGACTGGTAGCTTCCAGGATGAAGAGCAGGATTCTGAGTTTTTTTATGTTTGCATCTCTGGTCTCAATCTAAGCTGGTCCTGACTTGGAACTAAGACAAAACCAATACTAATATATGAGACTGGTTGTTTCCACCAGTCTTCTAGTGACCAGATATCCTTCATAACAGGCCTCACTACCACATCATGATGAAGAATAAGAGCAAATAAACCAGCAGATGTTCTCAACATGAGCCGTTTCTGCTGGGTTGTTTGGGCAGGCAGTAGCACTGCAGAGTGCCAAGTAGCTATGTTGTCATAGCTTGTGGTGGTGCAGTAACAGCAGTAGCTGTGGATGTAGTAGTTGTTTTAGGTGAGGAACGTGCTGTGATAAGGTTCACCTTCAGGAAGGCCATCTCTTGTAAAGCTTCCATGCAGTCTGCATAGATCCAGGAGCGGGTGTTATAAAAGAAGTTTATTAAGTGATAATATTCCAGTCATGCTCCAGGACTCAGGTAGCAGAAACTTGTTCATCATTCTGTATGATGTAAGGATAAAAGTTAAATACCACTCTTTTGAAGAAGAAGAAACAAAATGTCTAAACTAACCAGAGGAGATGAGATGGGCATTTGTCTATTTCCAAAAAACTCACTGATCTCTAGATATTACTCATATCTTCAATTTAAAAATGAGTAAAATATTTCATACTGTCTTCAGAATGTACCTGATTGTACTCAATAACATGGTGCTGCCAAGACCTGAAGAATCAACCTCTCTGTGTATTGGTCTATTCAAATGCTGAAGAAAGAGTATCCAATATTGAGAGAAATGAGGGGATTTTCCCTTTCAGGGAAGAAAAGTAAGGACACAATCTGCAAGTGTGAAATGTGAAACAGCATAAAATTGAAAAGCAATAGAGGAGAGCAATCATCCTATGCAATTCTTTCATTTTAAGCATCAGTGAGCAGTGAAGCTGATAAGAACATTCAGCTTGCATTTACCAAAACGTACCATTTTAAGTCTGAGAGATATGTGCCAGTTACTGCATGGGCCTCACTTGAGAGGGGCTTTTGCATAAGAAGGACCCTGAAGACCGAAAAAAGAAAGCATGACCTTTAGCACCACAAAATTTGATTGGAAGGAAGATGAATGTCTCCTGCCAAAAGGACAAAGGCAAAGTAATGAAACAAGGAATTGATTGACAGCATGTTGACTGACAAGAATATTACCCATGTCATGCTATAGGGTGCTCAGCTATGGTCTCTTAAAGCAGGAAGCAAAGACATTACACACAGGTCCAGAAGTTTATGAACTCGAGGATGCAAAACTGATTTTTCATAGGACAACATCATCTAAACTAGAAAAGCCCTTAAGACAAGAAATAATCTATTCAGTGATGAAAAAAATGACTTGAGCTTTAATAGATAGGAGGAAAAACACCAAATTTTTTTCCCATTTATGAAGATTTACACGCAGACTGAGCAGGGGTGTAGACACCAGTGGTCTGTGTAGATGTAATAAATGCATTCACTCACCTGTTTGGCCACAGACTTTCCTATTCCCAGCAAGGAATTTTGATTCTTTAGGACACTGGCTACTTTTAATTGTGATTGCAAATACAGGATTCCAAAGGTAAACAGATTTTTTGGGGGGTGAGTCAAAAAAGTTATTTTCTTTTCAGAGCTTTTTTTTATATTTAAAAACCAAACCAAACCAAACCAAATACCCTTCGATCTACCATGCTTTTCAAATGCTCTGTGTTGCTTTTGTTATTTTGATTCCTTCTTTGGTCTTCATCTCAAAAATAATCTGAAAAGACCTCACTCACAAAGTTATTTTAGGGGAAAAAGGCAGATTTCCCTAGAAGTTACCAATTGACAGCCCTTGTTTTCAGATTGTGATATGCAGAGTCCTAGAGTTCTGCAGTCCATGTCAGAAAAGTCCCTAAAAAGGTAACTAAAAATTTCTTTTTAATTGTAAATTCCAAAATATTAAGAGTGCTAGTCTATCGATATCAGTTGAAAAAGGGAATTAAGAAGAACCTGTCAGGCTTGCAGCTAGTCTATTCATGATCTCTCAAATACATTAGAGGTCAGAACTGTTAACTCCAGGCCCATATAAATAGGCACAGGAAAAGCAAGGCCAAGATGAAATCAATGCTACAGGAAGGACTGGAATAGCTAGAGGAAAATGGTTTAATTTCATGACAATTTTGATGGTTCTAAATTGGTTTTTGCTGCTCTCTGTCCGCTCTTCAGTGTATTCCCCAAAGGATATCAGATTGAAAACTCCATTTTCAATTGGAAGTGGGCAGATTTTAAATTTAGGTGATTTTAGGTTTCCTCCCCTCAAAAGATCCATCAGAACTGCTTTCTTCATAAAACTTTTTGGCTTTGAAAGTGTATTGCAGCAGAAATAAACTTCGTTGAGACAAGCGATTTTACTAGAGTTTAGGTACTGCTGCATGGTGTGTTGCTAGACCTCATGAGTGCAGCACGCAGGGCAAATGACTTGGGTCTGCATTAGCCCAAGGGAACAGTAGAAGTTCCTTCACTGTGAAGAAGTGCATGTGTGTGATGAAGTAGAACAGTTGTCATTAAAGGTCTGTGTTTAGGCAAAAGCAGCCAAGGTCTGTGCCAAAGGCAGTTATATTCCCTTGCAAGCTTTTCCTTTCTGTGTGAAACTCTTAGGTGAATTATTTTTAATCACATACCACAGTTTGCAGTCCCAGAAGGGGGAATTTTCATCAAAAGCATTGCTTCTTTCTTCCATAAAGAGCTCCAAAACCAGGTGGCTGTGCTTTCCAGTGCATCATGAAACATGAGATGTTATTCTAGCAAGCACCCGAGTGAGTCACACTTTACAGGGTATTTCTGAACATGTTGAAAAGTGCTGGTTTTGGTAACTGTTTGCATGTAATTTTTCTTTCCTAAACCTGGTGCTCTGTCACAATTTAATGTCTCATTCCCTCATTAAAAACACTAAGCTGACATTTCCTATGGACGGTCTAACTTTTGTGTTAGATTATGACAGGCATAAGGGTGATATCATATTGTCCATGCTCCAGAGAGTTCTAACATTTAGGATTACAAAATCCACAAGGAGGAAGAAAGAAAAAAAAAAAAAAAGAAGTCTGATGAGTAGGAAGATGAAGTAACATTTAAAATATATGTAGATATATATTTGCCTAAATAGGCTGAATATTTTGTTTATAAACTTAATCTCTGCTGTGAAAACCAATGTCAGTAAAAATACAGGATCTCATTCTTCTGGTAAGGTTGCCCCTCCTTCTTTGTAACTGTGACTGTTAGACCAGGTCTTGTAAGATGGTAGGACTGTGATGCCTCCTCTGAGGGATAAAACCCCACTGAGATAACAAAAGGACAAACTGTTGAATATACATTTGGCCAAGGAGGGTTTTTGATTGTTCAAGAATGGAATGGGCAAGTGCATTAAACAGAAAAGTGCCAGAGGAGGCACATACTTGGATTTGGTTCACTGTTACCATCTTTTATTAAGTCCAATAGCTGAGACAAATTCAAGTGATTAAGCCAGGAAAATACATACTCTCTAGAACAGTACCACATAATAATGAATTGTCAAGTGTCATTCTGCAAGCCTATGATGTGTGCTTATAGACATTTTCTTGGCTACGATACAAAAGCTAAAACCACATTGGTGACATGAGGTGGCCCTGAAGTCTACAAAGAAGATGACTACATTCACACTACAACTGACTGGAACAAGAAGCTAAATTAAATTCAAACTGATGTTCTTAATCCATCCAGAATATTGATCTGATCTTTCTTCCTTTTTTTTTTCTTTCTTCTGTTTGTCTCTTTTTATTTATTTATTTATTTTTTTAATTTCTATTTAGTCCCGTTCTAAGGTCATATTTATAAGAAAAAAAAAAAATTTTTTTTCAAAGCTTCCTTTTGTGTCAGTGTCCTACACTCTAACAGTAGTTGAGTAAAGACAGCGAAAAAGTATCCATCAGTTCTCTGTAACAAGTGAACATGTGATGTTTAAATAAACAGACTGGACATTTGATACCCTGTTCTACATTTCTCTTCTAGCTGTCACTGATTATATATAGCTCTTTAAAAAGAAGCAGAGGAAGAAAAAATTACATGGGATGGCAGGCTAATTCAGTCTCCACCTAGAAAGACAACTATCTGTGTCATACACCCTACACGTGCTTCTCATTTTGAGGTATGTTTCAGAAGTAAATGAAATTTGAAAAATTAAAGGGAGACTATTTAGGGAAAAGCAAAGTTAGCAAGATCCAAATAATAAAAAGACATCCCCCTACTCCCCTCCTTCACCCTCTGCCACTAATGAAGGTAGAGTCAACATAGCAAGAAATTGGATTTCTGACCCTGTTCTCTTTGAAGTCAGTAACAAAATTCACATTAATTTCTACAGAAATAGGCTCAGATTATTAATTTGCAGTGTCTATTTCACAGTGGAATGTATATATTGTCTCAGCAACACAGCTCTGTGATGCCAACAGAGTGAGCTGGGTTCAGCTTTGTTAACCATTAGCAAAATATACAGACTGGCTGCTTTTCAAATGTTAAATTTTAAGCCTTTCCCTTTTTTCTTCCTCTACTAGGGTAAAATACATGATGTTCTCTGGGCATTCTTGGCAAAACAAACAAGTTCTTTAAGCATATCCTGTATATTGATTGACTCCTCAAATAATCAGTGGGAATGCCACTCACCTTTCTAATGTCATGTCTTTGCAGAGCTCAAGATCTTGTCTATTCACAAGTGTTGTATAAGTTTAAGTGACTGAAACCTAGATCAATCATGTTAAAGCAGTGCAAACTCTCACATTAAGTGCATTTGAACAATCTCCCTTAAAACTGATTTAGCTTGTGGCTCTTTGTAAACTAAGCCAAGGAATTAAAAGAGATAAACTGGTTGAAGTACATCATGTTAAACTGGCACAACTTTTCTTGCACAGGTAACAATTAATAGAAATTTCAAGCACAAACGGGAACTTCTTTGAGAGACGGAAACTCATGAATATAGCAGAAGATCCTGATTAATTTTGCACCTACGTATGCTGAGGTATCTAAAGTTTACTGTCTGAAGAGCAGGATACAGTGGTGAATGGACCCAAACTCATATGCGAAGTTTGGGGAAAGGATAAACAGAGTCCGATGAACATCTTTACCTCAAATCCATTTCAAAAGGGAAGAAATACATTAGAAGACAGATGGGCTTTTAGTTAAGGCACTTGTTTGGTGTGTATTTCCATCTTTATCTCAGGTTTCTTTTATGAGGAATGCCATTTAGGCCCAGATGGAGATTAGGTCCTTTGGGTGCTCAACTCTTTTTGGCCCCATCAGTTTGATCTAAGTACAGACCAGATCAGTTTGATCTAGTACAGACCAGATAAAAAACCCACAAGCCTTGGGGAAAAAAGAAGGGAAAGGCTTCTAGTTTGTGCTCAGGGTGCCTATGCTAGAAACATTTATAACTGGGAGAAAGCACACTGGCTTTTGGCTCTAAAGAGTGACAATTATTTTACATTAGACTCTCACAGGATAATGAAAAAAATTAACAGAAAATCTAGAGCACAAGGACTTAAATACATATATCCCACTCCGAGTTGAAACCAGCCAATGTTGAAAAACTGATTCATGTAGGATTAAGAAGTGAACTTTGAGTCCTGTCTTTTATACCAAAGTAGGTCTGTAAAGGATGGGGGTGCCAAAGGCCAAAGATATGATGGAATTTATGACCAAAAGGAACAGAAATGAAGCAAAGGAGGCAGAGGTGATGTACACAATTATCTGTATCAGGTCCAACTCCAAAGGCTCCACATAACTGCACTTCACTGAGTGCCACTGACACCCTGCTAAAGCACAGCACTTCCCAAGCATGTTTCCCAAGCATGTTTCTGACCCCTCAAGCAATTGCTTGGAAAACATATCTCAGTTTATTTTGACGGGAAACATTTTCCCTCAGTCATAAATGTCTCAATAATCCTTTGTGAATGGCTGAAGTTATTGAAAACTCCTGCACTGCAGTAATATATTCCTTCCTTTAACAGACAGACTTGTTTTCTGAAGGTTTATTGAAAAATGAAAGTCTCATATAAAATGTATTTCAGATCATTTAACTTTTCTATCTCCTTTTATAATCCAATGAATTTTATTCGTTTTAGTAATCTCCTTGTGAGCCTAAGTACTGCGGGGCTGAGATTAAAATACAGTGCATATGAATCTGGGTTCATAAAAGAAATTAAGTCTCTTCTTGCTTATAAAGTTGCAGTCACTTGATTCAGCCAATGCAGCTGAGAAATGGGATGTGAGTAAACTGCCTACTAACTGATTTTTATTCTTCTGTGTCTACACAAATCAAGTACAGATGGTTCAGCTACTATCTAAATTAGGGTTGATAAAGCTGACACATCTCTGCAGGGAATCCTTTCTTGAGATATTAAACCTGCAGCCCATATCAGTATTTTTGTAGCACTATCGGCCGATGTGATCAGTGACAAAGATTAGCAGTGAGCCGATGTCCATGGCAATTTTTCCTTGCTCTGTTTCAGCAGAGATGGGCGCAGTAGTGCAAGTACAGATATGACTGATTGCAAATGTTCTGCCCTTGGCTGGCAGCAAAAAATGAAACCCTCAAGTAAATTACTTATCCTTTGATAACAGTGGCCACCACTGAAGCCAGTCCAACTGTGGCCCAATATACCTACAGTGAAAAACTCTTGTATACTGCTTCCTTTTCACCAACAGCTGAGAGAACCAAACAACGGAGAATTGCTTTGTTTCTTATCCTGCAACTTAAGAAGAAAGTTATCAAACTTAGCTTCTAATAAATAATACATTCCTGTGAAACTGAATATGATTGATGGCTTCTTGCAATTTTAAATAATTCCCTCTAATGCTTTATTACAATTCTTAAAATACTTTTGTTTAGAGACATCTATTCCTGAGAGCTGGTTTAATTCTGAAAAAAAAGAAGAAAAACCTAGAAGTCAGGAATACAGAGTGAAGGACCACACTATTCTGGTGCCAGAGTCCCCCTCACAATATTCCACCCTCAGAGAGGCAAGGAAAAAAGCGGCAGACACCTTTTGAGCTCAGCTCATTTGGAAAGATCAAAAGGAGGACAGAAGTACAGCTACACCCACATCCTTACCTTTTCTGTTTGATGAAAACAATGTTAACCTGTTCCTCGGTGTAATCTTTGTTCCTCTAGTTCTAATGCAGGTAGATCCAAAACCTTAGTGGGTGAGAGAAGTGTTCAAGTACAGAATGAAAAGAGCTCTTCCATTTTGTTGTGAAGTTCTGATACAAACTAGATATCCAAGTGCAAATACCTCATCCTCTGAGAATGCTTCAAACCCACACTCAAAACAATGACTGAATATTGCAGTTCTGAGCCATCTTGTGTTTCTAGAAATGAAAGGCTTCATAAACACCCTAGTGACTCTTTAATTCAGTAGTCAAAGCATAGGAATATGCCGTATCCTAATGAGATCTATGTACATTAACTTACATATGTGGTAAATAAAGCTAAAGCACAGAAAAGATTAAAACTTTAGAATTTATTCCTTCAGATCTGAGAGGGACCACCATCTGAGATGATGCAGAATTGTCAGCAAATACTATTACACACTTTAAAGTGTGCCTTCAGTTAAAAACCCCCCAAACAACCATCTAGAAAAGATGATGTATTTTTACTTTTGCTATCTTTTTTAAGCCAAGAAGGCTTGGACTGTGGTAGAAGAACTTTTGGTAATTATGCCACTTTGAAGTGTCCTTACAACTCAGACAATGGAAAGATGCTGAAGATAGGATCTATAAAGGCACAAAGCAATGAAGAGCAGTAAAATTTGTGCATCTGCCCGATGATTAAATAAAGCAAAATGTTTACAGACACATGAATAAGGACAGGCATATAAAATCCAGACATATACAAGACAGTTCTTTGAATTTCCCATGAAAATTATTTGGCATGGTTGTAATTTTGGCACTACATTTGTGTAAAATTCCAATAGTTAAAAATACAATATACTTCTCACCTTCATAAGGCAGTTAATTCTCCTCATTAAGCAGAAGGAAGAAGGAATTCTCATTCAAGTTCCTTCTCTTGCTGTACCTTGATAACACCACCAGTATGTAGTCACTGCTGTGGAGTAAGATGGAACTTCATTTACTGTTTCTGTAGGAAATACTTTCCATGGCAAAACAATGAAGGGACTGTCTGAGATTTGTGCAGGTGTCAGACCTGTTGCACTACCGCTAAGTAGGTGTTACGACCTGGACTGGGAGCCCAGAGAGTCATAAAAGTTCTGTGATCACCTCAGGTTAAAGAAAGGTGAAATGACACTAAACAACTGGTTAAAATGTTTTACTTGTGGTAGAACTGGCTTAAACTTGGAAAAGGATAATAAGCAATGTGGTCTCTTATAAATCTGTAAGAAAGAAAGAAAGGAAAAGAAAGAAAAAGAAAGGAGAGACAGTCAAAGAAATCTGGTCACCACCTCTGGATCCTGTGTTGTGTCAGGTCCAATAATGTTGGGTTGTGGCTGCTTCGAGGCTATAATTGTAAATTAAACTGTAGGCCTTAACCCAAACATATGGTTTTACTCAGTCTTTGTCTCTTCCCTTTGAGGCTTATCTAAGGAATTTGGCTATACAACTACAAGGGAGCAGAGCCATGCATACACTCTGTGCTTCCCTAGGCAGATAATTCATTCCTTAGACTAATCACAAAGGCCACAATTTGTCCTTGAGTTTTTTGTGTTGATGAATGTTTGAGGCATTAATTCCATCAGTTCCTTATAGCAGGAACATTTTGTTCATGGTTCAAAACTGTTTCTCAAAGACCATTTTTTTCATGTGCCATTGAATACATTTATGTTCTTGTGGATGTGCCTTACTTTCGGGACCTTCTAAAAGTGGATGTTATGACATCTATTCCTATGGATACAGGAATCAATAACTATAATGTGCTTGAATATATGGCAGTAAGAAATCGGTCAAAGTTGTTTCAGAGAAATACATGGAGAACCTCATAGTGTTAAATGAAGAGAAACATTGCCTGGATCATCACAAATCACAATATGACATAACCAGGTAAGTTGAAGGAATGCATGACCTCATGAAGTGAGATATACCTGCCTCTGTCAAGTTTCCATGATAATTCATAAGTATGAACCAAACTATTCAGAACTGAGTTTCTGCTTGCCTTGCTGTTGAGAAACCTTCCCAAAATTAATTTCCTTTAGGTCATAACTGAAATATTCATTAGTGTGTACTTGTGGGACTTCTAACAAAATGCACAATAGATATGGATTCAGGATGGTATAATTACAGTTTGCCATTATACTTGGTGAGCAGGACAAGTTCAAGATTAGTTTTTCTTGCTGTATTATACCATTTGAAAGAAAATGTCAGACACATCATGCTAAAATAGGATGATATTCTTCCTACACAAGCACAGACAGTGCACTAATGAGCTGATTCTTCTGTCAAATTTGGAACATGCAGGAATTGACCAGAGAGCACGTCAAGGAAGCTTCTGTAGTACATAATTTAACTAGTAAATAATAGGAAAAGTAGGTCAATTGGTGCTTATGACTCTCCCAAACCAGTGAATTTTCACTGAAAAGGATTGGCTAAATGGCATAAAAAAAGTCATGCTAAAATTTGGAACTTGCAAATTAGTAGAACATCATCAGAAAATCCCATGTTAGGAAATTTGAGAGTTGTTGGAAAGTTAGAGAAGTTGGACAAATACATTGAAGCATGCTCAACTGATGAGAGAGAAACTTTTCAGACAGTTTTGGAAACAGTAATAGAGCCAAAAATCAGGAGTCAGGAATATCTCATAAGAGGTGGATAACTACTCACTTTTTCCTCTCCCCATCAGAAAATCTGATATGTAATGCACAAACACTGATGGTTCACTATTCATCTTCTAATGCCTTTTTGCTGACTAGAGCATATACTTATCAGGTGGGAGACTGTCCCATAACAGTAGTGCTTACTGGCAAAGCCTGGACTCCATTCTTAACTTCAGCATAGTCTGATGATGGTCAGACACAGTTACCAATGAAGTACTGAGACTAGAACTGTCTGCATGAAATGCCCATTGCATCTCCTGACTAAACTAGATTTATTGTCTTCAATCCAGGTGTAGAAAAAGAAGAGAGGCATTTTCATGTCTGTTGTCCTTGGGGATTATATGACAGAGGAAACAGTGGTCCTTTGTCCACATTGCTCAAGATTAACAGTCTCTGCAGTGCTGGCAACATGCCCAAAACCTGGCATTTGACTTGTATCCTGACTTGGCTCTGTGTAGCACTCTAATGCTTCTGAATATTAATTCATATCCATACTATGTCAGTACTAGGCCATACCAGAGTCTGCAAGCCTAGTATTTAAGTAAGGGCAGTCATTTAGTAGTTCTACATATGTTGATTTGAGCCAGTCTGGACATCACTGTGTCTCACTCTGTGGCATAATGTAACTAAACCCTGAGATATACATAACACAGGACACAAGAAAACTTCACAATTACACTGCAAGAGATGATGGAAGGTAGGTTCCTCTTCAGAATGAAACCCCAAGTGATGCAAATAAGCATGGGAAACATTTACAACACTGGACAGTGGTTTATCACCTAGTTTTCATTCACAGTCCAAAATGTAAGTCTAAGTTTGTACAAAAAAAAAGACACATTGAAATGATCATAGACTATTGGTCCCGACACTGATGAAGCCTATAATTAATTGTTAACCTCACCTTTCAACTAAATGAACTCCTCTGATGGACCTCAAAACAAATTGTTCATTCCTCATCCTGCAGCTAAGCCATGAAAACACCTCATTTCTTCTGTTGGTTCACACTCTAGGTTCAGACAGTCTATTCTGAAGGTACTTAACGCTTTTCATGCTGTCCAAGGCAGAGAATAACTGTAATAACGAGAACTCCTTTTCAGCAAACAGAACATTTAGTAAAAACTTTGTGTCAAATAATTGGGTTCAACAACTGTGAAGTTAGGTCAGGAGAAATTAAACACATGAAGATCTTTTTTTAACTACAATGAAAATAATTCTTGTTATTGTAATAGTACTTCTAGACTTTTATCCAGAGACAAGTCACAAATTCAGGATGCCGAATAGGATGCAGCTGAGCAACTTGGTCTTCATTTTACTTGGGATGGGAAAAAAATAAAACATACACATTGCAATTTATGGAGCAATAAATGGACTGAATAGCAGAATAAACATCAGTAGAGAACATAAAGATGCCATGAAACATTTCCAACAAAATGGTTGAAGTCTCGCTTCCCCGACAAATCCACCAAGAGACATTTTCATTCCTCTCTATTTTTGTAAAACTAAGGATAGTCTGAACAAAGGGAAAAGAGATCATTAAGAGATTAAAAACAAAAGAAGTTTTAACTTCGCACATTACATGTCTTTCAGTGATGCTATTAGGGAAATTAATGAAACCCATTTTCTTTACTCTGGGGCTCTGGAAAAGTCATTAGATTGGAATGAATATATAACACTACATCAATCTAATTTCAAGAGAGGGAATCGGCAAACCAATGAGCAGATGCAGATTCAAAAAAATTCACCTTAATGGCAGTAATGTAAATTTCATGAGTTACAGTAGAAGGCAAATTAAAAACAACACAAAGAGACAATGATTCAATGGAGCACAAACACAACAATTAAGTGCCTCTATCTATTCAGCATCATCTTGACAATTAACAATGCCACTTTACTAATCTTAGGATTTGGCTCGTCCTATTTATCTGAATGATACCCTCCCAGCGCATTCTTCCTTAGACACAGATTGAAAGCCCGTTCTCTTAAATAACCAAGCATTTAGTGACTTCGAAATTTCACTAAGGAGACAAATTTTCAGAATATTCATTTGGGGAGGGGACAAAAATTTTTAAAATGTAATTACTTTAAAATTGCACCTACTTTTGGACATCTATTCGAAACCTTAGTATACACTGTTCCTCTCTTTAAGTGATGTATTTTTATTCTTTTAAGCTAGTATTAGCTTTATTTTAAGAGTCACCGAAGCCAAATTAAAAATAAAACCTATGTGTTAATACAAAAAACAGAAACAAATACTACAGGTCTCTGTGGAACCACGACATCAAGAGAAACTGAAGGTAGAGAACATGCCCAGATGATTGAAATATTAACTAAAGCTCCTGCTTCTTTCTGTAGTTTCACAAAGATCTTGCTGATTTTTAGAGCTTTTATACACCTCCTGCCTACACTGATACTTGACAGAAACTCAGATTCTTCCTAGAGATGTTGCCCATGGAGTAATATTGCATAATGAAGAAAATGCTCCAGATATCCCACTGGATACAATGGTCGTTTGACACTGCCTTTTGCAGCAGCCGTAAGCATATACTACCTGGGCTGCAAAGGAGCCTATGTGAACCCATAAACATTGTAGTCAGTACTACCTCAGCTCTCTACTCAAAATAGTCATACTCTTTCCACAGCCATCTGGCTTAGCCTTTGGAGCTGGGTTTTGACCAGGTGGTCAAGTAAAACAAAGCCAAATCCATGGTGTGCCACCACTGTGTGATGCAGTCGACACGCTGGAGGGAAGGCAGGCCAACCATGACCCTGAAAGGCTTGAGAGGTGGGCCCCTGCAAACTCATGAAGTTCATCAAGTCCAGGTGCTAGGTCCTGCACATGGATCGAGGCAATGGCAACCATAAACACAGGCTGGGTGATGAGTGGATTGAGAGCAGCCCTGCAGAGAAGGCCTTGGGGGCATTAGTTGGTGGAAAACTGACTATGAGCCAGCAATGAGCACTCGCAGCCCAAAAAGCCAACCGTGTGCTGGGCTGCATCAAGAGAAGTGTGTCCAGAAGGTTGAGGGAGGGGATTCTCTACTCCACTCTCATAAGACCCCACTTGCAGTGCTGTGTCCAGCCCTGGGGCCCCCAGCATCAGAAGGACATGGACCTACTGGAGCAGGTCCAGAGGAGGCCACAAAGATGATCAGGGGACTGGAGCACCTCCTTTATGAGAACAGGCTGAGAGAGTTGGGATTCAGCCTGGAGAAGAGAAGGCTCTAGGAGGACTTCATAGTGGCTTTCCATCACTTAAAGGGGCTACAGGAAAGATGGGGAGGGGACTCTTTATCAGGGAGTGTAGTGATAGGATGAGGGACAACAGTATTAAACTGAAAGAGGGTAGATTTAGATTAGATGTAAGGAAGGAATTCTTTACTGTGAGCGTGTTGAGGCCCTGGCACAGGTTGCCCAGAGAAGCTGTGGCTGCCCTCTGCCTGGCAGTGTTCAAGGCCAGGTTGGACAGGGTTTGAGCAACCTGGTGTAGAGCAAGGTGTCCCTGCCCATGGCAGGGGGGTTGGAACTAGATGATCTTGGACGTCCTTTCCAACCCAAACCATTCTATGATTTTATGTTCCACCTGTACAACCACAACCTTATAGTCAGGATGTTCAGACCAAGCTGTAGTACAGCATCTTTCCCTACCAACCTCCACTTCCTTTGGAAGAATGAAATTAACTAAACTCCAGTGTCCCAAAGACAAATCCCACCCGTGAATTCAAAATCTTAGAGAGGTAAACTAGTTAAGGCTCTACAGTTAGAACTTCTTAGTCTTTGATAGGAGTCCAATGGCCAATTCACGAGCCACATTTTGCTAATACTAATGTTTAATTCTTTGTGTGTGTATCTGCACAGAAGTAGAAACATTGTTGATTGTTTTCTTGCTCTATCACAGTTCATCTCATATTATTTTTCCTCTTTGTAATATAGAACAGTCCTTCTAATGAGTCAAATACAGTATGTCTGAAGCAACCAAGCACTCACTATGACTATCACACACCAAGTCAATGGTTCACTGGAATCTGCTGCTTGGAAATCTTCCTTGCAAAACACAACTTTTGCTGCTAGTGAGCAGCAGTGAATAATGTCCGGTGCAAAGGATACAAGCAAACTGCTGATGTCATATGAACAGTAACAGATACTAAGATCACTTAGCAGCTGGTAAACCTTAGGCAGGATCTTCACAATATGTGTAAAGGAGCATAGAGGTTGCACACTAGCCAAAATAATCATTGGTGCAGGGACTGTAACTGACACTGTCTAACAAGTGCCCTTGTTGAAAAATAAAAGACTGTGTGACCCA
Source organism: Athene noctua (assembly GCF_965140245.1). Classification (NCBI taxonomy): domain Eukaryota; kingdom Metazoa; phylum Chordata; class Aves; order Strigiformes; family Strigidae; genus Athene; species Athene noctua. Next base: position 15,056,274 of record NC_134043.1, read on the forward strand.
GCACCTCTTTGACAAATATGATATTCCCAGCAATCCTCATCAATCTCCACTTAAGATTTAGTGTGACAACTGACTGACTTGCCGTAAGAAACAGGCTTGGAAGCAGTATGTGTTGCATCTTCCCTTGAAAATATTGTATTTTGCAGAGTGGTAACTGTCACTCCACTAAATTTAATGAACATCAAGTATACAGAGGAGATTTACAAGCTTATTTCTTTATTGCTACTGCAACAATGTTTTTGTAATCAACAAAACAACTATACTGTAATTGTATTTTATATTTTTCCTGGCAGAAAGTTTTATAAGATTTTATAAATGTCAAGAAAGGTGGGGAAAAAAAAAAAAGGGGCGGGGAACCTGGAGGAAGTCTGGTCTATTTATTTATTTTTGTCTCTTGACAGCTGTATTCAGGATACCAGGACAATATTTGTGAATAAATGGCATGACTTCAAAAACTAATAAATTCCTCTGAGAGAAGGAATTGAAGGACAGTGGTACTGTTGCCAGTGGAATGAAGAAAGTGCAGAGTCGTGGTAGTAATTTATTGCTAGACAAGGCACTGATGAAGGCTCCATGCCAGCAGCAAGCAGGATGCACTGGAGGAATTCTGACTCACCGAGGTGTCTTTGTCATGGTTCTGCAGACGTCAGTACTGAATGTCCTGGATCCACCAGCACACAACTTTAACTTTGATTCAAGCATACATGTGTTATTGCCCTTTTGTTGAGTTTAGGGTGTGGTTCCACATTACAGTTTCACTGATGCTACTGCAGGCTGTTGCCAGAATATGCTTTACTGCTCTGGCCCCTAGTCCTCTGCATTCCCCCCCACTCAGTGCTGGAAATAGTGGTCTACACTGATGTCATACCTGGCAGTGGGAGTGAGCTGCTGACAGGAGGTGGAGGAGCAGAGCTATTCTTTTAGCAGCAGCCTCTTAGTACTATGAGGTTGCCATAATGTGAAACTGGATCCTTAGCCAGAATACCTGCCTCTGGAATTAGGCTCCTGCTCTATCAGTTAAACTCAGAGTGCTGCAGGCAGGCAGAATCTGATGCAGTATGAAGTCTCATGCAACAAGTTCACCCATCTGCTTATTTTTAAAGTTCACCATCTGAGTATTTTTAAACAAACTTGAACTAGCAGTGTGGCTGATAACATAGTTATGACGTTTTTGAAGTTATGTTAGGAGACTGAAAACTGAATTTACTGTATCATCGAGCCACAGCCTTAGGCATGATGCCTCTTGAGACTTCTTATCAGCTGACGGACCTTATGCATATCTAATTGCCCAAGTCAGAGCCTCAAATACTCTGGATTATTAGAAGAGAAAGAAATAACATAAGCAGAAATGTTTCACATTTAGGTACCAGAAGCTTTCTGAAACAACCACTGCTCTTAGTATTAATCTATTCTCAGCACCAGTATCCACATACTAGTTACCGGTGGACATATCACAGTAACTAATTAACAACTCTATGCTGCCCTTTTACAACAGATGCATTATTGTTGCTGCTCAGGTCTAAAAGAGATTTTAAGAAAAGTTTCTTATTACAGTGTTAAGTATTGCTTTGTTTCAGCTTCTAAAATGACTGTTGTTTGTTCTTTACAGCAGAGTCAATTCCTCTTTTTATTTTTTTTTAATGTGGCGAAATACCTGTTTATTATTACTTCAGTTTACCTCCAAATTTAAAGGTGGACTCCCAACTGTGATATATATTCCTTGCCTTTTCTTTAACTCTTGATCTGCTTGATTTCAGCTGGAATTTGTCAGAACACTCTGAATATTTCTGTTTGAAAGGTTAAAGAGTTTTTCTTGAGCAAGTTTGTCATAAATTTGCTACTTATGTAAGCCCATTTAAAGCCAACAAAAATTATGTATCCACCCAGAAAGGTGCAGAATTTCTTTGATGCTTTGCAAGCGTGTTTTATTCAGACATATGATCTAGGCAGGACTTAGCTTAAGCTTCTGTCATTGTGGACCAATTTTCTCTGGATTAGCTACTCATAAAAAGTGCAAACACTGGCAGTTACCACAAAACAGGTGGCAATTTTCTATGTGGCCACATCACTCTTAATTTTTGATGGATGTGTGACTGTCATCCATTTTTCTGACAGACATCCATTTATTCATCAATTTATCTATCACTGCCCATGATCGCAAGCACTTATCTTACCAAAGCACCGGATATAACATGCCTTAAGAAGCCCTTCTTCTGCTCTTACTGTTCTGTATTTTAATGTTATGAACACCAGAGGACCTGAGAAAATATAGCTCTACTCTTCTTGCATTACCGTAGAAATTCCTTGGAAGGAAATTTCATACACCTGAAAAGTGATTCAGGGTCTAAAATTTTGGTCTTTACACGCTGGATCTTAGATGCTGCTTTCAGTAACAAAAGTTATTCCGAATTTTGAGATGGCCTGCAAAAATGGGGTGGTAAGTTGGGCCATATCTTTGGCTACAGATTCTTCTTCGCTGACTCTTACCCATCTTTGGATTTCTGTGAAAAAGCAACAAACTACTTATAATTAGCAATTAAAATTACTAAATTTAAACATTTGAACACATGACAGAAGGACACTTGAATGCTTTCACTTTGTTAGTGCTTAGGGATAGAGTGGACTGTGTTTGTAGAAAAGCAGATCTTGCAGCTCAAAAACTAAACCCGGCTGGGTTTTTACCCACCAAAGATGCTCTTGTCAGCACTGTGGTGAAAAGCCTTCCTGATACTCAGAATTAAGCTTAGCAGGGAAGGGGCAATATACCTTTCTCCTTGCTTTGCACACTTCCAGGAACCCTCTGAACTGTAAAAACTTTCTGTGCCTGCCCATCAAAGGTGGTTTGCATTTTCCATGTGTTGCCTTGTTATAATCTGTATCTCTTCCTTTACATTGCAGTGAGCTTCATGAGTCACATGAAGTCGTGCAAAACCTGTCAGAAAAAAAGAGGGAAAGAAAAGGACTCAGCTTTGTGTATTTAAAAGAGAACTGCTGTTATTATCTCTTTAGGCCAAAATAACAATGTTAATATCTGAGATCCCAAGAGTAGCTAACTGACCTGAAACTGCCAGCCTTATTCACACGTTCAATCACACAGAGTCTCATTTTCTTTACTTCTGGAGTAGGTACTACTCAGTATGCAGAAGCATGAAGCAGCATAACACAGTATGAATACACATGGGCTTAGACTCTGCTGTTTGTACTCATGATAATTAATATTGTACTAGAGCTGTGTGAAAAATGGATTTCTTTGTTTGTCAGCCAACAAAGTAAACAAATGGGAAAAAAATTGGGGACTGAATAAATATTCAACTCCAAGCATTTAAATTTTTTGGGGGGTCCATTTTATTTATTTTTAAAAAGGAAATTTGTCTAAAGACACAGTTCAGAAAAAAACATATCAAAGTATTCTGGGTGGAAAAAGACAAAAGTAAAGGGCTTTCTTTCTTTGTGAACTCAAGTTTTCTCAGTCAATCTGTTTGTTGTAATCAGTTTTAATTCATGAATTAGACTGCAATTATCCTGTGATTTTTGGTGTCTTACTGTTCCTTAGCTTTTGCATTGCTCCAAGCCTTGCCTCTGCACTCCTGCAGCCTGCCTTTCCCAGGAGGTCTCTCGGGTAGCAGTGTCCTGGGCTGCTCTCCTATTGCTGCCTGCGGGGCTGGGACTCAGCTGATGCTCCCTGCCCTCTCCATGCCTGAGCTTTTGGCCACCCTGGGGCAGCTGGTGGGGTTCCTGCCCCCGGCAGAGCAAATCAGCCAGCAGCACCTGCCCTGGCAGCCCTGTGCTGCAACAGGAGCTGAGTGGATCACCAGCCCCTTCTGGTTCAATTTTTCCTTAAAAGTAACTGTCACTGTTATAGTCAATGTATGCCATCAGCCATGGACCCGGCTGGCAAATGTCTCAGCCTCCTTTCTGCTACACTGTGTTTCTGAAATCTTGTGACCTCCCTATTGCAGCACTCTAAAGTCCCTTTCACCCACAGTCTAAGTGCTTCTGCATGTGATGGATGAGTGTGTGTAAATATTTGCTTCAAATGTAGCATTATATACTTTCTGAAAAAACAAAGAAATGGTCAAAGAGATTCTCATCTTCAGCCCACCTTTTGGGTTCATACAGTTTGGTTCCAAATTATTTTACAAGTTTCCTTAAAAGCAACTTAGCTCATTTTGCAAAATATTAAATAATAAACCATAAAGAAACATTAAAAATAGAATCAAAGACTTGGGGCATAAGAAAAAAGCCTGCCCTGACAACACTAGCAACGAATACAGGTGAACAGGTCTTGGGCCACGGTCATCTTCCCACCTTGCTTTATTTCACAGCTTAGTGCACCGTCTTCTCATCTCACTGGTGTGAGGTGGCCATTTACGGGTCATTTCAAACACAGTATGCAGTTCTGAATACATCACAATTAACAAAACACCTGCTCTAAACAACGGTGCTAATCTCCTAGACACATCCAGTGAGCACCTTATATAATCCTTAATAGCTCTTCTGTTTTTAGTTGGCAGTATATAGTCTGCTGATTGTAAATTTGTCTTTGCTGGACAATATAAGAGATAAGAAGTTGCTGTTTATCTTGAAAGCAATCTGCTTACAAGTCCTTCCATCACCATGGTTGATGGGCTGCTAGGGATTCATTTTGGGGTGTTGGGAGAAACCATCTTCAGTTTAGGAAAGAAGTATTTGCAGTTTGAATGGTCAATTGTAAAACATAATCTGTACTAATTGATACACTAACATCATTCAACAAACAGTATTTTCCACTGTGAGAAGATACTGGGTCCTGAAGGATTCTGGTATGTGAAAGACATTGCAAGAACCAACAGTGAAATAAATAACCAGAAATGTCAGGTGAAGTTATTGTGAAAGGGCTATTACCTTCTCTAGCACACTGCTTCTAACCCTCTGCAATATTTGACCCAGTTTGCACAACCATGTAAGATGTACCTGGTAACTTCTACTCCAGTGCTGAGTTATGTAGCTTTCTTGAAGCCAATGGAAAAGAATGTGAGCTATGGTTTTCTATGCATAAGATGTTATGCACTGTGCTGATAAGCACTTTGCACTTTTTCACTTCCTTTCTCATAACTTTGTATCTCGGCGTTAACGGAACAGGTTTGACCTACAAGTGTTTTATCTGTTTTGTTACTTGCAGGCTTGCTTTATCTGTGTCATCCCTCTGAATTGAAACACTGAATTGGTGTTCCTTGTTACCTCAGATAAAATCTTCATTATTGCAAAATGAATTTCATTCTGCAGTCTTAAAAATTCATAGCTGGCTACATGCATAAGCACATAAATGCTGCTACCTCATAAGGCTTCACGGCAACTGAGGAGCAAACACAGGCACAGCTGATGACACAGGATCACCGGGCTCTCTTAGGACTTCCTCCAGCCACCTGCTTCTTGACACAAAATGTCTCCTCTTTCCTTCTGAACACCCCAGGTCAGGGAACTGTTGGCAAACAGCTCTGCATTTGATGCCTTCAACACGGAAATGTTTTGTTATCTCTGTTCTTTGCCCTCTGCCACCTCCCCAACCTGCTTTGCAGGACTTAACATCATCTTGATAATCTACAGGGCATGGAAATTACAGTGTGTGGTTGGTGATTACTTGAGATATCGTCTAATGGCTGATCTTTAGCTGATTTGCTCTGTGCCCATGCATGCCCCTTCATCCATGTGACAGGGCACTACCCAGTGTGACGCACTTCAGCAGCATATACTAAGAAAAAGGAAAGATAAGACACTCCAGATTTTCCAAAAGCCAGTACCTGTTTACCAGAGAGGACAAAGGATGCTGAGAGTGCCTTTGTGCGAGGATGGCCCCAAACACTTGCAGTTCTTCTCTTATTGCTATTCTCCTGTCCAGTAGTGCAATGCAATGGAAGGTCTCAAAGGATCTTCTTCATTGCCTTGGCATATGTTGAGCACTGTGGCTGCCCATGCTGAGGAGGGATGTGCATAGTGCACATATTTGGGTACAATGACATTCTGCTGGCTCAGGATTGACAGCATCTATAAACCAGAAAAACTCATCCAAACCAGCCAAGCCTCCTAACACAGCTGTTGTGAGGGTGGCACAGACTGGAACACGTAGCTTTGCTGTAACTATCAAAATGAAGAAGGCACGAAGGATGAATCACACCAGACAGTAACACAAACATACACCCAAAGCCACCTGCATGCACATCCAGTTTGCACTAAAACCTGGCCCATCCAGGCCCTTTACCAGGCTCATTTCTTGATCCAAATTTAATTTCTGACCTTTCCTGCTTATGGAATTCATGGAGATCTCTGCACTTCCCTCATGAGAAAAGCCAGTGTCACAAGATCGTATAATATTCATGCACATATTCACACACTATAATCCAAGGTTGTAATTACACTGCTGAAATTTTAAGGTTTCAGTGAGCACAAAACTCAGGTATTTCTACCCCAAAGGCACAACTGAAGAGCTACTCTGGGAGATTTTAGTCCTCTAGGACTTTGTGGGCCACACGGGAACAGTTATGATTGCGTCTAGGAGAAGGCAGCAAAAAATCATAGACACTATTCTACTATTTCGTAATTCTCACGAGACTGTTTCTTCCATTGCCTCTTCACTTTCTGGGATTCCCTGTATGTGCTCTGCCCCACTCATTTAAAATGCTCCTAGATTTTTTTCTCTTTGCTCGCCAGGTGGAGGGATTTATCAAACATATTATCCTTGAAGCAGGCTGCCATTTTTTTTCCCTTTGAGAAGTCAGCAAAAAGACTAAACTTCTGCATTGTAGAACATATCCTTTCAAAACCTTGCACCTTGCTGATGAGACAGCTGATCTCTCCATCCTACTCCTCTCCTTCTAGTGTTTCCTAATGCCAGCCTTCCCAGTCTGATACCCTTGCAGTACAGACTTGACAAAAAATTAGAGCCTGCATCATCAATCGAGAGTTCAATACAAAGTACTATGGTCCCAAGTGTATGAGGGATATTTCCATTCTAAATAAAAACAGTGTACCATTTTAATATGGGGGTTATATACTGAACTTGCAACACACCTTCTTTATTAAAAAAATAAAGCACATACAACTAATGTTGGCAATAATGGCAAGTTGTCTTCTACAAAAATCAGGTTTAATTGTTCATTCTGACATGCTCCAGCACTCTATTAAACACAGATTACTCAGGACTGAATAAATGAATACAAAGTAAGCCGGTCCACTGCTCTGCACACATCAGTGGAAATAATGAATTACATCATTTCATGAAAATGCATAAAGGGCCAGGGAAGGTCAAGAGCTTGTTATAATTTCATGTTGACCATTTCTGCTCCAGTTTTCTAGAGTGGAATATGTTCTGGGAATGCCTTATTTCTTGCATGAGAGGTCATTCTATTTTTTATACTGGATTTTTTTTTTTTTTCTAAATGAGAATTTTGTATAACTCAGGTGGTAGGATATTTGCTTTTAAATGTTTTAAAATTCTACAGCCCATATGCTTATTTGCTAAGGGACATTTATAAAGTGAATTTTTGTTGTTGCTCCTTGGTGTGGTGATTGATTTTGCTACTGAACACACAGCAGGAGACATATCCACCAGCAGAGGGAGTGGACTTCGATTGCATAATATTTGTGATGGCTTTTTTTTTTAATTGTTCTTGCAGCACCTTGAGATCTCTACTAGTAGAAGGACCCTATTTTGCTAGATACAGCATTCAGTGACAGCAGGATGCAATTCTTGCACTACTGGTTTTAGAATTTACATGCATACAAAAACTTAATTGAAAAAATAGCAAGGCTCGCGGTGCTGTGCTTTAACAGATTTGGCTAGTTTGTAAGAGAAGCATAATGAAACAAACCCACAAACAAATAAGGACACTCTGCACGTTACTGCCTTACGTACTAATAAACTCTGTGCAGCTATTACATGGGTAATGTTCTGTAAAAGCATACAGTATATAAATGATTCACATGAATGGTGTTCGATTTACTAATCCCATCAACCTTCTTGTTCAGTCCAAGGGACAAACTCGCGTTTCCTGTGATATCCCAAGTCTGTAATTGAATAGATATAATGTCCTTTTCCCTTTGCTCATGTTTTGACATTTTTGGAAGTGTATGTATTAGAAGGTTATTAAATTCCTGGAGAGTGAAAAAGCAGAAGCTACTGCTAATGGCGCTGATGCTCCCCAAATAAATATTTACCATTTAACACATTTAAGAAAGTGGAAGGTATTGAGAGCTCTAGAACATGCTACGTAAGATTTTCATCACGATGAAAGCAGGTCATTCAGGTAACCACTTAGAAATGTGTGTCAAATAACATCAAGAATTCACTGTTACTTTGCACAGGAGTCTGACTGTAAATTATGACTCAGAAGGCTCTTTAGGACCGTATACATAGGAGTTGATCCAAGACCTCTTGAAATCAAAGCCCATTAGTGATAATGGAGACTCCAATACCAAACCCCTACTTATCTGAGAAAATCCCAGTCATTTCCTGTATTATTTTTACCATTTATATTTCAACAACATACTGAGGCTCTACACTGAAAGCCTACAGTCCCTCATTCAGCTTCCCACTGTATGCTCACACAGTGCCAGACAACTGGGCACAGATTAGATTGACTCTTTGAAGCTTCAATTCATCAAATATTTTCTCAGTTTCTGTGGGAGAATGCCCAGCAGTATTTGCCAGCATGAGAAGGGATGTTCACTCTGCCTTAGAACAAGAGATCATCTCTTCCTTAAAGGAAACTCAAGGCTATACATTTTTGTAGCACAGATACCTCTTAAAAATTTGGCCAGATGCATTTCAGGGTCTGTGGCTCTCCAGAACGGGGTGGGGGGGGGTGGGGGGGCAGCATCACAGCCTCATGAACAGAGCACAAGCTCACCAAAGTTATGTGAAAATGTGTTTAGGGAGTTCTCAGCTCGCTCAGGCCTCAATCACTTCCTACCATTAGGGTTTAGAAGAAGGCTTGAAGTAAGTTTATGTAGCATCTGCCTAAAACAGAAGGTCTCTGAAACTTTCTTCTGAAACATCTGTCTGCTGGTGAACCATGTAATACAGAGTGTCCTGATGACAGTTCTAATGCTCTGAAGGGAAGCTAAGGTCAGATGTGGAGCTGAAATTCACTTACACCAGGTTTCATACCACTGGACTAGTAAAGACATCACTGTCTCTCTTACTTTCTCTGCTAAAGTCTGTCTAATGCCTCCAGGGACGTCAGTAAGTATATGAAGGTTTTCTTCAGGAATTTATATCAATGTTGTGAATACAAACTGATGATAATTGTAATTGTTCATATAAGTTGCCTCTTCTGCACCTGCCATTAGCCATTATGAGCACCCCAGTGACTGCTGGTAACTGTTGGATCTGCAGGTTATCCAAGGACCCTGACTTTGGGATATAGCAAACACTGCTCTAAACTCTTTCTACAATCCTATCTCTTCCAGAAAGCTGCTTCTTTCACCCTGGATCAGAGCAATATTTGGGGTAACTCAAAACTGGATAAAGTTACAGTAGTAAAGTGTACAGACAACAAGCACAATGTTGTACAGTGACAAAAAAACCCTTTAAGTGATCAAAAAGCACCCCTACAGTCTGACATCCTGCATCCAAAGGAACCAAGTTATGTTTCCCCTCCTTCATACACTACATCATGTATTCCTTTATTAATTATAAACTCCCATTGTGTAATTTTAAAGTGATTAATTACTTCATCCATACACAGTGGGCACACAGGCTCTAGTCATTAGCAACACCATGTGTTCAGTTCATGCCACAAATCTTTAAATAGTGTTTTGGTCTGCACATAATGCCAATGTCTTCTGTAGTATCTTTCACGGACATTTGGCAGTCCTTTGATGGAAGACCAGCATCCTGCTCATTAATTGTCTAGCTGTTTATCAGTCATACTGTCAGGTTCCCATTATTTCAATTGCATGACTACAGTAATTAGTGTCTTTAGACCTCCTTAGCCTCACTCCAGGCTATGGTGCTGACCTCTGTTGGGTTTAAAGTTTATTCTAAATGAATGTGTGTTTATTCATCTCCCAAGTGTTGTATTTTAATCCTTAGTGGGGGTTTTCTACCCACTTTAAACAAGCTTGCAAAGAGTAACATGCATCTCAAAGACACCAGAGCTTCCAACTGAGGAAGCTAAGTAGGAATCGTCTCTGATTATCATATTTAGATTCATTAGCTGAATGGCCTGGTAGTGGTGAAGCAAATCACAGGATGCCTGTATGGGTAGAATGTCAATTTGCTGAAGATGTTTGACTGACACTCAGAATATATCTCTTAATCTTTCACAACATTTTAACATTGTTCACAAACTGAGCATGTTTCTATTACAAAACTCATCTTCTGCCCCTACAAAACTCACACTGAGATACTGACAGCAAATCAAGAAAATTACATCAGGCTGAACATATACGCATTACTAACTCCAAGCCTTACCTCTACACATTACTTAACAGCATCATAACCTGAATTCTTACTACAAACTTCACGCCTTGCATCTGCACAACACCAAAAACATTAGAGCAGATTTAATATTCATCCATTACAAATACCATTTTCTGGATATTTCCAAGGGAGTATCTCCTTCGTGGGAACAGCAAGATCAGGCGATGTGTTACCACCCCCCTCCCAAACGCCTCCTCCTGGTGCGGGACAGTCCTCCCAAGCGGCACATGCTCCAACCCCCGCCCCGAGCCATCACCGCTATCCATCCCACTGCCTCCCGCGCCCCAGAGCCGCCACAGCCACGGCGGCCGCTCCTCCCTGCGGTGCTGCTTCAGGTGTCCCCCATTTCCTCCGTTTCGGTCACAGTGAAGGGCCCAACGGCTCACCCCGCCCCGACAAGCGCTCTGGGAGCCCCGGGCCCCCACCGCGAGGTTTTCCCTCACGGTCCCCGCGCTGGGCCATGGGCCCGGTCCAGGCCGGGTGGCGGCGCAGGAGCCGTCCCCGCCCTGCCCCACCGCCCTGCCCCACCGCCCGGCTCCGCTCCCCGCCTCTCCGCACGCACACCACCACCACAAGTTCCCAGAATCAAGGCTTCTTCTGGTGTCTAAATGAACTTGTAGTTACCGATGCGGGTATTCAGAGGAGAAACCCCTCAAAGAGCCGAGCAGGCGCTAGGGAAGCGCCCCTACGCCCCTGCTCTCCTTCCCACCCCCCCCATTTCCTGGGCTCTCCTCGCTGCCGCTGCGCGTTACACCCGGCCCCTCCCCGCCCCTTCGGGCGGCGCCGGGGCCGGGCCGGTTCTCACCTGTCGCTCCGCGCTGCTGCCCGGCTCCGGGGTAGCCGCAGCCCCTCGGGCGGTGGCGGTGGCGGTGCCCCTGCCCCGGCGCTTCGCTGGCGCTTTGGGGCGCGACGGGCCGTTCCCGCCGGCCGTGGCCGGCCTGCGGCGGCGGCTGAGGGCTCAGGGCGGCCCGTCGCCCGGGAGCCTGGTAGCTCCCCGCCAGCCCTCCCCGCCAGTTAAACCGGGGCCACTAGCGCGTCCTTTCAGCGGGACCGGGCACCAGGGTTCGGCGCGGGAAGCGTTGGGGAAGGTGTCCCTGTTCCCTCTGGAGCCAGCGCCTGGAGCTGGCCCGGGCGCGGCTTTTCCCAGTGACCCCGAAGGGCCGCACCCCTGGCCTGACACGGGACGAGCCTCCCGCCTTTCATCCCCGAATGACGTTTCTCACAAATGTTCATAACGAGCCCCAGGGCTGGGGACTACACAGGCTCCCTGGGCAGTCTGTTCCTGGTGGCCTTTGGCATTTTCATTTTGGAGTGATTTTTAGGCCTCGCCAATTCAGAAACAAACCTTGCAGGTCCACTGCTGAGCAGAAGATAATGACCTAAAGTAAGTTTGCTTTTCTAGCTAGTATTTCTTTTAAATGCTTTGTTATTACCACCAAAAAGAAAAAAGAGAAGATTTGCAAAAATCAACCACCTGAAATTAAAGGTCATAAATTTGATTAAAAACATAGGCGGGAGTGAACTTATGTACTTCTGTGGAAGAGGTAGAGTACAAAAGAGCAGTGGGAGACTTAATCTCATAAAAGCTCCTATCCAGCTCTAGACAAGCACTTGAAACATTTCCAGAAGTTGCCTGAGTGGGTGTTGTGGGTGTTTTCCATTGTCAGTGAGGGATAAACCAGCAAGACACTGATATAAAGTGGATTACTGCTGTAATTATGGCCAGTGCACTGTTCAGTTTAATTTTCCTTTATAATCAAAAGACAAAAAAGCAGCCATAAAATGAAACCAAAACAAAACTATTAGAACTACCAGCCTTGCAGGGTTTTGAGTCCCTGTGACATGTCTCCAGGCTGTAGATTGCAAGACAGAAAATATCTAAAGGGTTTGACAGCTGATTTAACTGGCTTGTGTCTTCTGTGGTGCAAAATGAAAACAAATGAGGGGAGTCCTTTCCTCAGCTTCTTCACTTTATGTTTCTGACTGGTCCCTGTGAGCCCTACAGAAAATAAAACAATTTCTGTATAAAAAAGTGCCAAATAAATTTATTCGAGTTAGGTTCTGTGGTGAACATTAGAATTTACTGGTGCAAACGTATAGTGGTAGAAGAACAAGGGGGACGACTTTCAATTTATATCAAAGCAGATTCATAAGTATCTTGAATGTCTCATTCTAAACATGGCACATGAGGCAGGGTAGCGAAAAACGGAGTATCTCATTAGATTCTGGCCTGGAAATAGACTCTTCAGACCTCTTTATGAACCTACTCTCTATAAACGATAAATTTCGATGATGGAAGTTATGATGGCTCATCTCTGATTTTTGTTTATCCTCAAATACAAGAACTCCAGTTATTTACATATAGATTAATTTTGCAACCTAATTATGCTCGTGAGAGAGATGATATACTAAAATTCCACCTAATAAGTGCACCATTTGATTGTATGTGTTTTAACCCTAGTTAACTAGGCTTTGTCTAATTGCATAATTGGATTATTTACATAAAGCATTGAAATCTAAATGGCGCTCTTCACCATGTAATCATTTTATACACATAAGTCATCAGAGCACTGGTATTAGTTTGTTCTTGAAAAATAAAAAAAGCTTTTAGCATCTGCAGCAAAAATAAAGTGTATTTTAAATGTATAAAAAGATTTGTCAGCTGTAATTGATCAGAATATTGAAAATAATTTGAAATATTAATTCAGCTTTTTTCACTCAGCGCTTCATGAAACTATTCAAGAGACAAAATTCTATCTAGGAGGTTCAAGATTTTTAGACTGTAATCCTAAGTGCAGCTAGGAAACTGTATGAAAGGTTAACTGGGGATAAAAGCAGTCTATATAAGAACAATCTATATAAGAAAGTTGTGAAGAAGGTATTCATAGTTAGCCCCATTATACAAAGGCAGTGACAGTAGTTGTGTGCTGTTGAAAAGCATACTGACATGGCAGACAAAGATCTAACAGAAATAAGGACAGTAAAAGATGTGCTAGTTCAGTTGTCATTAGAATACAGGAGTCCTGTTTTACCCAAGAGATACCACCCAGTCCCAAAGGGTGACTTTATTTCTGTTGAAATTAAAAGCAATGCTGCCATTAATATTGATAATACAGGGCAGCAGGCTAGTGAATATAAAAGTTAGTGCTCTACACATGTATTTAAAAGGTGTGGGTTCAAACTGAAACTTTCTTCATATTCTTCCTTGCCTTTGAAATACAGCAGTGTGAGAACCCACATGAAAACTACTCTGAATTCTGTGAGTGCAAGATCCGGTAATAAAATTACTTGGCCATAGAAAATATAGGAAAAAGCAGAGGTTTCAATCCCACAAAATGCTATTGTGATTTGACTAAAATAGATTCCAGAGCTGAGCTGGGCCTGTTTAAAACTATGCTCTGTGAAATCGAACTCTCAACCAATAGCATGCTAGAGAAAACAATGTTTAAGGGTTATGCAGTAATTGTTTTGCTTTACATAGCACTGGAGGAAAAACCACCTGGAATTCTCCTGTACTATGTATTCTGTATTATGCTGGTTCTTACTGTACGGAAGCACATAGAACAATCAGGAGAAAATACAAATAAAGGGCAACAAAAATGGTGCACAGATGAGAAAATAAGATATATGAGCTAACATGCAGAGAGCTAAACTAATATACGACTGGGAGAAGAGCAGCCTCAGGGGAGACATGATCAAAGTCTATAAATACCTTCTACAGTGTATAAACACCTTCAAGGTAACCATAAAAATAAAGGATAGAATTATAAAGCCTTAGAAGATGGCAAGACAAGGATCAATGAGGTAAAGGTAGAGAGGGAAGAAGTTTAAAGTAAAAACTGGACAGTAGTTGAACTCCAAGCAGGCCTGGTAATTAGAAGCTGTCTCTACTGATACTCAAGAATGGTGTTGAAGTCATTGCCATTAATATTTTACATTAAATTGCCCCTCTGAATTTCGGGATGACTGAAAATAGAATGGGCTTTTTGGAACCACTGTCTAGACAAAGAATTAAAAACATGGGCTTATTTTTAAATGCAGGGCTAATATGTTGCTTTTAAACACATAAATCCATTATGGAGTGCATGAAGTAAAATAACAGAAAGAGGTTGCATTGGATTTGTGTGTGGTGGGGTTTTGTCAGGGGGAGGGGGCTACAGAGGTTGCTCCTGTGAGAAGCTTCTGGAAGCTTCCCCAGCTCCTAGTCGAACCCACCTCCAGCCAAGGCCAAGCCAATTAGCAATGCTAATTAGCAGCCCTGTGATAACATATTTAAGAAGAGAAACCTGAGAATAAGAGGTAGAGGTGTGAGGGAAATACCTGTGCAAATACTGAGGTCAGTGGAAGAAAGGGGTGGGGGAAAGTTCACTGGAGCAGAGCTTCTCTTACAGCCTGTGGTGAGAGGACATGCTGTGCCCTGAACTCATGGAGGCCACCTGCAGCCTCTGGAGGACCTGTCTGTGTCTGAGGAAGGTTGGGACTGAGGGAAGCCTGTGCTGGACAGTCTGTTGCTGGGAGGGCTCCAACACATGGAAGGCACACAGGCTGGAGAAGTTAGTGAAGAGCTGCAGCCCATTGGAAGGACTCTGGCAGAAATTTGTGGAGGGGGGGGTCCCCTGCTGGAGCAGAGGAAGAGTGTGAGGAATCTTCCCCCTGAGGAGGAGGAAGCAGCAGAAATGTGGTGAACTGACTGCAATGCCCTTTTCCTGTTCCTTTGCACTGCTGGGGGGGCAGAGGTAGAGAAATAGGGAGTGAATTTGTGTCTGGGAGGAGGAGAGGGGTGGGGGGAAGGTGTTTTTAAGATGTGCTTGTATTTCTCACTGTCCTACTCTGTTTGACTGGTAAATTAGTGGTGGTGGTGTAAAAAATAACGTTCTTTTTCTTCCCCTAACGAGTCTGACCTTTTGCCTGTAACCATAACTGGGAGATCATCCCTCCCTGTCCTTGTCTCAGTTCCTGAGCCTTTGGTTTTATTTTCTCCTCCCCATCCCTGAGGTGGAAGGAGTGGGGGAGCAGCTGAGTGGTGCTTAGTTGTCCTGTGGGCTCAAATCACCATACAGGTGCACACTTAAAAGTTATTTCTAAGAGCCTTTCAAGATGAGCAACACAGTACTTGCCTTTCTGCCCAGATGTATCTCAGGGGCAGTATCATACTCATTCTCACCTCTTGTTTATACTTTCGGGTTCTGGTGGACAGGCCAAATTCCTAACCTGTAAAGATAAAGGTTATAAAGAGTCAAAAGAGAATCTCTGATCTTATAAAAGTCAGTAGCAAAACTTTGGTTACAGTAGATCCAGGATTTCACCCTACTGTTTCTATTTCTCTGAGCATACTAATTAATTTCACTGTAACATTTGGATTTTTTAGGGCATGAGGTGGTAGTGACCTGCAGGAGAGATTCTTCGCTGCTGTACCAAGATCACAGACAACAAGACCAATCTTACTTGGAAGTCAGTGGGACGAGGTGTATGGCTCTACTCTAAGCAAGAGTAAGGGAAATACAGACAAGAAACTTCTTTTCTTCCCCTATCTTTCCACAAGACACAGATGAACCAAGTCTATGATACTAAAAAATATATATTTTATGTATAATCAAGGTCTCTCCACTTTCCTTTCTATTTGCTGAGGTAATTTACTGGTATCCTTCAGAAGCTGGCAGTTGTCTGTACTTCTTTCAGGAGTTGAGACTTCTCAGGAATACTTACAGGCTACCTTTGCACTAGGTTGTGCTGGATTGCATGTAATAGTCTGACAGTGACATATATTGGTTTCTGACTCGTGCATAGAGGCTATATCATTTCACAGGCAGCAGCTGCTCATTATCTCGACAAGAAACAAACAATGGAAATGTATTATAATAATAACTGATGGAGTTACTGAACACATGCATTCCCCACTGAGTTCAACTGGAGATACCGATGCACTTACACTGTTAAAATCTTAAAATTAAATGTGACATGTCTCAAATTGGTGAGCCAAATTAATGGACTGTTTTCAGTGAGTTGATCTTAATCTACTTCCCTGGTTCACTCAGCCAGTATTTGGCAGAGATATAAACTCTGTAACTCCCAAGCACTAGAATGTAGGTGAACTTCAGGTTCACCTGCTTTTTCCTGATGAAGCAAATGACAGCTGCAAAACTGCTATTAGCTGAAAGTGAATTGGAAGGGGATTTAAAAAGAGAGAAGTAGCAATCTCCAGTGCTGAAAACAAAGTTTGCAAATAGTAGAAATGAGAGTAAGATCAAAGTTGAAAGAAAAATAGGAGAGGAAGGAACATATTTAGAGATGAGAGATGTTAAAATATATAAGTCGTTCTATTTTGAATTCTGCACAGTAATAGAAAGAATGGTTCAGTTCTGACTAAACCTTTTTGGTCTTTTCTCAAATTACGTGTCAGAATGCAAATATTTATGAAAGCATCAATCTTGTAATCTTCAATAATATTTTCAGAACAAACGTTGTCTTCTGAAAATAAAGGTTAATGACACTTTGTGATTCTGACTGAAAAACTGGCATAGACAGTCTGGGAACATCAGAAACTTCTTGATAACTGCAGCTTCTTCACAGCCAAAAAGAAAGTAGTGCTGTATTGGTTATGACTGATAAAGGTCAGTGGTCTTCTACTCAGATTTTTGCATCCAGTAGCGATCAGTCGCAAAGGATTCCAGGAGAGAACAGATTGTCAGAATGCAGTCAAAGTCATTCTGAAGTTTATTCTGTTGGGATTTGGTTCTTCTCAGTTTAATAACAATTCCTTAATTTCTCTTTTGCTGCTAAAGCACAAACATAATTGATACAGTAAATTATGGCAGTCGGTGTTTAGCAGTGAATCAGGAAGATCTGTCTCTTATGAGAGGGGTTGTGCCTGTGCCTCAGACTAGAGACTTGTGGAAGTCACCTATTCCAGATCATGTTTTAGTCTTCCTCCCGTTCAGACCAAAAGGATGGAATTGAGATGTGAAAGACTAATCACAAATACCAACATAATGAAAGGAGAAATGCTTAACCCAGCTAATACGATACTTTATATTCTGTCTCTGTTTTGGAGGTGTTCTTAGCTGTAGAGAACTCTTAAACTGTCAGGATTAACAGTCCTAAATTGTGAATTGTTAGGGCATTCCATTCTCAAAAGTACAACAAAAAGGAAAGGTGATACTGGTCCAGGTAACAGCTTGATGTTTAATGCACATCCCCAGCATGTGGTAATACTGTCATTTTATGAAGACTTAGCAACAAGTGAAATAAATCCATGCTAAAGAATTGCAGGAACTTCAGACCTCTTCACTTCCAAGTGCTGGTAACTTAGAGGAATTTGGAAATGCATATTAAAACTCCTCAAAACAATATCTTTATGTGACAGACTTGGCCCATGTTTAGATATCGGTGTGTATTAAGGCCAGAAGTCTGCACATTTTATTTTTGAGGGTTTTTTGTATCTGGAGGTTTTCCTGCTTGACTTTTGTCAAAAAATAGTGGCGCTACTGGGCAACAATTTAAAAAGCACAGCAGTATGACTGAGTAATAATGTAATGGTGACTTCTTTAAAATGAGTGATCAGATGAAGCAGTATTGTTCTATCAAACCACATATTTTTGAAAGATTTAGTTGTAAAATTATTGATTAAATCTGTCTTGTATGAAGGGTTCATGAACCTAGTTAAGGTGTAACCTTCTAATAAAATCAGAAACCAGAATCAGTTGTCATGGTTTCCAGTGTTATAGCAACATTTCCATAGGGATGCAAAGATAAAACAATTGAGTATAGAAATTTAAATTACTTTCTTAAACAGTGATGCTTGTAAAAAGGATGCGGTGGATCTAAGCATAGGGAAATGTCTCCTGCTAAAAATTGTTTCTGTCATAGGATTCAATAGTTCATGTTTTAATATGAATGTTTCTTTATTGTTTACATCAGTAAACATAAAAAATCCTATTGATATTATATGTCAAAATAGTAAGAAAATTTTTCGTCTTTGTAAACATGACCCTATTTCAATCTTCTCAAATACAACAAACTGATGAAATTGTTGCATGTACCTTATCAGTCAATCTTTTCTTACCAAAAATCCATTCTTGGTTTGATCACATAGCATTTTTAGAGCCAGTGCTTCTAGCCAAGTGGAAAATAGGGCCTGTTTTTGTTTGTAAACCAGGATGCAATTTCAGAATGTTTCAGAAATAGGGGGTGGTTCTCTTTTTTTTTTTTTTTTTTTTTTTTTTCAATTTCATTGGTCCTTTTAAGGCTTCCGTCTTAGAGGTTTGAACATAAGCAAGTTGCTAGTGACCAGCTTTGCTGAGTCAGGCTCTCTGGTTGATCTGGGTTTAGTATCCCAGAGAAATTTTTTTACTTTTACCAGTTTGGAGGTGTCTTTCTAATTTCACTTCCATCTAATCTAGCTAATATCATGCTAAATAACTAATACGACCTCAGCTATATAAAGCAGTCTGTCAGAGAGACATACCAATCTCAGATCTTCAGAAGTGAATGGTAAGCTCATCTGTCCAAGTCCTCAGGTCTTAGTGAAGTAAATATTATGACAATTAGACCTAACCAACTATTCTGCAATAATTATTGTTGTGCAATCTTTTGAAGCATTTAAATAACCTTGTCTCTCAAGGTAGTTTGATCACTTCAGAAATATTCTTTAAATCCTTTCCATTGCATCTTTCTGATTTATAGCTATTATTAGAACATTTTTAGAAGTTTTGATGATGGATTCAAAGTTTCCTCATCTTTACAAGTAAGCAGATACTTGAAAAGATGCAGAATTAATGCAAGGTACAATCCCAGTACAGACCAGTACTTCTAATAAAAATGAGCAAATTTACATATTCTGTGTTCCTTCATGGAGCTGATAAGTTAAAATACGCTGAAAGCCATCCAAGGTTTTTATGCTTAGGGAAGAATGTGGCCTGACTTGTAATTGTTCTTTACACTTCTATAATCCGTACTGAGAGAAAAAAAAACAGTGCTGAGAGAGAAACACAATTGCCTTTAACATGTTATGCCTCTTTGGCCCTCACAATAGGGAAGCATAAGTCCAGAAGAAAAGCACTGATTTATTATCTCTCATTCTGCCCAGGAGCATACCTTGGCTCAAAACAAGTCTGAGATGGTGACATGAAACAAGGAGAAAGTGGTGCAGAAAATTGAGAAGAAAGAAGGATTATACTGACTCTTTTAAATAAAAATGCAAACTTTTGTGAAAAAAACAAAACACAAACCCCAAAGGGTACCTAAATCAGGGACAAAATACAAATTTGCAACCTGTGATGTGCAGAAGAAAAATATTTTTTAAATAATTTTGAGAAGTTATTTTCTGTTCTGCCTAGACCCCTAGTTTTGCAGGAGGCTCAGGAACAGTCAGCTATGAAAGTCAATAATCTGGGAAGTGTGGTAGCCCAGGTAGCATGGAGAATTATCTCTCTGCAGAGATAATCATCTCATGCAGCGTCTGCCCGAGTTTCCAGAGAGTCAGAGAAGCCTTGTACCTCTCAAGCCTGCAACTGAGATATCAAGAATCCTTTAGGAATAAGCAGTTCCTAAGGCCACCTACAAGTCACTGGGATCTAAGAGTGCAGGGAGCCTCAGAACTTGTACAGGAGAATGGGCGGCCTGGGGTCATGGGGAGGTGGGCAAGCATCCCTGAGACCCCATGAGATAAATTAACATCTTAGTTTTTTACTTTTGTCAGGTCTGATTTTTCCAGCACAATATTCTTCTGTCAACCAGGTCTTGAGGTACATTTGTATGATGCAAAGTATAGCAGCAAAGCAGATCAGAGATCCCTGAGGTAGCTCCAAATAAGCTGATATATCTTGGATGATACAGCATCATGCAGAGATATTAATTTGGGTTCCTGAAGCAATAGAGACATATCAACATGGCACTGCGTGTAGGCTGAATAACTCTATCTCTGGAAAGCTTAATCTTAGCACTCTAGTGAGTTGATTATTTTCTTTTTCCTTTTCAAGCCTGGGTTATCTCAAAGCTGAGCTTCCTCTCTACGCTGAGGCTGAATATTTTAAGGATTTTTTCTTTGGCCTGTTTCATTTCAAATGTAGAGATAAATTTATGTTTGAATGAAGTTTCTGTAGTGTTTCTCATGGTTTGGTAGCTGGCATCCTAATAAAGTCACACAAGATTCACTCTCAGTTTCCAGAAGAGCTGAAATTGCGATGTTTAGATTTTCTTAGCTCTTCATATGTGACTTTGTTTTATTGTCAAACTTTTATGACCTCTGCAGTATTATTTGTAAACTGAAATAGGTTTAGTTTTTTTCCACTTTACTGTGAAAGCACAGAGCCTTTTCACTCATATTGCTATGACACTAGCTTGATGCTAAAGATGTTTGCTTCTAGTAAAGAAAGGTGGGAGAAGAGAAGAAAGAGAAAACAAGTTTGCATTTTGGTATATTTTCTGCTCCCTCTAATGTTAGGCATATTCCTCAAATACAGAAAACCAGAGTTTCCTATCTTAAAGACGCAGCTTCATTTATGAAGTGATTGAAGTGTGCCACAAGTATTGCTCTCAAACAAAGATTGAAGTTTTACAAACCTTAACCTCTGCTGGAAGAGGTCGCAAAAGAAAAAATTAAATGTAAAATGGAAAATATGCAGTGAGTCTGTGGCTTTGTTTGCACATGAAAGATTTGTCCGGTATTCACAGGCTTACAGTCATCTAGAAATCTCAGGCACACCTATAGAGTTCCCCAATTTTGCCTGAGCAAACTCTCCAAGTGGTCAACAGAGATTATTTGAGGGGAGCTGGTTCTGAAAAATCAAAAGTTCTGTTCTGTTCTTGAATTTGAGAGTCTAGTGGGAGATGCACTTATATTTTTTAATACTTATTTGTCTTGGTATCCCTTTCTCCCAGGAAAAATAAACAAGATTCCCCTAAACATGAAAATGAAGTACAGTGTCAAGATCTGTATTTGACTTTGCTGAGAAGTACTACTGAGTGTTAGATTTAACATCACATCTAGTTACTTTAGAGGAGTCTGTCTATGTGTGCTTTCCACTATTTTTCAAGTGTGTGTCTCCAAGATTGCACTGTATGTTTTTTCACTGTTACATACTTTAACAAAGATTTATATTGGGGCTACTGTGTAGTGAAAAGTATCTTTTTGGTTCTTACCTTTGTTGGATTGATTTGTGAGATAACTGGTGAAGTTTTCAGTTAAAAACTAACCAAAATACAGCTTGGTGTGGACTGACTGAATAGTGACTTCCAAATTTTCCTGCATATAATTATTTTTAGATTAAAAAAAGAGAAAATTTTCTGAACAAAGGACAAAATCTTTTATTTTGGGTCAGAAAGTCACCTGACCTTGGAAAAGTCTTTTCTGCCAAAAAGAAAAAAAAAAACAAAAAAACCACCAAACCAAAAAGTTTTACTTTTTTTTTCCTCCTGTCTCAGCCTAAGAATTTTTTTGTTAGTATTTCAAGCTTCCCAGAGCTGGCACTGAGTTAGCCACTCTTCAGCCACCTTTAGTCCTCATTTACCACTTGTAGTGATGAGACTGTTTTGAGAATCTGTCTCCAGGTTAATTGTGGCACTCATACTGCTAAATGAATTTGGTTTATATGTGCTTTACCCTGTACACTAATTAAACTGGGAAATATTCAAGTGTAAAATTGGACCTTCAAAGTTTTGCTTGCACTGACTGGGAGTATAAAATTGATATAAATGAGAATAATTCCAGAACTAAAAATGCAAGCATGATTAACATGTTTGGCAGAATTTAGGGTAGTTAACCTACATATTAATATGTGTGTGTGTGTGTGTAATACATTTTCTGTGATGTCAGCAGCTCTGGAAGTTGAGTCTCCGTTTTGTGGGAGCAAAACACGACCATCCTAGCCAGGAGGAATAAGCATTTCTATAGCTCGGAGTGGCTTCTCTAATTTCAGTTGTGAATTTTTCACATTCAGATGATTTTTTTAACTTTTCATAATTAGACTGGTGAGAAAGGATCCGTATTGTGATGCACTTCTTTTTAGCAACATTACAATTAATGAGAGAGATTTTCTGCCTTTTAAGCTTCCTCATTAGTTGTTGTGGGGCAGGAGAGCATAGTACAAGTCCTTCTTCTCCCATTTCTAGCAGTAAAGCCCAGGGTTGTTCCTTTTCATGGTTTGTCATCAAAAAAGCACATGCTTCTCCTCCCAGTATTATATATACTGTCACCACTCCTTCCAGAAGGGGTGCACACACAGTTAATGAAATGGCATGAATATAGAAAAAATGCAGTAAGATTTAATGGAATTTTATTACAGCTAACCATACACTTATCATCCTAACCAGTTTTGTTTCTCTAAAACCTTTTTGTACACTGATGGTAGTAGAAATTTTATATAATAACAAGTTTTACATTCAGCTGTTAGGGTCCACCTGCTAAGATTTGAGAAGGTACCAAGGCTGTAGGAAAATTATCTTTTACAAACAGAAGTCATTAATGTCTTGGTAAAAGGATTTCTCCTTCTGTGTGTGCATGCATGTGTATTTATGGATATACATTTCCTATGAATAAAATATAAAGTGAAACCCCAACTGTAAAAAACTAATTGCATCATTTAGAATATTGAAGGACTAAGAGAAGAAGAAAAACCCACAAGCACAAACACACCAACAATGTTTTAGGTGTTGTTTTAGCTGCACCTTATAAATAACAAGAATGACTAAAATTCAGCACAATGCCAGCTGGTTATTTACACTAAATAGAATTCAGAAATATATGCATTTAACTTCTGCCCTGAAAATACCCTTTTCAGCCCATGTAGGAGCTTTTATTGGGTAGTCATACATAATCTTAATAATATTTCACCTTTCCTTTCTTCTCTGTTCAGTCCCATCTCATTACTTTCTCATTATGTGTTACTGAACATTTGTTTATAAGGTCATTGTAAGGAGGTGCCATGTATCTTCTGCCTATTATGGGAGGTACATTATTAGACATTGAAAACAGTACAAGCTATTAGCTATGACAATTTTCTTAAATGCCCCTTAGAGGAGCTGCAGTGTCTGAATTCTTCAAGCTGAAATACAGTTACTTGAAACAGTGAAAAGCCAAGCAGGTCTGGTTTTACAGCAGCTTAAGGACAAGATGCATCTTTAAGATCTACTTCTCCATCTCTTCATTCATAGCATTCCTGTGGATTTGTATATTTGAGAATGAGTGAAATGTGTGGGGTGCAAGGGTTTTTCACTCAATGGTGTAAACACTTTCTATCAACTTCACTGGTCTAGGGATGGAAACAATAGCAAGATTAAAATATAGATCAGTATTAAATGATTCACTGGGGCAAGAAGACACCGTTTGATTTCTAGTCTTAAAATCAGGTTGAAAGGAACAACTGTGGCTAAACAATCTCATGACTATCTAAGCCTTTCAGTGCTGAAACATTTCTAAAGGGTTTTACATTTGCAAGAGGGAAAAATAGCTATAATTATAGAATTCTGGCTACAGAAGTCTTGATGAACAAATCATAAAATTGCATTGTCCATTGCCTTCTATCCAGAAAAAAACAATAGTGTTACTTCAGATATTTATTCAGGTCTTTATTAGGCTCTTTATTATGGCTGTTACACAAATGATTCCCACAGCAACCTGATAAACTTGGTTTCGTCAGAACAAAACCAATACTCTTTCCCTTAGAAAGTTAATTTAAAATATTTATTCTAACATGGATTTTATTTTTCCCAGATTCCTTATTTTTTGTTTGTTTGTTTTGTTTTTTCTTCTTCAGTTCAATGTCTAGATAGAATTTGTAGCATTTCATTACTGATTTTTATTCAGGAACATTTCAGATTGTAGCATTACTGTAGAATCCTTCTTCATGCCATTCAGTTGCAATCTCAATCTTATTTCCTGTAACTCTTCAACAGCTCAAGTGAAAGATTCTTTCAAAGCCATTACTGGTTGTTTAGAAATATTGAAAGAAATGGCATTTCTATACAAGGACTTGCAATTAAATTATCATCTCTCATCTACAGCTATGCATTAGAAGAAGGAAAAGTCAAGGAATAAACCACAGGCGATGTATTTCCTCACATTTTCATAAGGAAGAGCAGAAAGGGCATGGGATAATCAACAGAAACAAGCAAAACTGAACCCTCTTCTTATGTCTAAATTTTCGCTGACTGGGCTAATCCTTGTGCCATAGATTTTTCTTCTATAAATTTAGAATTCTGAGGCACACAGGTTAGCCCTCACGGATGCTTCTTGCAGGCAATTGAAAGAGGTGGTTCCAAAAAGCAGTGTGGATCAGGTTGCACCATGGAGGTGCCCAACTTGCAGTGTTTATGAAGACAGCATGCTAAGTTTCAGATTGCCTCTTAGGTAGCTAATGCTAATTTCTTGAGTTTGGACATATGGGCAGAGATTATATAAATCCTTGAAACATGCCCTTTACAAAGGACTTTATCCTGAAAAGAATACTAAACACTGAAAGAAGCAAGGCGTGAGTTTGGCTAAAAGCCCTGTTATGAAGAAAGGCCAAAGGTAAATTACATTTGGACAGGACTAAGGATGTTGGTGACAACTTCACCAAAGCATTAATGAGAATGGGAGTTTTGACCTTCATGTCGTTATTGAATATTCTATGTGTTATGATTTAACCCCAGCTGGCAACTAAGCGCCACACAGCTGCTCACTCATTCCGCCATGCGGCAGGATGGGTGTGAGAATCAGAAGAGTAAAAGTGAGAAAACTCATGGGTTGTGATAAAGACAGTTTAATAGGTAAAGCAAAAGCTGCACGTGCAAGCAAAGCAAAATAAGGTATTAATTCACTACTTCCCATTGGCAGGCAGATGCTCATCAGTCTCCAGGAAAGCAGGGCTCCATCACATGTACTTGGGAAAACAAATACCGTAAGTCCAAACATCCCCCACTTCCTCCTTCTTCCCTGTGTTTATATTCTGAGCATGATGTCATATGGTATGGAATATCCTTGTGGTCAGTTGAGGTCAGCTGTCCGTCCCAGCTGTGCCCCCTCCCAACTTTTTGTGTACCCCTGGCCTACTTGCTGATGGGGTGGTGTGAGAAGCAGAGAAGGCCTTGACTCTGTGTAAGCGCTGCTCAGCAATAATGAAAACACCCCTGTGTTATCAGCACTCTTTTCAGCAGAAATCCAAAACATAGCCCCATACTAGCTACTATGAGGAAAATTAACCCTATCCCAGCCAAAACCAGCATACTATTCAAAAGCAGTAACTGGAACATCAGGATGAATTAAAAAAGAATACACATCCTCTTTTGGGGAAAATCTTTGGTCTGAGGTTGGTCATCTCATTTTGTAACTTTCTGGGCTGAATTCTATCCAGCTTTCCCTGAATGAAATAGTCCAGGATGCTCTGTTACTGATACTAAGTTGATAGTTCTCTCAAATTCATTTCACCATGTATTTACACTAGGACAGAATGTTTTATTTTGCTCACACTCTAGCTCCGTTACTGTACTTTGGAAAAACAGATGGAAAATCGGCAAAGGAGGAAGACAAATTCTTTTTTTGCATAATGAATTTATGACAGATACATCTACATCTGTCCTCTTTTCCTCTGATCTGTGTGAAAATTAAGCATTTGAAATGACCTTATTCAAATAATTGAAATAGGTTCTCTAGGAGTAGTGGTGTTGAGCATCACTGCAGAACTCGAAAATGTGCATGAGCAGTTTTCCAGCCTGCTTGCTGAGAGTTAGGGTAAGGAGAAAATAAAATCAGACAGGATCTCAGATTGTATAGTCAGTAGTACTGACTGTGGATCTTGAGCTGTTTCTGTCTGGATATGTATAAAACCCTGTGTCCTGAAAGATCAAACTCTGATTTACAGTGATCTTGCCAGTATTTCCTTCTCAAAAGCTTTCAAAGCATAATGAGCTTGAGCAAAATTCACACTACCTGATACATGCTTTTCCTTCTTTGGTTCTAGCAGCTCTTTCCAAAATTGAGAAGTTGGTCCATTTTGTATGAGGCTAAACTGAAGACTTAATTCAAGTTACAGAAGTCAAAGTGTCTCCATTGACTTCAGAAGGAAGTTTAAATCTAGGGCTAAAGAGATCTGTCAGCAGGTATCAATACCTGTGCCTGCTTATAAAATTGTTCTTCTTCCTTGCTCTGCACACCAAAGAAGTCAGTCTCTTAGCACATGGTCTTGTTTCAGTTACAATGGTCTATAAAGGTCCAATTCCTTCCTCCTTGAAAGAACAAGACAGCACTTTCCTCAGTGGCATAGGGTCAAAAAGTTAACAACAGGCATTACTTGTAACAGCATAACAGTTACTTAAGTGATGTGGAGACTATTCCCAAGCCTATCAGTTTATATGATATTATATAAATATAAATAATTTACCTTAAGGAATCATTATTCAGTGTAGTCATGTTCTTTGCAAACTAAGCTGAGGAGGGAATCTTTGATCTTGGTCTTAAAAGTAGTCATAGGTTATACATCCAGATGAAACTGTGGAATAGAGTTAGAACATAAAAGCAGGACTGCCACTCCTTTAAGTCACTATGACTCTCCTCTCCGTGATTTCAGACAAAATACGAGTTCTGTTCAGAGACAATACAGTGTGGGGCAACCTGCACTCTCTGTCTAATTCCTCACAGAGCCTTCACTTTCATCTTTCTTGTTTTGCTTTTGTCAATATTCTTGTGCCCTTGAAAGCTAATGGGGTGACTTCTGGACTTGAACGGGTTTTGGATCAGAAATTTTGGAGGCAGAGGTTGTGTACTGTTGGAGAGAGGACTTCTAGCTGTGTGCACATAAGCAATTAGAGCTTGGAAAAACCAATGTGACGATGGGCCTTTTTATATTTATTGTGTTCAGAAGTATTTCACTGCCTTAGTCTAGAGCAATTCCTTCTGTCCAAGTGACTCTTTAAAGGTTTCAAGAGAGGACTGTTTTCTTCTTTCAATGTAAACAAGATGTTATTCTGCTTCAAACTAAAGGCCTCTTTGTGCTCAAGAAAGTTGTGCTAGATTTTTCCATAAACTGGTTATAAAACTGATTCCTTATTTAGCTCTGTGTTGCTTTACGACAGGGATGCCTTACTGCTGATGTTTTGCATAACAGTGATAATTGTTACCAACAGAATAGGGATATCTTATTCATACTGATCATTACTTTTTGGTAACATTTTGTTGCTGTCTTTCTGCCATTTCCTTAACTAAATAACAGATTCAGACTGCTTTTGAGTCACATCTGTCATGAAAAGAAATAAAGAACTTGGCCAATCACAATCTTCAGCACAGTTCAAATTAAAATGTATCTGAATTCCTCTTTCCCCAATATGGCAAAAATGCAAGTTGTAGGAAACACTGTCTTCATTCAGTGTTCAGAAATTCTTCAGATCCAAGACTTTGGGCATCTGGAGACCCTGATACGCACACAGCATGTGCACAAAACCACCCCGCTATTCCTGTATCATCTGCTAACACAATGATCATATCTCAAATCCTCTGGACACACAGCCCGTTCTCAAACCACATGTGTACTACATGCAGAGAATGATAAATGCTGCTTCTTGCTGCAAACCACATGCAAGTATTTGGGAAATTCAGGACAGAAAGGTAGCACTTTTCTAGGCAGTGGGAAACCTTATAACAGAATGGCAGAGAAATTTTGAAACAATCCCTGAGAGAACAGAGAGGTCACCAATATAGCAGAACAATATTACACTTTAAAACTGTTTAGCACCTCTGGGCAAGTGAGCTGTATGAGCAGTTCAGAGTGTTACATTAGGTAAAGATCGAGAAGACTTATGTCTCATGACATATTAAGGACTCGGAAAAAAAATTATGTCTATTCATATCTAGTATTCCACCTGCCATGCACTTTTATTTCTGTTTCATAATGAGGCAAAGAAGTCATCCTTGAAGGTTTTCATTGTTAATACATGACAATCGAAATCAAATGTATCTTGTGCCATACCTGTCTGGAACCTGTACAAGTCCACAAAGGGTTATAAAATGTTTTGGAAAATGAGAGACAGATGACTGATTGGCTAGTGACTATTTTGACAGTTCCTATTAGACTATATAAACACACATTGTGATTTTCCCTGTCAGATTGGTACTGCCCTGTGGAACGGGGAAGTGAATGATCAAGAAAACAATAGCATTGAATTTGAAAAAAATCTGAATATTAGGTGCACCTTCAGGGAACTGTAGCAAGAATGTAACAGCTTAAAACATGCTCTCAGGAATTTTTCCTCACATACACAGAACTT
The DNA here is from genome assembly GCF_965140245.1 of Athene noctua. NCBI lineage: Eukaryota > Metazoa > Chordata > Aves > Strigiformes > Strigidae > Athene > Athene noctua. The sequence continues at coordinate 15,084,970 of NC_134043.1, forward strand.
GGCCTTTTCACACAGGCAGATGATTTTTCCCCTTCTGATCTGAGAAGATCTGAAAACAAAAAAACTCCAGTGACATGAGAGTGCTTCAGACATAGATGAGTCTTTAAAACCTTTATCAACAGCATTTGAAACAAAGCTTATGACAGAGGGGAAACAGCTGGGGATAGCAACTGCTGAAAGTAAACAACTGAGATGGGACAGATGATTTGTGCTGCCTTATAAATGTATTTGATGATTATCATCAGATAAATGGAGTGTTGGCATAATTAAGCATCCCAGACTTCCAGTTTTGCAAGAACATATTCTGTTACAGAAATAACTGATTTCTTTCACGAGGGAATCATTACCAGACAAACATTAAGGCTTTCTTCCTAGACCTGCCCTTTCTTCAGGTAGTGCAACAGTTTGGTGTTTCCTATAGGAAGGGCAGAACCACAGCGAAGATGAGCTGGGTGGGTGCTTCACCCCAGCATACAACATGCAGTTCCTCTCTGAACATATTTCACCAGGCTGTAAAAACAAATGGAAAACATTCAGGGATTGGAATGATCTTTTGCAACCTTTTTCATTCCACACCACCACCATTTCCACTCCATATAAAAATCATCATAGCTTGTAATCATTATTAATAATAGCAGTAGTACTACTAATGAAGGATATCCATAATCATAAAACTTACTAAATGAATATGATTCTGTAAACTTAATAGTTTATCATTGTATATACTTTGATTTTGGAAAGCAGTTTTCACTTTATCACCCTATTTTATTCACTGTATGTCAAATAATAGAGGCAGGAACCACCGAAGACACCACTTTGAATACTGTTTTATGTAAGTTTTTCCTGGTTTTGAGAGGAAGCCCTTTGAGGCACTCGTGTGCACTCACTCGTTGCTCGTGCGCACAGTACTGAGTCTTTGGTTCTGTCTCTCTGCATAGAATTTTACTGCACAAATTAGACATATCCTATAGATCAGAATAATTGTTCTCAAATAGTCCTGCCTCTCAGTTGCCTAGAAAGAGAGCCCAAGGTGATGAGATCAGACATAACTATATACCTGCAATGTCTAAGTTTTCATGAGGTAAATGCCACCCTTATTGCTTATTTGGTTAAATTAAAGGGTAAAATAAGCACTATATGCAAATGAAAACTGATGATTCACTGACTAATTTTGCTTCATATAAACTTGGTAGCCTTAATTGACTTAACCTTTAGAATGTCTGTCATAAAGAATGGAAGACTGCATACCCATTAGTAACAAAGATTAGGGTGCTTTAAAGATACCTGTAGAGTGAAAGCCAGTAAGGTATTGAAAAATTTGGTCAAAGAAGACTCTAGTGATACAGCTACTAGACCTTTAGTTTATTTACTTTAAGATATGTGGGTATTTGCTGGGGCAAAGGAGAAACTGGGGAAAGTGTTCCAAGTTAAAAAAAAAAGCCCAAATACATGATTGTGGCAATTATATGTGTTAAATCTAATTTACATTCCAGCATAATTGTGGCGTATATATAGAGAGAAAGGATTCACTGTGTGTTTAAAGAACAACTATGTCACGAGCAATGAGAAAATATTGACAGGCAAAAATGTCAGTGCTTTTTTTAAAGCAGAATTACAGTCTTACAGGATGATGGAAATTTAGCAGATGCACTATGTTAGTGACTAGAACATTTGATACTGTGAAATGAGCTCCTACTTGAAAGACTAATTCCAAGTTGGCTTCGATGGGAACACTTGTGCAGACTGATACTCTGTTAAAAGTCCAAATAGTGGGAAAAAGAAAATAAATGAATACAGCAATATATCAAACTTCAAAGTGCTGTGAAATAGTGAAGTTGTTAATGTGATGACTTGTCTGATCTGGGAAGAAACTTAATTTTGAAGTAGCCCAAGTATGCAAGTACAAGACCAAGAGTGCCACATATGTAGCAGTAGTAAATACGTTTGTGTGTTTTACATGAAGCTGCACATTGTCTTCTTACATAAAAGAAACCACAGTGAAGCATTATGCAGAAAACCACTTGCACAGAGGGAGTGTGAATCTGAAAAGTTGTTCCTAAGCCTTCTCTTTTTCTTCGATATAGGTAGACAGCTATCCTTGTTTAAGATGGAGAAACTGAGGAAAAAAAAAAAATATCTGTAAAATAACACATTCCTAAAGCTACATCCAGCCATAAACCAGAAGAGAACTCCAGTTTCTCCTCTTAACCAGGTTGAGGCTTTCTTCCCATCTTGTCAGCATTATCAATGTTTACTTCTATACAGGAGTAGAAAATTTAAAATTTTTTCTCTACAGCATTCAGTCTTCTTCAATGGCTGGCAAAGTTTTATAACCACCTTTCTTTTTCACAGAAGTAAATTGCTTCAGCTGTGCAAGTTATTGGCATTTATAAGAACAATCATGTTCAGTAGGCTCTAACTGAGGATTTCAGGGCAACCAAACAATGAACTGAACCTGACTTTTATTCATTTTTTTAGTGTCTATGTCAAATGAAGGATGGGGAAATTGAGTAATTTGAGCAAAGCTACACAGTCAATATGGGAGCAGGGACTCTAATTCATTAATCTTGAGTATGAATTCACTGCTCTGTTCTCTAAGAAACATGCTCTCCTTCAATTTGATACTCAGAAAGCCTGATTTAACTGTACTTTTTGGCTTATTCTCCTCCACTTTACCTTTTGCTGTATTTCTTTTCTGCTTGTTTATTCTCTTATAACTCTGATGCATTGTGTGCCTCAAGAAATCCACAGAGAGGTGCACACTTGTCTCTGATGGTATATGACATTACAGCCTCCCAAACTTCAGGTTGTTATAGAAAACATATATTTCTGCAAATGTAAACAAAGAGTTTTATGACTATCATTTTGGTTTCTGACTTGTTCAGTGCTATCATATTTGTTGCCTGTGAGTATGTGCACTTCTGTGACTATGAGTTATTTTCTCCAGATGGATGCAGATAGATAAACTTCTTTAAAGTAACTTCTGTAACTGTTGACAGGTGTATGCTGCTGCAAACCACCCTTGCCTAGGAAAAGTCCTGACAGCTGAGATCCTAAGTGAGAAATGCTTTGCATCCATGGATTTCCACTAGTGGGTGTTTAATCATCCTTCTCTTTCTCTGGGGTTTATGTTCTATGGTGATAAAAGCAGCAAAGCATAGAAACAAAGATATTTCAGCTTTCAGTCAGACTAAAGAGCTTCCCAGTTCCTTCTTTGCGGAAGGGGCAAATCTGCACTTATTTGAAACAAGTCTCAGCTGCTGATTCTGTTTTCTTGGTTTTGTGTAAGTGAGCAATTCTAGTCAAGGCTGCAGTGCCTGATTCTGATTAATACTCTAGTATACTGCTATCTACTCTAAGGCTGAATGGTGTAAGAATGCATTAGTATAGATACTAAGTCCAGTGGAATTATGTCAGGATATTGGTGCATGTGAGAACAAACTTAGACCCTTAGGTCTTTTGAATTATAACTGAAAAGTGTCAAGATAGGATTCACTGGAGAACACATTGGAAAAGCTTCGGTGGATCGGAGCAGCAATTCAACTAGCTCCCTGTTACATTGCAAATACCTTCTAAGCCCACAAATGCCTGTGGCCATTCTGGGAAAAGTCTATGGTCAACCTAAATTATACATTTGGGTGTGAGGATATGGTGTTGGAGACTCCTGCAGTTTAGAGCATGCACAGGAATACTTTTATTTTTTCTGGTAGACCCTAGAACTGTCTTTAATACCCCTTAGAAAACTCCATGCCTTATTCCTTCGTGGTGTTTATAGAGTCTGAGAACTAGCTGCCATTTTACAGAAAGGTACCATAAAGACTGCGATAGGCAGAGATAGGCAAATCTGCCTTCTAATCAAAATCCAGTACAGCTGTTGTCGATTTATTCTAAGTGTACTTTTTTCCTGCATTTAGGAAAAAGAAACCCTCTGAATGTTCTTGTTCTCTGCAAAAGCCGCCAATGTGTTTATGAAGTTTGTTAGCTGCTAATGTACTTGGAGTTGTTTTATGGTGGGTATTGGGTGGGATGGGAAGAGAGGATGTTCTATAGAACATAGTCCTGTAATGTTCATAATGTTCATAACTTGGGAAAGTGCTCAAAGATTAAAGCTTGGATCTGTATTACACCAGTCTTTACTTGTTAGGCTATAGATCCCAGCACCTTACTCAGAAAACTGACATTCCACATGTGTCTCAGATAGCCAGTCTGCAGTAGGGCCTACAGTGTCATTCAAGCAGTGTTCAGCTGGCTGAGTAACACTACAATTTGTGCTCAGTTCACCCATCCCTAAGGAATGGCCTTGTTCATTCCGATTGCCACTGCATCAAATATAAAAAATCTATGTGTCTCTGGCTCTTATTGCTATTCTTATCTTATGATAGACGTAACTTGGATGCAGACGTTTTTTATGAGTAAAGACTTCTTACACCACCAGCTAATAGTTTGGATATTAATATTAATACTAATGCAGAAGGGATTTACTGGTGAGAAAAACAAATTGGAATTTAGATTGACAAAAAAAGGTATTTGATGAGAATAAAAGTGAAGTGTGCACTGTATTGAGTGGTAAGAACAATAGTGGAATAGGATGTCATGGAAATACTGATTGCAGCTGCACACAGTGCCAGTCAATGGGGACAAGCAGAGATATATGTAAAAGATATCTCCTGACAAAGACAAATGAGTCTGATTTATTTATTTAAAACTCTCTGGGATGGCCTTATGAGATACGTATCTCATTTTCCAGTGGACCCTGAGTAGGACTGTGGGAGGGGAGTTGGTGAACGTTTGTGTTTCTTAGGAATTCAGGTTATATCCTTTAGAAGGAAAATGTATTGCTACAGAAATTTCAGAAGCTATATGTGGGTTCTTCTGGAAGAGTTGTCAGTGTTAGCAAACTATCTGGTTCAACAGCACAGAGATCCCGTGGAACAAGAACACCAACTTTACCATAGACTGTTTTGCTGGAGAAGCTCAATTCTATCACACAGGGAACACAGTCAGGATGGTGGAGGTGAAGCACTGTCCCCATAAATAATTAGTTCTGCAGCATCTCTTCTCAGACTATCAATATCAGACTGTCCAATTAGATCGAGTTGCACAGAGATTTCAACACATGCCCTCAGGCAAGTAGATTAGCACCACACCATCATTTTGCTCAGGTAGCAGCCATGAGTGAAGTTTTTTTAGCTATGAGTGAACCAGTTTCTGTCATGTAGATCCCTTGAGGCTAAAATGATCCACAGAGATTTTAGTTGCTCTGGCCTCAGTTTTTCCAAAAAAAAAGTGACTCTTGAATTTCTGCATGGGAAGGAACAACAAGCTATTTTTGTCACCAGAGTGACATCCAGCACAGTACTATTTAGGCTAGCTGTTAAGAAATGGGGAAGATGTGGGTCATGTCCCTGTTCCCAAGACTGTTTCTGCATTTAACACAGAACTGGTTAAAACACAGCAGTAGGGAACCTGGGATGGAAGCTCTGTTATGTACAGAAGCCTGATCTGTTTTACACTTGCTCCAGGTAATGAATACTTCATTTCTGTATCACTTTCAGTGCTACTTTAGAACTGGATACTGCTGTGTTCAATTTGTAAAATACATACTTGAAGACTGGCAGGTATAGAAATTTCAGGAACCTGGGGCATTCCAGATTTAGACACAGGAAGGGAGTCATCTCAACTAGCTGTGCCCATCTGGAAGACAACCATTAACTAAGGTAATCATCTATTATTTTGTAGCCAAAGGAGAGAGAGTTCGGTACTCCAGAACTCAAGTTCATCCCTTTCTAAGATAGTCATGGGATGAATTGCTCTCTGGCAGTGTCTGTTTTTCTGTGTAAATGATAGCAAGAACCAAAATAATTAGCTCATAAAAGATACTTTTATATGGCTAGAGTTTGATGTGATAAAGGTCATCCCTAAATTCTGTTGAAATCTGCATCTGGGCACCTGAGTCCTTTGCAAAGGTGGTCCTGAGTTCATGTACTAAGACAAGGAACTATTTTGTCCCAATGCACATGGAATAGTTACATTGCTTAAGTCTGCTTTGAATTATTACAGACGTTTGCAGCCATTTTGTGTTCTGCTTGATAGAAAGTTCACAGAGCATTCTCAGTTATTCTGGTTTTAATCTTCTCTACTGCCCTTCAAACCTGGAAGTAAAAACTAGCATTGAAACCATGTGCTTTTGTCTAAGTGAAGAGCAGACTCAGCCCTTCCCTGAAACACAGAAGGTGAGTTCAGTTCCATCTGTACTTCAGCATGGCTTTTAAGGGTTGATTACTGCTTCTGTATGCAAGCATGGTAAAAATAATGGGAGGGAACAAGAAGAGAGAGAAATGTAGGCAATGTAGAGAATGAAGCTCTGAATCTCAGATGGAGTGTTCACTCTCCTGTGGATCACAGATGAAAGCTTCTCTTCAGTGGTCTGGATCCACTGTCTATCACACTCTTACCAGAAACACAACTAAAATTTCAGAAATGAAATGTCCATCTTCTATTGACTCCCCACGTTTTTTGTTTTCTCTCTGTGTTAAACAAGAATAAAGAAATCCCACCTTGGGTTATGTGTTTCACTAAGAATATAGTTTGATAATTACAGAGTATAACCAATTGCACAAGCTGATGATTGAGTGATGGGCATGACAGTTGAAAAGAGGATGCAGGTATACAAGCTATGATAATGAGGAACTAAGATAAAATACTAAGGGGCTGTAACAAATTGCATCCTTGTGTAGTAGATACAGAAAGGGATGTATAACACACACTGAGTTAAAAAATTGAAACATTTGAGTTACACTGCATACAAGCACGTAGTGGAAAGACTCCAGTGAAAAATAAAATGAGGAAAAAGAGACATGAATGAAAGAATAGGGTAGGAGTGGCAGTGGAGAAATGGTGAATACCAACCGACTGGTTCTGTCAGAGTCACTCAGGTATGTCTGTTCATCTGGGTTGCTTCAGCACACTTTCAAAAAACAGCTGAAGTATTGTGGATAGCTGCCCCACCAAAATGCATTCTTTCTTGTATAATAAAAGCTTTCTGAATTGTTTTGGACAATATTCCTCTCTGTAAATATGGCTCAGCAAATACTAGTCCAGTTTAAATCTGCATAATTGTCCTAGAAACGGGAAACAGAATGGTGTTCTCTCTAAGCCCTAATTACCACAATTATTTTATAAAAGATATACAAATTAATCAGCTGCTAATTCTGTTGAGATGTGGCAACCAGCAAATGGTGAAGCAGCATTTTTATTGTGATCTTGAAAGTAGGAAAACTTTTTGTAACTGCCAAAGCCAACAAATGTTTTATCAAATTAATGCAGAGAGCATGTCCACTGAGCAATAAGGTGTTATGCTTTCAAGTTTTGTGTCTAGTTTTACCAACTTTGTGGTTTTTTGGCTGTAACCACTCTGAGAAGCATCCCTAGATAATTTTCACTACAGTTTATCTTGACCTTTACTTAAAAACACATCTCTGTTACGTGACAGACAATTGTGGTCCTTGGGGTGGACACTGGGGGAATGTCTCTTGGTCTGCTTTTAGTAAGAGCATCTGAGAAGCCATTAATCAGACACAAAACTGAATGCTAGTCAAAGCAGAACTTTTCCCAAAGTTATTCACAGCTAACCATTGAAGATTAGCATATGTTTTTCTGGAATAGTATGTGGATACCTTATTATCAGTGAGGTTATGGATAATGTGCACATCATACACTGATAAGCTAATGTCAGTACCACACCTCCTGCCGATAGGCTCACTTGGCCTAATTTGTTTGCTCATCTTTGGCCTAAATTGTTTTGGATGAAAAACCTTACCAGTTTTTTTTTTTTTTTTTTTTTTTTTTAAAAAAAAGCGCTATTGTTAGCCATATCTTTGTGAAGAGCTAATGTAAATTACTCCATTCAAGTGAGGCCTTCCGGGTTGGTACTGTTCTCACTGTAGGAGGTGCTGAAGTTTCAGTAGGACACATCTGTCTGCAGATACACGCCTAAAGCACCCCATTGCTCCAGTACTTGTGTAGGACTGTGCAGATAAATACAATGAATTAGTCATCTTATTTCAGTATTGGGCTTCCTTTCACCTTCTCTGAAACCCCTCTGATATCACCGAGTCCTGCTTTTGTTTCTGGTCTTGTTTCCAAACAAGAGCTTTATGCCTTTATTCAGTGGTTCTGTTTCACATTTGAATCAGTGATGACCAACATTTTCCTTCACATTTCTTCTTACTTGATACAGATCCTTAGATCCTTCCAAGATATTGGTATACTTGACCAAAGACAGAATAGCTTCCCCCCCCCCACACTTTCCAGCTTTCCATTCTGTGCTTGAACTTGCCCTCATTATTCTGATTTATTTCTGTTTGCCTCTATTATTCTTTGCTGCCTCCTGTCTGAGTAAAGGAATGGACTTTGTTAACTGTGGAGATAGTCTTTTTGCAAGACAGATTTTAAAAGTATTTCTTTGATTGTTATAGAGACACCAAAATGATTCTAAAAAATGTATCCTCATTTCTCTGCACCAGCAGATGCTTAGGCTAGCATAGTATTTTCCTATAAGTTTGGCTATGGACTGATGCTCTGTTATCAATGATAACTTTATTGGCCCACTGAGCTTGAGATGTTTAGCACACTGTAAGATGGGATACAAAAATCTGTTAGTAGATAAAGACACTTTTGTACAGGAGAGATGGGATTGGCACTTTTAAAAAATATGGCACCCAGAAGAAAATAATTCTGTACTGAATTTGTGCTCTGAGTATGTGACACTTGGGAATAATTCAAGCCCCTCTCGGATTAAGTAGTAGTGAAAAATAGTTGGACTCAGAGTTCATATGGATCATTTCCCTTATAAACATGTCTTGCTGCTTCCTGTATTTCCATTTCTATACTGCTTGTTTTCCCTATGGATGTATTTTCTATATATTAGGTATTAGATGAAAGCATTGTAAGTGTTTTTGTCCAGTTGATCCATAGAGAAGCAGCAAAGCCTGAAACTAACATGTTATCTAAACAAATCATGAGCTAATGACTTTTCCAGTAGCTCAGGTACACTGAACACTTTTATACAGCATAATTTACACTGAAAAGATACAGTGGCACAGAGAATTACAGCATTGGGGATGTCGGTTAAATGACTGCATGAGTATTTAGAACTTGTATTTGCTGTTCCTTGCTGGCTGATTTGCATTCCAATGCTTTTTCATTTTGTGCTTATTTCAGTATGGCCTCCTCACTTGGAGGAAAAGTGTCTCTGAAAGGAGAAGGAGGAGAAGCAGAACTGACTGGCTCTTTGTGAACTTTGATCTAAAGTTATTTTTGATTAGGTTCTGTCAGTCTAAATTATTCTTTACATTGTGGGAGAGCCTAGCATATGCAGACTAATAATAACAGTAATTTAAATCTATGCAGACATCTTAAAGAGGTGGTGGTGTAGTGTAGCAGGAACCCCCTTATTTGCAGGACGAGGCTGTGAGACAGGACACACACCAATATGGTTAACAGTCAAGCTCCGATGTTTATTAGAAAACCAAGTCCTTATATATTCTTGTGACAGCAAATCCGTGTGATGCTCTGACGCATGCTCATTTCAAAAACTCGTTCCTCTCAGCACTTTCAAGCATTACTAAGCGTGCACAACTGGTAGATAAAGTTCTGCTTTGTGATTCTAAAGATTCCCTTCTTATCTGTTTCTTCCCTAATGAGCAAAAATACTTTCACTTTTAGCCGTCGTTAATCTAGATGCCGTTAGTCTTCTAACACAAGTGCGTCATTAATTTAGACATCGTTAATCTTCTAACTTGAATGCTGATGACACTTTTACATTGTCAGTGACGCAGACGGTTCGTGACCCGGCGTATGCACCCACAGTGTAGCTCTTGATTTGCATTTCCTATAACTGCCCCTGTTCCTTAACCTGAGTTGGGTATTCATCCCTTTTCCACAAGTCAGTGGGATCCCCTTGTGAAGAAGGAAGCACAAGTCATAGGTGAATTTTTAAATGCATTTTACTGGTCCCTTAAACATTTATCTTACGCCTTTCTATTAGTTATCCATCACACATTCATTTTTCTGAGTAGGAAAATTTTATTCTGATACTAAATGTACTTTCACACACTCTGTGTCCAATATGCCACACATGTTAATCTGCTTATTTCTTGCTTTGTGTGTCCATAGTTTATGATACTGCTGTTACTTTCTGTACAGATCTTTAGGTTGGAAGGGATACAAACACCTTGCTCCTTAGTTGCCTAGCTGTGTATTTCAGTTTATAGCTAGCTACAGTAGTCAGGTGGCATTTATAGGTTACTGGAAATACACAGGCCAGAAACAGGGAAGATCTTAAAGAAGTTATGTAATAATGGTTGTTTTGATGGGAGGCAGGAAAGGCACTGAACAACTCATGGTTAAATGCTATGATTTTACTAAGAACGTAAGGCTCTTGTACAAGAGGTCTGTCAGATTAATAGAAATGAGATCAAGGTTTTGAAGAGAGTCATTTGAGGAAACAGCTTTTGGAGGGATATTTCACATTTTTAGAACTTGAATTAAAAACAAAACAAAAATCAGAAGATAGGAAGGTTTTTATTTTTTCTGCTAGAGTGTTTGTGTTAGTAGGACTGTTCTAAAAATGTTTAGGAGTTAAAATGACTCTATTCTTGTGGAAAGAAGAAAAACATAAGTAAAAGGCTAACACATGTACTGTATTTCACACCTTCTAATGCTGAGAGACCGGAAGCATGATAGTATCTGCCAGTCTGTGCTATATACCAGCTCAAACAGTTTCAAAGCTATCAAAGCTCTCTTAAAAATACTTACTCGGCAAGAGTCAGATTTTGACTGTAGAGATTAGAAATGAAAGAAAGAAAAAAATATTAATAATTTGCAATGTGCCTGAATCAAAACCACCTTATTTTCCCTTCCTGTCGTTAACCACATTCCACAGTAGCAGATAGACTTACCAGACAATCTGAATTTCTTGACTACTTTGCTTGTGAAGTGGGACTGGGTGTGAATAGAAGGAAAAGGAATAGAAGTAGTGTAGATGATTTCTATTCAATCTTTTCACTGTGTATGGGCCTAGAAGATTCTCATGTTTTTCACTGCCAAACCTCTGGTCCTGTTCATGAGCACCAGAAAAGTGGGATCCTTGCTGGACCCGTTCCTGCAAGAATTTTGTCTTTTCTGTAATAAGCTTCTTTATTTTCTGGTCAAGAGTTGACCAAGAACAAGGGAAACGAAATTATTTGGAGCAGCAGCAAAAAGCTTTTCAGAAGTAATAACTATGCAACATATTCTTTAAGGTTATAGAAACACCTTTCAAGTTTCTAGATACTCAGTCATAAAACTCTCTCAATATTTTTAGTTTACTTGTCATGATTTCTTTTGCTATTTTTCTTGTGACCTCACAGCACTAGTATTTTATGTGGATGTAATCTGCAACACTTAGTTTTATTTAAACTTCCATGGTGTTTGACAGGCAGAGTTTACTATCCACAACTTTGATTTGATCCTTAAGTACAAGATAAGTCATTATTTGGTTTGAGGAAGTACCTGAAGACTGCTTATTTTCAGAGCACATGTTTCAGAGTTCAGACAATTTCATATTTTTCTTGGGCATGAAACCTGCACCACTGGGAGAACTCTGATCCCAGATAACTGAAGGAGTGTTCAACCCCATTATTGATTACCCTATCTCCAATTGGAACATCTTCATATGCCTCCTTAACTGGTGTCAGTGAAAATTATTAAGATAAGCTTCTGTGTTCTTACCAGTTATTTCCTACCTATTTTCTGAATGTCTTTTGGTTTTGATTTATGTCAGTGTTTACAAAGATCATTTCTCTCTTAGTAAAGTTGAGCATATTGTATGGATAACACTGTTTTGAAGGATTGACTCATGCTTCTTTAAACTGATTTTCACCTTGCTTTTGCTCTGTTGTTGGAAACATTTTTTGTGCTTTGCAAGCATATAAATAACATGGACATAGTTGGGCATTTACACCTAAGTATGTACTCAGATGAAGAGATATGCTTCATTTCTCAGTGCTTTGTGACACGAAGCAGCTTGAATTAACAAAGAACTGGCTAGTTTAAGGATCCTTCAGACTCCATGATAAAGAGATGAGGTAATTGAGAACTGGCAATCCTAACCAAAGGATGTCTGACCGAGTCCTACTCTACTAGTCTGGTTCTTCTGGAATAAAAAAAATTCTTCTAGCTACTTGAATAAAGAGGGAGTAAGCTGGTTAGTGAATACACAATATGAAGACACATGATTCAGGGAAATAGGAATAGTATTTTAAGATTATTGTTTAAGAAATGTTTAACTAATAACCCTGGTCATTGTGGTTTAGGCTAAAAAGTTCGGAGATTTATCTGTATCTTTACCTGAAGCCGGATATCACTAAGATATTTCATCTGCTGATAGTCAGTCACAATGTTCCTCAACTGTACAGTGTTTCTTCAGTGAATCAATGTGGATAATTTCTTGATGTTATAATTATATGTTCCTTGTTTAATTTTTCCCTGAATTGAAACAGACTATTGAGTTCTACATACAGTATACCAGGATGTTGTTACAGAAACATTATTCTAAAAAAATAAATGCTTTTGTATCAGATTCAAAAAATTACTAATTCATGTTTATACTTCAAACAACATTGTAATCATTCATGTTACATCTGATTTGGTTCCTGACTGGATGATATAATAAAAAACTTGTATTGCAGCCTGTGTAATTTCTAAATGCTTCATTTCATAACTTACATCAGAAAAATAATTGGAAATTTTAATTTGGGGGGAAGATTTCAGGTTTTCAACAGAAAAAACAAATGTTGCTTATAACCATTTGATAAAATAGAACTTACTCTTCACATGTGAAGAGAGAAATTTTCCTCTTATTTCTCTCAGACTTATTTGTATATTGGTGACTGAAAGACAGGCATTTTTACACCCTGTGCTTTTGTTTTCATGTTCATACATTTGGGAGTTGTAATAGTATTTTAGAATCCTAAAAAAAATGTTTGTAGAATACTTGCTGAAGACTCCTCAAGGCAAAAGCAACTACTTATGACAGACATATGTCTAATCTGCTTTTGCACACCTCTGATGATGGAGGTCTCTTAAGCTGTCTGAGGCAATTTATTCCAGTTTTGGCTATTCTTCCAGCTACAGCCTATTTCCTAGTATTAATCTGTCAGATATTACAACATATATGTGAAGTTGACAATACTTTGAAGTAATGTTGTAAATCTATCTATGCAGCTGGCACATTGTGGGCAATAGAGATGCACATTTACTATACCACAAATAATATGATCTAGCACAGGCTGTGAAGGGAGTTATTTTCTGTATTTTAGTCAGTCTGGTGATTCATGCTGCAATTAACCAAGAATGACTGATGACTTGAGCATACTTGTTATGAAAAATCAAGCCATGCTCCTCTCAGTCAAGCTGAATTGGTTGAGAATTTGGTTCCGACTTCACTTTTCAACAAGTCCTGAACTAAAACCTATTCATGTCATATCAACTTTTGAATACAATCACTATGTCCTGGGACTTTATCTTGGCTTGTATTAGCAGTCAAGTCTGTATTCTGCATTATGCATTCCAGTTACCATTTAACTTTTATTGAAGTGAGCATAGACATATAAGGCACAAATGACTGTATGGAGTTCAGAGACATGGATCTCATTTCCCTGACAAATATTATAACTATACAGATAGGAAACAGGTACAGAATAGTGGGAAGGAAGCTTAAATTTAATCCCCACAGATGTGATGCTTACCTGTTTTCCTTATTTTGAGTCCTGTTTTTCCTCATCTTGCAATGAACCTTGGAACACACTTCAATAGAAGAGCATTTGGGTTTTCATACAAAAAATATCAAGGTGGAGTGTATTGAAGGCTTTTCCTACCCTTTGTTTCAGAGATGCTCTGCAAGTTTTAGTACCTCAAAACAATCACATGAATGTAGAGTCTATCCTTTCAAACACTGGAAGTTGAGTTCCCTCTTGAGATGCCAATGCACTGAGTTGGCTTGACTGCACATTTTCCCCACAGTTCAAGATTGTTCAGGTGATGAAAACTTTTTGTAAAGGAAGCAATTTACATCAGGCTGAATATATGAGCCTGAAACAACTATAAAGGCCAAGAACCTAGTCTGGAAGGTGTGTAAAATGATGTAATATGTTGTAGAGTTCTGTTTCCTCCCTGCAATCGGAATACATTTTGATTACTTCATCAAATATTTGCATTTCAGTGCCTGAAAGGACAAGTATCTGGTTGCGTTTTTTTCCAGAACCTGGATTAGTCAAGCATGTTTCAAAGTCTTGGTTAGTGAAAATAGATAAATGAAATAAGAAATATGATCATAGCATAGACACACACCTTTTCAGGCTTTAAAATCTCTGAAATCTAAGCTTGTACTGTTACAGAAAAAAACTTTACTATATGTATGATGTGTTATTATGTCTGTTGGTAAAAACAGAAGGAAGGCATTCATTCTTTTCCTGTTCTCCAAGATCATCTGAAAGCAACAGATTTCACTGCAGAACAGAATACATTAAAAAGAATGAGTATGTATTTGATTATACAGATATTTAAAGTAATTACATAACGCATAAGTATTATTATCTTTGCTAGAGGCTCAGTGTGTTTATTCAGAATTTTTCTGCATCTCTTATGCAACATTATCTTCTCCAATTAGAAAAGAACATATTTACCTATCATGTTTTATGAGATTGTAAATTAAGCTATATTTGTAATAAGATGCAACCTTATTACAGCTAGACTGTGCCCATGTGTATCCCAGCCAAGCAGAGGAGCGTAAGAAACTTCTCTTACCCCTTTCTCAGCCCATGTACTTCTTGGATGCTGACAAACTGGAGTCTCATGCACTTCTTGTACTTTGCAGATAGTCGAGAAGGGGACAACACTGTAAGAAATTTAACTTTGCCTTTAGATTATGGTGTCTTTGCACTGAGAAAAAAGTCAAAATACAGACAGAATGTCTTGTCGCTTGTGTCTGATTTTTGTAGTGTGGGTAAATGACACATCAAAGAGGCATTGTAACTCTTAATAAAGATATGCAACTTCTCAGTATCACTAGGTTTAAAAAAAAAATCAACAGCTATTTGGGGAAGCAAATAGGGGAATTTTGTGATTTGCTCTGCAGCCTAAATGAAATTCTGGTCTAAAGCAATTTAATATTTTAAATAATTGTCTTAAATGTGAGTGATGTTCCAAGTGATTTATTTCCCCTGACTGTCAGAACTGTCAGCAACAGCTTCAATATATATGGAATATTAACTCCGTTTCATGTCACACCTGCTGCAGATGATAATACCGAAGAAGAGCAGGGTCTTCTTGCATGGTCAGAGGTGGTTGCTGCACCTTCAGTAATCCAGGATGAAAAAAGATTGGGAACTTTTGCATACCAGAACTTCCCTGTTATTATGAAATTTCATAACTGAAGCAGATAAACTCCGAGCCGACTGAGAGCTTGTATTTCATTTTAAATCCATATGGCTGAAGAAAAACACAAGACCATTGAATAGACTCAATACTATCAAATTAAATTTCTTTCTTCTGAGTGCATGCGAGGCCTTGGTTGTTTTCAGGAAGAGAATTAAGAACACTCCTTTTGTGGCAGCAAAAGCAATGGTAGTTTGGAGAACAGTCAAGGCTTGATCATGTACAATTTATTTATTAAGTTCTCTGTAATGACAGAAAAAGAACATTTCTGAATTTGCATTAGAACTGGGTAACAACAGAGTGATCCATGGAGACACAGCTTCATTTCTTCCACCTTGTATTGTAATAATGACATTCACAATATTCAATAGCACAGTCACATACTGCTTCTCAAGTAGCATTAGTAAAAACTAACACCACGTCTAGAGATTTGGTTGGTTGGTTTTATTCAGTTACAAGAATGCGTAAGAACAGCCATACCTAGTCAGATCAAAGGTCTGTCAGTGGTCGACAATAGATGGTCATGGGAATTTATAAACAGAGAAAGTGTATGCAATGTGTATGACATACTCTATCCTGCAATCAGACTACATTATGGGCAGGACTGTGTGTATTTTGATGTTTATGTGTGTCTTCCAAACCGTTAATGCTTAATACGAGACAAAATATTACTGCTATGCAGTTTTTTCAGACTTGAATGGGACTTCTTTATTATGGTGCTACCTTAGCCCTAGATTCCTATATGTATAGGAGACCTTCCTATTTTCCATAAATGGAGAAGTGTTTTCCTAGCTTCAGTACAAACCCTCAACTTAACTGATGCCAGAGGCAATTCCAGTCATTCTAAGGCAGAAGATTGGAATATGATGCTGACAGTACAAAAGTGAGAGCACCAAAGAGGGGAAAGAAAGAAATTGAGAAGCCTAAGTAGCACTGGGCTGTTTGTAAGAGTTTTGATAATACACAGGGAATAATCATATCAAGTAATAAGATTTCCATGCAGGTTCATTTCCACAAAAACTAGAATGGTGAGTGCTCTAAATAAAACTATGAAATTATTCTACTAGGTCTCCAGCACTTTGGGTAAATGTACTTTAAATGGAGATCTCTTTAAAAAATATTATGTTTGTAATTAAAGTAAGGGATTTTTTTCAAATTATGTAGTCATCCTTTTCAGTAAAGTGTCATTTGCAAAATTTATGAACAACTTGCCTGCTAATTGCTAACATGTTTCTGATTTTTACTGCTAAAAGACAAATTAGCCTCTACCAGGCCAAAGCTGAGTGAATATTTGGATTAATTTGGTGCTCTGTCTTTTCTGAAATAATGATATTTAGCAATTCCACCAGCTGGCCAGCAAGATTGGAATGAATATTCATTTTGCTATACATTGCAAATAGCAGTATCATCAGGAGGACTATCTGAGAATAACACAATTCATAGAACCATAGAATAGTTTGGGTTGGAAGGGACCTTAAAGATCATCTAGTTCCACTAGACCACTTCCACTAGACCAGGTTGCTCAAAGCCCCATCTAACCTGGCCTTGAACACTTCCAGGGAGTGAGTATCCACAACTTCTCTGGGCAACCTGTTCCAGTGTCTCACTACCTTCACATTAAAGAATTTCTTCCTTACATCTAATCTAAATCTACCCTCTTTCAGTTTAAAGCCATTACCCCTTGTCCTATCCCTACATGTCTTTGTAAAAAGCCCCTGTCCAGGTTTCCTGTAGGCCCCCTTTAGTTATGGGAAGGCCCCTCTAATGTCTCCCTGGGCTTTTCTCTTCTCCAGGCTAAACAACCCCAGTTCTCTCAGCCTGTCTCATAAGGGAGGTGCTCCACTCCCATGATCATCTGCACGGCCTCCTCTGGACCTGCTTGAGCAGGTCTATGTCCTTCTAATGCTGGTACCCCAGAGCTGGACAGAATACTCTAGGTTAATGGTATTTTAGTTTTCAAAATTCACAAAATAATTAGAGCAGCAATTTAAAAAATATTTGCTAAAATGTGTTTTCATGAGAAATGAGACAAAATATAAAATGTTTACTGTCTTATATAGTAACTGTGATTAAAATTATCTAGAGATCTGCATAGTTAATAAGATAGATCTATTTAAATGAATGGGTAATTTTTTATTGCTTTAAGTAGACACTAGGTTTGACCCAAGAAACCAATGGTTTTTATATGATATCAGGAAGGCAAAATATATTACTTACACATGCACATCTGACCTCATACAGGCAACAAATCTATCAAACAAGCAAGACCACACACATACATACATATACACACACATGTGCGTGTATTGCATTTTGCTGAGCTTCTGATTGCCTACAGTGACAATAAGCCCAACCAATACCAGTTGTGATGGTTGTTTGGCCAAAAGTTCACAGCTGAGAAATCTCCACTGCCAACGGCAGGCAGCTGATCATCAGTGCTGACAGCTGCAACCTCAGCTGTGACAGCAGGGAAAGGAGTGATTTCTGGGCGAACAAGTGCCAAGGTCCTTAGGGATTTAGGCTGTAGCTCAACAGAATGTTTGAGTATGTTCTTTAAGGAATTTAAAAACTCTTCAGTTTTTTAACATCATTAAACATATGCTTAAATATTTGGATGGAGGAAGGCCTTCAAGAAGATCTGATTCATGTAGGAGAAGATGGTACTCTGCTGCTCAGGAACTGGGTTATGTTCACTTAACTAGTGTGACTTCATTAGAGTGAAATCACTGTTGGCATAAAGTCTGGATATGGCTCAGGGCATAGCCTGTACCTAGGACAGTTGGAATAAGACCATCCTGTGGGGGCAGAAAGGAAGGAGAATAGCTGTAAAAAATCTGCCTTTGTCATCAGTTTGCTCTCATGGTCAGATGATTGACCCTAGCCCACTTCATTTAGTATTATGGATAAAGCCACTGGAGTTTTTCAATCGTCTGGAGAGAGTTGTTTGGTTGGGTTGTTTTGGTCCTAGATTAATCAAATCCTTTTTACCTCTTGTCAAGTTTTGTAGTTGTCGCAGTAATGGTTATAAGGTGATAGACTAGACATTGACTACTTCAGTGAAGTCAGGCTATGTTTGTGTTGCTATGTAAGAGTAGGCTGTTGAGATAATGCTAACTGCTTTAATTCAGTTGGCTTTAATCTAGTTCTCTTCAGAGAGAAGGTACAGAAGTAACAGAGGAGCCCAAAATGGTATCGGAGCGTAAGTTTACAGTTAAGCAGCCAAGAGATTAAGGCTTGAACCTGGTCAAGTGTTTGCTGACACTGACTGTGGTGGTTCAGCAGCATGTGAAGCTACATGATGTGTTTGTTAAGGTATTGGATCACACCAATGCCTGACCTGTTCGTGTTCTGTAAATAAATCTCACAGCTGGATTCTATGCAGAGCCTTTTTTCCAGTCCATGTATAATTAACCAGTGTCACTTTGTTTCATCTTAACTAAGGGAAAACTAAATTTACAGGTGAAACTTTTACTTCTGGGTTCAGGCTGTTTTTTGCATTTCCCTGAGTGTGGACTGGCAGGCATCTCAGAAAATGCAGTTCTGTGCACTCATAAATTGTGGTAGTTTTGCACCTTTTCTTTCTTGCTACAGTCCATGTATGGAATGATCATGTTAAGCCTTAATAGGGAATATAAACAGGAAATTAGTTTTTTTAAAAATCTGAAAAATAATACTGAAGCTTCCTCTGTCAATCTTAAAGGAAACAAACCAACACAAATTTATTGCATTTCTAAAAGATTAAAAAATAAGGATTTTTTTTCTTTTTTTCTGCCTTTAGAGATAGAAATAGGCAGAGTGAAGTTGAAGCTTGAGCATTTGGAGTCAAAAGGACCCATGTGAAGTTGAGCTTCCAGCACTGATTGTTTTGACAGTCCCTGGAACAAGGAAAGAATAATGACATAAGGAAAGAAAAGGAAAAAAATAATCAGAATAGAAGTAAACCCACAACAATTAACTGGCCATATGGGATTAGTCCTAGTTTTGTTCTCATTGTTAGTTTGAATTTGTCTCATTTTTTCAAGTTTCTGTTTCCTCCTGGAGGAGAATAATTGCTCATGTATCTTATATATAAATATATATAAAGGTCTACTTTTGGTGTGCTGGAAATCAGGAAGAAGTTACGGAAGATAGCTTGGAGGTTCTCCTGAGTGATGTAGAGGACTGATAGGTACAATTTTTCTGTAAGTAAGTGAGATTATGAACTCTGTAGAGATGCTATTGTCCTTTGAGCTTTACCTTATTTTTTGGTCTGGAAGAGAGAAAATTGTTTGCCACAAAATAGAATTGAAGTGTACACTGCCATGATGAGTGCTTAGCTAGTCACATAGTCTTTTTTCTGTCTGAAGAGGCATTCAAAACATGTGAGAAACATGGTGCAGAATAGATAATATACATGTGATATGTACACATACACCCTTAAAGCTCCATCACTGTCTTACAGAAGTCACTTATTTCTACTGCCTTACAATGACTGGTTCATAATATAGTTATCTTTCTGTGTTTTTATAGTTGCTTTTATTTACTTGTTAAATTTGTCAGTAGTTATCACTGTCAATAAAATTGGGTTGACAGGAAGTAGCTTTGTAGCCAGAAATCGGCATCAGTAGCCATTTTTCAAGATACAGAAAAGAATAAAGGGTGCTTATTCACAGAACATGCACTATTTAATTTGTTTGGTCAATACTACTACTTTTAATTTTCATTTTTAATCAATATTTTGACTGAAAAATTATATTGACATGGAGTTAAGTGAGCTAGTAATTGGTAGACCTGGATTCCTCTCTGGTTTAAGCAAATGATGTGATTACTGTTAAATCAGTTCAGCCATGTCTCATGTATGCAGATATATGCCATCATAAACAGAATATACCTGGTTTTATATTAATTTGAAACTTGCTGATTTTTATTTATTTTTATAAGAAGCCTAGATAAAAGTTATGATTTAAACTTCTCTGGGTGATTCCACTTGTTTTTAAACTTGTTAGGTTTTGTTCATCCAGATTTCTTATACCTGCATTGTTGGAAATAGCTCAGAGGCCTCTGTCTCATTTTGCTGGGGACCAGAAAGATGCTAAACAAAATCATTGTCCATAACCTCCAGAGTATAGATACAGACTAAGCATGTATTTATTAGATTCCTCTGATAAAGAGTCTGCCTGAAGTGCAGAGGAAGATTAAACAGGGAAAGAAGCTATGCATCTATGCACTCAGATTTCAGCGGAAGATTCCTATTAATAACAGCATTAACTTTTAAAGTGTTTTATCATGATATATATATATATATATCATATATAGTCCTGTTATAATGAGCTACAAGCTTTCCCCATGATTCAGATTTTTCAAATATTGAAATCATTACCTTTACTGATTTTGACTGGAGACAAGGGGTTAAAGGGTTGTAACATACCTGAATTCAGAACTGCAATTGGATGTGGAATGAAATTTAAATTTATCTGACCCTACGAAGTCAGAAGATTTGCAGCGTAATCCAATTGATTTGGTTTACAAGAATTGGGGAATGACTTTATTTTCTTTTATTTTGTTTTAAACAGTGAGTCCTATAAAAGAGAATTGGGAGAAATTTTCTATTTCTCAAGTTATATTTTCATCGAAAATTTAGCAACGAATAAAAAATGAGAAAAGCCTTATGAAAAACATTAGGGTTTAATTTCTTCTGCCAAATGATCATTGCACAAAACCGTTTTGGATTTGGATATTGTAGGATGGATAAGCAGGTTAGCGAAAAGGGTGGGAGAAGAAGGAAAAAACCCAACCCTCTATTGCATGATAGAGAGCAGGGCTTGTGCTTTAGTGTGAAAAAACCATGCTGTTCAGAAACCCATTGTAGTTCTAAATACTGCTAAAATGACTTCTGTGGCTTTGTTCCAAGTACTTTAGTTTAGACTAAAAGTCACTGGTGCTTCTGGGAATGTGGTTTCATTTCAGTATAATGGGATTATTCTAAGGAAACATGGGGAACTACATGAGACATTGCTTATAATTTTTCATGTAAAATTATGAGATCTCTAATAACATACCCAAGTATTCAATTTGTCTGAAGAAGTTTTGTAGGTTTTTTCCCTTAGTAAGAAATATTTCTGAGCCCCTGTATGCATATTGCATACATGCATAATACTTAAAGAGCACAGGGAAGATGGGTCTCATTGTTCTCACTTACATACGTGCACTTCCGACTGATAGCCTTGGGCTCAAAGAATGTAGTCTGAATTGATCAAATCAAGGAGATAGCTTTGCTTTGCTTTATCATTTCTATTTTTCCACTGAGGAAATGAAAGAAGAGACAGCCAATGATAGGCTCATTGTCCTGTGAGAAGTAATGAAGAAAGCAGTAGAATTCAGAAAATACCTTGAAATTCAGAACTGCCCATCAAATCAGGTAGCCATACTCCAGCCAGCTACTTTAACTTATAAACAGAGAGCAGGTCTGTTTGGTCCCTTAAAGTTACAGCTTTGTAATTGTGTAATTCAACTGAATCTTTAGAGTTCTTTTAAAGAAGATGGAGGTAAGATTATATTCTTATAATGTGTTCATTGATTTATACACCAACATCCAAAAATAAAAAAAACCCAACAAAATCCATGTTCTAGCAAAGTCTGACAAGGGCAGTTATATAAATATAAATCCTCTGTTGAACAATTTAATGATATATGTGATTATTCTTTGATGTATCAGGCCCCTCTCTGTCAGAGATAGCGTGTCAGACTAGTTGGATTTCTATTTACATTTGTCTTGGCAATTACTGTACTTTCTTATGTATGCACATGTATTTCATTCTCATTTGTGTTACAAATACTATGTATATTTTAAGATAAGTGGGCAAAAATTACTTATTTTACAAAATGCATGTTCTGTATAGAGCTCAGCTTGAGAAATAGAACAATTACGTTTGTTCAGATGGCTTTCTTCTTCAGTTTCTAATGCACTAGCACAACACTGGGACACATTTGTGTTGCAGTCTTTATGATCGTCTTTGAATCCAAATAAAAAGCTGCTTCAATTAAGAGCAGATTTTATACACATACTAGAAAGCAGTATTAATCTGCATAGAACAATATTGCTCATATCCAGGGAAATGTGGTGAATTATGTGTTAGAAACGTTGATTTGAAAAATGTTAATCTGCAAAAATCCTGAAATTCTGGCTGCCCCCATGATCCAAGCAGAAAGAACAAAGCCATACAGGTTACCATAATGCAGACTTTTAAAAGAGTTGTTCTTTGCTGTTGTGTCAATCAGATGACTGTTAATGTGAGTCAGTAATACAAATAAGAACATCTGGTAAACCTAATTTATTGTTAACAGTAACTGAAATGAACTCATTTTGAATCGACTGATACACTTTTTTCCCATCAAAACACCCATTTGTGTGGGTACCATTCCCATGACATTTTAAACCAGGGACTACCTAGAGATGCTGCTTTCTCTCCTCAGGGAAAATAGAGACCTAACGAGAAACTCTGCCATAGAAAACATAAGGACCTCTAATGAACTGAATGAGGCACATTAGAAGACTTTATATTTATCTGTAGTATTTAATTTTTAATTTATTGCTTCAAAATCAGACTATTCTGTGAAAAAAGTGATTTTTCTTACTAAATCAAGTTACTACTTATGGCATTGTTTTCCTGCACAATGTAGGTTTTATAACAAAGCTCTGGAGGATGAAGGGTTGCAACTTTCATCAAAACAAGAAAATAGCAGAGACAGACACAAGTAACACTCTTGAAAGCTTGAAGAACGCAGGTGCTAATTATACTTTACTTAATGCATACGAAAGAGCCTAAAAATCCATTAACAGACTGAGAACTTCATTTTCACATACAATCTTCTCTGAAAGGAAACTATGAGCAAAGAGAGCTGCTAAGAGGTCTCCTGGGATCAAATCTTTGATGGTTTATTGATCTCATTCGATGCTTTTAGAATCATTAAAAGTCACCTTTCTTTTGTCATTCAGTCCTAGGGAGTAAATTGAACATTATGTTCATGTAGGTCATTGAGTACTTTTTACAGTAGCTTATTCAAGCAAATGGAACAACGTGCTTCTGCTAACTGACTGGCAAGATTAGGATATCAGAGGAGAAGAGAGATTGTTAAAGAGAAACAAAGCACCAATTTGCTTTGTAATAGGCTGCTCTTGAAGAGCAAAAGATTCAATTACTTAAGAAAGTGAAGTGTCTAAAGGGATTGTGGATTTCATATTTGTGTCTTTGTGAAAGTCCTTGTCTAAAATAAATCCTTATAATAAATACCACCATTTTTCCCACTGTTAAGGGATCGGAAAGCAAAAAAGAAAACAACCAAAACCCCATTCTTTCACATCTCTAGGCAAATAACTGTTAAAAACATGTTCAGTGTAAGGCATTAAACAAGGAGTTTGAGCAAATGAGAGCAAATACTGTCAGAAAAAATGTCTTTCTCCTCCGAAGAACTCCAGTATGTATAGTATTCAATAAAGCTTACGAGAGCTGCTCAGTTAAGATACCTTTAGTAAAACAGCATATCTAGATATGGGATGTTGGGGTTTTTTCAAATGTTTTCTCCCTCACATGAAGCAGGAAAATAAATATTTTGTTATTTGTTAATAAGCATCTTGTAACCCAAAAGGAAAGAGTGTATTCTAAAAGCCCACCAAAATTATTTCTCTGTTCTCTTTTTAGTACCTGGCAGCAAATTGGTGACAATCACTCTGGTTTCACATGTCTGAGCTCTACTGTTACACTGAAGCACAGCACCCACAGTAGGAATGTCATTTTGTTGCAACCCAATGCAGTTTGCTAAATAGTGATTCAGCTCGTTGCCACCAGTTGTATCTCTCTGTTCTACCACTCTGATTTAAGAGTCTTAAAGCAGAACGGCCGAACGACTATCTGAGAGTAAGCAGGGAGCATATACTGTCATCTGCATTAATGGCTGCAGACAGGATCGTCATCAGCAGTCTGATAAAAGCTATTTTCTCTTCTTGTCACCTTTTCCAGTGGAAAAGACTGGGTTACCAGTGCTTTTAGGCACCACATATAGGTTAGCAAGCTGTTTCATGGCACATTGAATCCACCCTGTCTAATGCACCAATTCGCAGGGGTCAGTTTCTCCTCCCAGCTTTTAAAAGATCAATTTAAATAATGTTTTGTCAGTTCATTTTGTAAGTTTTGGAGACCAGCAGGTCTGTTAAAACCTATTTGTCCTCACCTCTGTTTAGGCGTGTTTCTTATTTCTGTGGGGGTGATTGAATAGTATGTGTGATGGCTTGTTTTATTTTGCTTGAAAGTAGAGGAAAAGTCCCTTTTACTTGACAGTTCCTACTTTCTTTTTTTTTTTAAAAAAAAAAGGAAATTTTTTTTCTGGTCTATTTATTTATCTATTAAAAGATAAACATTTTCTAGAGGTTTAAGAATATATAGGTACAGATTTATCATGTTTATATTGAACTCATTTAAAATTTAAAAGTATTTTATAAGAAGATAATGTAGAAACATAAGTATATTTATGAAATCCTATACAGAAATGTGGGCTAGAAGGTACCTCTGGAGGTCTGTAGCCCAAAGTCCTTCTTGAAGTGGAATGATTGTGAGGATCAGTTCAGCTATGGCTTTGTGTGGCTGTCTTGAAAACCTCCAGTTATGCACTAGGCACAGCTTCTTTCTGTGACCAATGATGCACCACCCTCCTCATGAAGATGTCAAAGTGCTCTAGAAATGGTTTTGATGGTTTTCTTTATTCCTTTCTTGATTTGGAGGGGAAGTGGAATAATCCCCCCCCCCCCCAATAAATGTGATCATAAACATGTTTCAAATATACACTGCTTTGAACCAAATCTCTTAGCACCCTGTTTCCTGTTTCTGTGTTAGAGAAGAGTATTATTCAGACTTCCTTTCTTGCCCTGTCCAGAGGGCAATAATCTGTAGTTCTGTGCTTGTCTCTTCCAAATGCGGGAGTTTAGCATTGACTCAAAATCAGTTCACTCATCAGTAATTGAAGATCACATGTAAGTGCTCCGGAATACTTTGTCACGTTGAACTAAACTGCCCGAACTCAGCTCTTGGAATTTACATTATGATTCATTTGTTTTAAATGATCATTGATTTAAGTATGTCACTCTACAAACTTAAGTTATGGTGTTACATGAAACTGATATGCCAGAATCTTTCTAAATTGAACAAGTTCCAAGGACTTTTAAACTTCAGATTTCATTATTGGTAATTTCAGCAAGAACTAACAGGGCAGCAAAAACTTTCTTCTTGATGGCAGGACTTACTATCTTTATCTTCTTGTATTTTTTAATTAAAGATCAGTACTGGAAGTTTTAAGTAAACAATACAGCAAGAGATTAAAAAACACGTATTAGTAGTCTATCTTTAGCAAGAGATCTGGGCTCATAAAAAGAGAATTGCTCAAACAACAAAAAATAATGACATGCTACTAGTTGAAACAGGACTCATTTTACCTCTTAGTCAAAAATTCCATATATATGAAATGAAGTTTTAAAGGCTGTTCTTGTCCTCTGTCATTCTGAGGCCCACTGCCCTGCAGTTTTAACTAGAGGAGCTAGCAGATGACATACCACTTACTGCAAGTTTCATCATCTTATGGTACAGAGGTCCCTGTCAGTTGCTGGTGCCACTGGGAAATTGCTACTAGCTTGATGGAAATTATTTTTGTTTTACTTCCTTTTATGTCCCTGGCTCTGTTCTCCCTATTTCCTCCTTTTCCTTAAGGGGATCATGGTGGAGAAATAGTTGGTGTGATAAATCGATCAGCAGGGTACCATAGCAGCATTAAGCTATCCATCCATCAGGACTGTAGTGCATTTGAGCATTTGAGGTGCTGGTTGGCTGATATCTCAGAACCGTTTCCAAGTGATGGAGAGGCTTTCACCTCTGAATTCCAGCCTCTGCCACATTAGAAATCTTTCTAACTTTAAATTGTTTCAGTATATCTAGAAATAGTAAATAATAGGATAAAAGATTTGTTCTCTGGGGGACATTTCTATGAAGCACAACAAACTCCTTTTATATTGACTGTTAAAAAAGTGTCATCCATTTTTTATTGTAAAGAGGTCACTGAGGACTGAGAGTAACAGATGAAAAGATCTCTTTTAGTAATATGTCAATCCAGTTTCTTTGGCTGTCGAGTGTAGAATGGATTAAAATTCTTGAGTACTTCAGGAGTTGTTTTATCGCCTCACTGTTTTGTATACATTGTCTAATGACATGCTGCCAAGAGCAGGTACTATATATAGCTATAATAATTGTATGAGTATTGCAGGAGATGTGTCTAAAAATCTGCTAGGTGTACTGCAGACCTTTATGTGAACACTGGTTGTTGTTTGTGTTCTCTGAGAGCAGCAATAGCTGAGGAGGGGTTTATATGTATATCTTATACCTGTGCTCTCTTACTGATTTCACTGCCACTCCCTAAACACTTAGAGCTGGTTTTGAATGCTGATTTCTTGAGGCCTCTGTGCTGTATTGAACACTACTCTTTCAAAAGGGATGTCCTATTCCAGATATTAGACTCCCATTTGTGCTGCAGAATTTGCAGGTCTGTAACCATAAGGAAACTGTTTGGTATAATGGGCTTGGTAGTGTAAAACTGAAGAAAAGATGATAAAGATTTTTTTCCTTAGCAGAACGAGAAAGAGCTGAAATCAAACTGATACTCAAAAGACACTGTATAATAAAGATGAGACTTCTCAGTGACAGACCAGGAAATTAATGAAAAGTCTTCCCCCTAAATAAAAGAACAGTCTTGACAGTGCTGACCTACAAAGTGTCTCATCCTTCCAACAAATGAGGTGAATACAGGCCTATTTTGAGCTCATCAGAACAATTCTACCAGAAATGGTCCTACTGCATGTGGTGTCTGAAAAATTCAATAATTCAAAGCACACTAATAAGAGTAGGCAACTGATGATCCAAAGAAGTTGTGCCTGATGACCTTGCCCTGGATGATGAGGGCACACTTTCCAACAAGGGCAAGTGGGTTCAAAAAGCATCATTACTCTCCTCCCTAACCTTCCACTTGAGAATTATATAATTCAGTGATATAAGTACTACTGGGTGCTGTAGAAACCAGTTTAAGGATTTGTTAGATATTTAGGCAAGTGTTCTTTGCCTGTTTTAAGTCTTTAATGTAGCTTACTGTTACAACTTCATATCTCTTGCCTCCCTTCTAGGTAGGGCTGTGCATGTGGAAACAGAATAAGTTTTTTGTTAGTGGAAAATTTCATCTTGGAAACTCCTGTGGTAGAATTCTTTGGGGTTTTCTTGTTGGGACTTTTTTAATTGTTGGGGTTTTTTTGTTGCCATTGAGAAACCCATCTGCGATATATGGCTCACAGAGGAGGGGGCCAATTCAGTCTGGCCAAATTAAACCTTTCATAGGGTAAGGTGTCTTACATCTACTGAGGATATAGGTCTGATTGTGCCCACTTTCTTGGTAAAAATGCAAAAGAATATTTTGTAGTTGTAACACAGGCAAATGAAATTAAAACAATCAATTGAAGATTTTTTTGCCAGAGGACAATAAATATCTTGTATCACAAATGAGCCGGCTGGTACTATTATTTTAGAAAGAGATTAATCTGAAATGTATGTGAGGTTAAAGAGAAAGTACATGTACGTTTTAATGAAGTCTATTTTCCTTAAGGAAAAATCTTTCCTTAATGATCTAAGATGTAAGAGACTTAATCAAAATTAAATGTTTTCTTTTTTCTCCTACCCTAACATAATATTCACTGTTAAATGACATTGCATCTTTGTTTTAACACTGCAAAATATTCTGTAATGACATCAAAGGGCCTATCTGTGCTACAATTTGGTATCACAAATAAGCCTTCATTCATAAGTACAGGCTTAGGACTAATATTCATTCATCTGTAAAGGGGTTTATTTCAAGCAAAAAATGTATGCAGTAGAACAAACTGAAGTAAAGCTTAAGACTTACTGTACAGCTGAAGTTTAATTCATTAGCAGAAACTCACAGGCATGATATTATTGAATATGAAAGGGAAAATTAGAAAAAGCTAGAGGATAAATCAAAATCTGTTAATCAGATTGTGTGGCTGTGTTCTGGTTTATTGTGCATGAGGCATATGTGTAATCCTCTTGCAAATGAGGCCGTCCATTTCCAACTTCTTCAGTTTATTCCTAGTGTAAAATTCCTTGTCTAGTGAGGTTTACCTTGTGAGAGTAAAGGGAAAAGTAATCTAACGATAACTACAGTGCTGCACATGTAATTGAGATGACACTAAAAGACATTAAAAATAAAAAAATTCAAGGCACTGGATACTGGAGAAAGGCCAGTAACTTGCAAAAACTGGGTATAAGATATCTTACAGAATGCTGTTCTGAATGTCAAAAAAACCCCCAGGAAATTATATTGGCTTAATTTGCACCTACATCGTTAGCATCTGAGCTAAATTCAGTCTCCCAATAAAGTTCATTTGCATCACTGTGTTAGCACAAAAATGTTATAAAAGATGACTCTTTGCCAAGAGGAATCTGATAACTGTGGAGATTTCAGGAATTGGTGGGAATTCTGTATTGGGTACAGACCAGGAAAACTCAAAGCCATCTTTGTAGTCATGTAAATTCACTCTAGTGTCAGGAAATATCAGCCCTGAAATATCAAGCAGTCATGAAATTGCTCCTCATACCACTGGTGCTAACTGCAGCTTCACAGAACCAAATGCAGTTTTGTGTTCCTTCTGAGAGATGGTCAAGAAGCACAGAACGATGTGACTGAAAAGAAGGTTGTCCTATTCATAACTGTAACATAAGGTGAATTGTAAATGTCTGTGTGTTTTCTGAGGAGTAACAAGGGTGATTAAAGATTTTATGTACAGACTGGGTTCCATGTACAGATTAAATTAATATCTGTAATGAAAAATATATAAATTTATTGGATGAAGACCACAGTGAAATGTTAGCAAAATAAATTAACATTAAGCTACTCATTGTAAAACAAAAGGGACATCACTCCCCAAATAGAATTTAAAAAAAGAAAAAAAAAAACAACAAAAAACCAAACCAAACAAAAAAAAGAGTTTGATGAAATCTGAGTACAGATTGCTTCCAGTGTGCTCATTTTCATGAACAGTATTCCCAGGTGCTTTCTTAAACCTCATCATTGCTAGTGGTTCTTTCTGCATCCACTCTTCAGAGCTCTGAAATATTAGCTAGTACTTCAGATGGGCATTGACATTACCAGCTTTATCAAGCATGACATCTCCTTGGAGTTTCTAATATTCCTTACAGATGGTGTGTCTCAACATGAAGCACTTTGTCAAACATGACACTTGCTCACAAGGTTGCTGGGGTGGATTACAGACTCTCTGTCCTGTATGTGGGGTCTGCTACACTCATATTGCTCAAACCCTCCTAGCCAGTTTCCCATACTCACAAGAATTACTGTTTTTGGTCTTTCTAATCAGATAACTCTGCTTCATTTGCTGATCTGCCTTTCAGTGCCACCAGAAGTTTTCAGTGATGATTTTAAGAAATGAAACCTCCCACTTGCAATGAGTTTCTACTTCAAAAGACTGCTTCTGATCTAGTTTTTAAATCTAAATTGTAATTGAGCAGACTTGGTTCAATTTTTAGCTGTGGTGACAGCTATGGTCTTGCCATGCCTTTTCTCTGCTTTAAAGAGGAAAACCTGCCATTGGGAGGTTTTCAGAGTCCTTGTAGAGCAGTCATAAAGTTTGAACATTGGTTTCCTGTCTCAGAAAAAGAAACTTAATCATAGTCACTAGAGCTATTCTGTCTTCCTCAGCATATAACCTTAGCTCAGAAATACCCCTCTTGCAGCTCTCGAGTTATCTTTTACAGATTTAAGGGAAGTGTTAAAACCCCATATTTTCCTCACCAAAGGTCTGTTGTTTTTTTTCTATTTTCTCAACCTTAATGTAATCATGTCACTGTAATGCAGTGCAGGACAAATTTCTGTGGACCGTTTGTTGTCCAGGTAAGCTTACAAAATGGGAGGCTATCAGAAATTATTGTTTCATTGTTGTTTGATGTTTCTGTTGTTTACAGTTCAAAAGTTTATCTTTTGAGAGAGTTTGTATGTATAGGGCATACTAGTGCAATGGATCCCCATCTAAAATTCTTATGTTAGAAATGTGTGACAATATGTATCACTGGAGTGGGAAAACAAATAGCCTGAGTAACGGCTTCTGCTAATCACAGGACAAGTGATGAAATTCTTCTAGGATTAGACAATTTCCTGTACCTTAAATATGTTTAATGCCCATGTTTTGATCTTACAAGCTCCTACACTTGATTTTGCTATTGCTTAGGAGAGTGGGTGTCTATGCAGCACTTTAAAAGCAGTATGAAGTGCCTTGTAAAGATTTATGCTTCAGTGAAGTCAGACATACCAAGGTTAAAAACCTCATCCTTATCTCACTGTTCTGACATTGCGGCATCATTACTGAGCTCAGTTGGATGTTTGCTAGTTACAGATGTAACTAAGCTTAGAAAAATATTGTTTCAGAACTCATTTCTAGATTTTGAACTATAAATTTTTAGAGATGGTGTGAGATCATGTGAAACAGGACATCCAGGCATCCAGTCTTGGGTTAAAATTTTTGATAGCAGCCTTGAAAAGTTAGAATTTCTATAGAGGAGAATGTTGTGACCTTTCACAGTTCAGTTGTAGGTACATCTAGTGATCTTAAACCTGAAAAGTAAAGTCACATCCTGAGGATGAGTAAATACAATACATATTTGTAGGAGAAAACCTGCAACAATGATTCTTTGATTATTTCAAGAGTAGCCGCAATATATGTTTCTACCTATCATCTAATAGGTTCATATCCTTTCTCTGGATTGCTGATGGAAGAATAATGTGAAATTGTTAAACATTTTACTGAAGAAAACATCTCTTGCTGCTCACTTATGTATACACCCTATTATTTGCAAAGAGGGGGTCTAGGTTATCTTTGGGGTTTTTCTATTCTTGTTCTGAGCAGGTCCATGTCAGCTCTTGCTCATTTTTCTAGGACTACCAATCTAATTCTCTTTCTCAGCCTTTATTCACTCTTATAGACAAGTATCATGTTTTCTAGTCTTCTGGACCTCACTCCTTCTCTGTGAGTTCCAGAGAACTACTGCTGGCTCTGAGATAGCCTCCTGAACTTAATTAGGGGTATATCTACATTATTAAATTAAGTCCTCTGGGGACTGATTACTTGCCTCTTTGAGCCAACTGGAGTGTAGACATGCATCCCTAAAGACCAATTTGTGCTGTCAGATCAATTTTCTTCTCTTCCTCCTCCCATCTCCTAAAAAAGCAATTCCCATACACAAAACTATTCTGCCTGTCCGTAATACCTCACCATGCTAGAAAGATTTGCAGAAAGGGTTATCATGTCTGAGGCAAGCATGCAGATTCTTAAGAGTTTCCTGAGACAACGTGCTGCTTGCACTGAGCTGTACAAATCTGCCGCAACACTTCTGTTTCGGCTCATGTTCCATCTGGGCAGCCTTTGTCCTGACTTTAGGCCTTCCTGTTTTTCTGCAGTACGTCCAGGCAAGTGATGTTCCATAGGAAGCATTGTATCAGATAGGGTGGAGAACTTGGTCAAAGTACTTTGTGGACATTGATAAAACAGCTTCCAGGCATAATAAGTGTTCATTTATCTCTAAGACCTGAGAAAGTATCTCAGCCACTCATGACCAGAGTACCAGTGGTGAAGAGATGTTAAGGCAGGGGTACTGATGTCCACCAGAAGGACTGGAAAATTATATGTAATATGACTTAAATTAATACAAAGTGTTTGGATGTCAAGGGCTGTCATAGAGGTAGTCTCTGGGGACGACCATTCTGAGGGAAACAGTGGAGAAGAAGGAGACTGCAATACACCTGTCTATCTCTTATCACTTGTTTGGGTTTTCTGATTTTAATATAAACTGTTTATAACTTTAAACCTTTTAAAACTTGCAGTGGTGCTACTTGGGACTGACATGCATTCAGGAAAATAAGGCCACTTCAAAATGTTTAGTATGGATGATGATTGGGAAGAAGTCATCTTTGGCTGGCAGAACAGCTCTTCTGCGTCCTCTACCTACCTCTTGGTGGGACAAGAGGGGAAATGTCTGGTCCAAGTTATGTTTCATATTTATAAGGCTTGAAGAAAAGGACTGATGTCATGTCAAAGCTGTGATTAGCAGAATACAATGGACAGAGGCAGAGAAATATATGGGTGTTAGTATAGGTTGAAGTTTTGCAGAAATTTTGAAAGATGTATTAAGGGCATAAGGTACAAAATCCTATTGACTTTTAATGGAAAAAGTGGCCACTGTACTTTGCTAAGTCTACAGCTGTAGTCCATAAAGTACTCCTTATGGCAGTTATCAGCTTTAGAGGACGGTAAATTTTTTGTCTCTCCTACTCAAATGGTTATTTTCTTGGTGTTGTCATTTAACCCCAGACAGCCAAGTAAGCACCACACAGCTGCTCGCTCACTCCCCTCCAAGTGAGATGGGGGATAGAATCAGAAGGGTAGAAGTGAGAAAACTCGTGAATTGAGATAAAGACAGTAAAGCAAAAGGTGCACACACAAGCAAAGCAAAACAAGGAATTCATTCACTGCTTCCCATCAGCAGGCAGGCGCTCATCCATCTCTAGGAAGGCAGGGCTCCATCACATGTAACGGTTGCTTGGGAAGACAAATAGCATCACTCCAAACATCCACTGCTTCCTTTTTGCCCTAGGTTTATATGCTGATCATGATATCATATCATATGGGATAGCCTGGTGGTCAGCTGTCCTGGCTGTGTCTGCTCCCAACTTCTCCACCCCCAGCCTACTCGCTGGTGGGGGTGTGAGAAGCAGAAAAGGCCTTGACTCTGTGTATGCACTGCTCAGCAGTAATGAAAATATCTCTGTATTATCAACACTGTTGCCAGTACAAATCCAAACCATAACCCCATACTAGCTACTATGAAGTAAATTAACTCTACCCCAAAACCAGCACATGTGGTTATAAAACTAATTAGATGTGCATGAGCCTCTGTACTTCTTAAACAACATTAATGGTTGAGTAGCCATTTAAGATGAGAGCAACCCTACTACAAATGGAATGAAAGGTAAGGTTCACAGTGCACAACATAAAAATGGCTTAGGACGCCCAGACTGCCACCTGACAAGGAAAAGGCACTTGGCTAGTTCCGTATATTTTTGCCAAGAAAGACTGATAGAAAAAAAGAAATATCTGTATTATTGGTTACTTTTTCTATGCAATTTAGTGTTTTTCATCTGACATGCATTCACATCTACATCTTTGACTCTGTGTACTTCCAAGGCAAAATAATCAATGTGGAGTAGCAGCAAAACTTTTTTCCCAAGTATGGCTTACAGCTTTTAAGTATCTATTTAAAGCTTTTGTGAGTCCTTATACAATGAGGTTTGGAGATCTCCTGGACTTTATAGCTGTTCTTGGGCACAAAAGACCACTAAGAACTGCCTTTCCTAATGATTTTGTGTGCTTTTCAGATTTTTTTTAATTGAGCATACAAGCGTATATGACCCCTGTATGGCTGGTAGTCATTCAACGATCAGGTTGACAGAGTGCAGCTGGAGTTTTGGCTTCAGTCTCACCTACACCAGCCAGCACAGCTGGGCCAGTCATGAAGAAGAAAAGACGTATAAGTGTCTTGTTACGAGGACAAACCAGAAAAAATATGTCTGCCAAACAAAGGCTGATATTTCTGGGAAGTAGAGGTGACTGCCTGCATGATATATTTCTGCAGCTAGTTTTATCCCAAATTTTGGAATTGCTGTGTACTCACTAAACGGTATATGTACATACATTTTCTCTGGGGAGATTTTGAGAAGTGAGCCAGACTAGTGTTCCTCATTACAAGAAAGCTGAAGCAAAATTACCTTGCTGCTGAGTCTTCAAGGATAATAAACCCAAACACATAAATGTGACTTCATGGTCCTCCAACCCTGTCACTTTGTGTGCAGTTTATTACTTTACCCTTTAAAATACCAGCCACAGGCTAGCAACAAGCAAGCTTTTCTCTTATTTTGGTGACAGAGGTTTTCTTTGTCAAACTGTTGCTCTGACTAACCTTGAGAAGTATTGTTCTTTCTCCCACAACTGCTGGTTTGCTTGTGTATTCTTCTAAGGTTCTGTTATTACTTTATATTTAGAGAAAGTTATTTCCATGGAATGTGTGTAGTCCCTGATGCTTCTTATCTGTCATCTTCAAATATATTTTAAATCTTTTTCATTTCAGTCAGAAAAGACTCCCAATCTCTAAATGACCATCCCCCAGGCTATGATGGAAAAATTCAATCAGTCAGATATATCCATGAGCGGGCTATCCAGCAACACCTCATTTACACTGGGACTCTAAACAGATTGTGCTTCCAGCCATACCCATTCAAACATGACCTTATATGAAACCATATTCATCACAAATGTCCCCTTGAGGCTTCCCTGGTCACTGGTGTACAGTGGGGCTTTTATTTGCTTCGACTTCCTCTAGATGAATACATCCAAACATGTTATGGTTGGGACTATGCCCTGAAAAGTTGGGCATAGATCTGAGGTTTTTTGGGTTAATTTCTAGGAAGGGCTGAAGGTGTAGTTCAAGGAAAACACAACCTCTTAGGAGTTAGTTAAGCACATTTGAGTCCAGTTAGTCTTCCCTTAAAACAAGAGCAGACTTCTGGAAATTCTTTTTACATGGAACATGACAAGAAACTGAATTAAATAGGGTGACTGTGTCCCCCACAGGGCATAGCACAGTAGGGTTTTCTGAGGGGAGAAAAAATAGTTTTTCTCTGAGGTTTGTGCTTAGTTCCCTGCTGTGAAGTTTTATAAGCACTAATGTGCAATTAGAGGCATTTGCAAACTGATCTCCAGTTTCACTTGAAACACCACCTGGTCTCACTTTTTATAGTTAGGGTGTGTTTCTCCGTGTTTTATTAGAAGGTTAGTTGTTTGACTGGGAGAAAAAAAAGGGGAATTGTGAGAAAAAATATCAAGGAGATTTCAATAATTTTGAAATATTTTTTTTAATGTCTCTGAACATCCCAGTAAAATTTTCTTCATGTGAAACTACATGAATATCACTGTAGCTGATATAAAAATATAATTTTTTCTCATTATACTTTTCATCACTAGGAACAAAGAAAAAGAAGTGGTATAAAAAGTGGTTCTAACTACCAATGGGAAAAAATCAATCATCTGAAATGTGTTTGTGAGAATTTTTTTAAAGCTAAAATTGCATTTTCTATCAAAAAGTTGTGGTTTTAAAAATATCAGCAGCCCATCTTTGGCATATGTTTCATCAGTTGTTAGACTTCATACAGTTCAAGAATCTGTGCTGAAAATACGGACAATTAAATGCATTTTCTTCAAAGATACTGTCATCATATGAAAGCTGTTTGGAATATGGGTTATGATAATTACAATCTATTAATTACCTATTAACTTCATAAACATATTTAATACTTTGCCATTCATATTAAAATTATGCTGAAACTCCTGTGGCAAAATTCTGCTTATTGTTAATGATTTCTGTCCATGTCCAACCTGCAATAGTTGCTGTCACTGTTTTATCCTAAGAGAAATCAGTGGTTTGCAGTTTATAAGTACCCATTTCCTTGAAGAATTCCTCCTTTCCTTTAGCCACCTGATAAACCTGCAGTCAAGACTTGTATCTTAGCATCAGACTGCATGGCATATTCTTCAGTTCCCAATATAGTTTCAGAACATTTTGCTGTTCATGTGTGTACCTGAAGGTAATTCACTTTTTTCAGCAATACTTTATCTCTTTCATGTTATCAAGAGTGACCAAGTGTATTTTATCAGTAATGGAATCAGACAGAACTCAAAACACAAGAAGAGCTTTTCTGTTTTCATTCTGACACCTGTAGTTGAATTTTCCAAAGGAATTCAGGAGTTCAGAGCGCATGCCCTATCAAGAATCTGCATTCTGAATCTCCTTTTGACGTTGGATATTAACTATCAACTATTTGTGCTTTTAAAAATAATATTTTTTTTTAAATTCTCTACTTATTCCTTAAAAAATTCCTAGACAGTGGATAAAATCTAACTAAAGACACACACAACTAATAAACCAAAATTCTAAAACCTAGGATTTCTACTGAATGACAGTGGAATTTGACAGACTTCAGTAGAAACTGCAGTAATGAAATATTGATAGAAGTGCAGACCTGATTAAGTAACTGTAGTTGTATTCATATACATCAATTTTTTCCTGCCCTCTTTTATTCCTTGTTTGTGTTTAAGACCTTTGAAGACAGGATAACATTTGCTATCATCTTTTATGACATCTTGTCAGATTATTACAGAAAGAGATAGTAATCCTTAAAAGTGGCTGAGAAAAGAGGCAGTATTAATAAAAATGAATAAATCCTGTCAGTTGAAGAAAAACTCAAGTTGATTGCGTTTGATTAACTCTAATAATAAGTAATTATAAATAAACCTATTCTAACTTTCTTACATATCTATTCTTGCTTATTTCTTATGTGTTTGTACTTGCTGTTTTAGATACTGTGTTGGAAAAGCAAACAACCCCTCCACATCCTGATCTTTATTTTTTTGAGTATATATATTACATGCCTATATCTATGTATATATATTCAGGCATTTAGTTGACAGTTCCACAGTTTCAAGCGTGTTGGCTCAAACTCCACTGAGATCTGGTAGCTGTCTATGAGCTGAATTTATAGTGTGATGTATTCTTGTGAATTGATGCTGGATTATATTATTCTAGATCTTGATTTAGTCATGTGTTTTATGATGGTACCACGTGACTACTGACAAAAAGCCTGATACATGCTCCTCCTGGGAGGATAAGAGGAGATATTCATGAGAGGACAGAGAGACCTGGTCATTTCAATCTGCACTATGATGAGCCATGCAATTAAGTCATAGATTGTATTGCATTTTGTGCAATTCTAGAAGATAACAGAGAGACTGGGTGATTTGCTTTAACAAGAAGCAGTTAAACACAATTAAAATGAAAAGTTTGAGTTAAGCACTTTTGTAGATCTGTTTTCATTCTACATTGCTGGATGATGTGCTTATTTTTCTTAAGAAAGAAAAATGAGTAACTGAAAAATGTATGCTCAGCAGCAGTCAAACTGGTGGAAGAGGCTGTGCCTAAAATTTGTGCAGTATTACTAAACAAATGAAGTTCATCAGTGGGAAGGGGTTGGTTTTGATGTGGTTATGGCTTTAGAAGTAAACTGAAAACCTACTTGCTTGGAGGAAGTTTCTTCCTGCTTCTCTGTTATTGGGTGTCATGCACCATCCTCTAAAAATAGTATAGAAGACCGAATGTAGAACTGGATGGACAAGTTCTATGAAAACCATGAATGTATAGGATGTCAAACGTAGGAGAAGAAAAGAATGATTTATTTAGGAATAATTTCCTGTGACCTAATTCTTCAGTGGTATGTCCATAAAACACAAAATAACCATCAGCTTCCTTTGCTTTAAAATGTATATATACTCAGAGTTGTGTTGCAAAATATTAATTCAAAGTCCAGCGATAAAATATGCAATTCCTGTATTAATCTGCATTTTTGGTAAGGTATAATTCCTAAATAGGGGGTTATTTATTCCCTAGGAAATAAGTACTGTGGTAACTGAGATGAAACAATTTGGCTCCTTTCCAAGATGGTTAAGAATTGCTGGTTCCATTTTTTCCTATTAAAGTGAGAAGATTAGCTTCCTAATGATACTCCTTTGTGCTTTCATTACTTCTGAAAGATCTTTTGTGGAATAAATAGGTCTTCATAGAGGCCTGGTTTCTTTGTATGGTAAAAAATCAGTATAAATTTACAGATTTTCTTGATGTCTCAAAGTAGACAACAAACAATTAAATCTGTGAGAACTGCTTTGTTACTTTTGAGAAGCTTGGCCTACAAGTGCACTAGTGCAGCTGTTACTTCTAGTCAAACAGCTCAGGGAAGTAGGCCTGATTATGAAATTCTTTATTCGTAAAGCAATTGTATCATTTGAAAAAGGCAATCTAATTTATGAAGTTTATGCAAATGGGTATTCATTAGTCTGAAGTTGCAACTGTTGACCTTTGGTAATATGTTAAATGCTTTTATATTAAGAAACTTGAAATATTTAAAAGAAAAGTTATTTGAAACACAGGCATGGTTTAGTGATGTTTTGTACACAGCTTCAGTTCTGCTGGCCCTTTCAGGGTTTTTGCTCATGGAGTTTTCTTTATTTAGCAGTACGAATAGTCATGAACACATTCCTGAAATAATCAATTATGTCTTCTTTCTTTCCTTTTCTCAGTTCACTCATCCAAAGGTAGGCATTTGCATCGAGCTTGGAGATGCTGAGTTTTTATGTCACTGCTCTGAATTACCCCAACATGAGCATATGTCTGTTCTCATTGATTATGGACAGAGATGATATAAAAAATCTCATACTTTATATCAAATCTGAATTCCCAATCCATCTCTACTGCTGAGGGCCCATGACTTGGTCTCTGTCATGGTTTAACCCTGGTAGGCAGATCAGCCTTACACAGCCACTCCCTCACTCCCCCCACAAGGGGATTGGAAAGAGAATTGAAAGGGTAAAAGTGAGAAAATTTGTGAGTTGAGATAAAGACAGATTATTAGGTGAAGCAAAGCTGCGCATAAGCAAAACAAAACAGGGGTTTCATTCACTGCTTCCCATTGGCAGGCAGGTGCTCAGCCATCTCCAGGATGGGAAGACAAACGCCATCACTCCGAGTGTCTTCCCTCTTCCTTCTTCTTCCCCCATGTTTATATGCTGAGCATGACATCATATGGTATGGAATAGCCCTGTGGTCA
Organism: Athene noctua; assembly: GCF_965140245.1. NCBI lineage: Eukaryota > Metazoa > Chordata > Aves > Strigiformes > Strigidae > Athene > Athene noctua. The sequence goes on from NC_134043.1 coordinate 15,124,297, forward strand.
GCTGGCATCAGCTGTCCCAGCTGTGTCCCTTCCCAACTTCTTGTGCACCCCCAGCCTCCTCACTGGCAGAGTGGTGTGAGAAGCAGAAAAGGCCTTGACTCTGTGTAAGTGCTGCTCAGCAATAACGAAAACATCCCTGTATTATCAGCAGTTTTCATCACAAATCCAAAACATAGCCCCATACAAGCTACAATGAAGAAAATTAACTCTATCCCAGCCAAAACAAGAACTGTATCTTAGTTTAAATATCAAGAGCAGAAAGGAAAAGTGGGAATCCTGGTTTTGTATTTAACTACTGCAACTTTAAGCTGTCTCTTTCATACCTGATATATTTTATAGCACCTCAGACAAGTCCTATCTGCAGTCAATGTGAGGTATACCTTTGCCTGTAAATGGCAAAGATTCTCTTTGCTGGGGAAGAGTAGTACTTCAGTGGCCCTAAGTACCATAATCTTGAGTGTGTTTTGGTATTTGTGCCATAATGTCTCCTTGATGAATTTGCTGGCCAAGTTGGAGTTGACAGAAGGAATTTTTACTTTTTATCTTGATTTAAATGCAAGGGTGCAGACCCTTAGTTTCTATAAAATGGCATTTTCATCCAAGCTGAAATTGATTTACCCTAAATATGGATTTGGTCCATCATTTATTTTGATTTCTTGTTTTCTGCTAACAACACAGAAAACTGGTTTTCTTTCTTCTCACCTCTTAAGGAATATGACAGTCTGCATTGCAGTCCTCAAAACAAATGTGCTCCCTTTAGTTTAAGGGAAAACTCAACCTTTAAAATTTTTTTTTTTCCTTAAAATTAAATGTCCTGTAATATGATCTCTTTAGCTGTTCAGAAAGCTTTTCCTGCAGCTAATGTTGTTTTCAATTTTTATCCTAAACTTGTAGTTCAGATGTAAAACAAAAATGAAACAAATTTTTTGCCTGTGATCTTTATTTACACAATTTAGATGTGACAAATTTTTCTTTTCCACCCTCAAATCAATAAGCTTGCATGGTGGTGTTGGCACACTGGGGAAAAAAAAACAAAAACAAAACCGTAAAATTTTGAAGTTCTTAGACAAATCTTTCTTTAAGCAAATATTAAGCTCACTGGGACTTAATTTAAATGAATTACATTTAGTTAATTAATAGAGTATATATTTAAAATAACCTTTTTGTTTCATCTCTTCATTTTGGCTCAAATTGCAAAATTTTAGATTACTTTTTTTATACAGCACCTGCCAGAATATGAAGATAAAAATATCCATACCAAAAAATTTACGTAACCCCGTAACCTGTTTTTATTAGCAGTTATTATTTAGAGAAGAACATAGCAATGTAGTGACCATCTAATACTCCTATTACTGGATCTTGTAGTAACTGAAGTGCAAAAAATGAGAAAGGAAAATTCCTTCTTCCCTTTTTTGAGATCAGTATCTGTAGGCTCAGTGTTTTGTTTGGGATATTTTTGTGCTATGTAGGACCAAGGTCTTAATTTAATGGATTAACAGATTGGGAGACAATGGAGAAAGCACAGCATATACCCTAAGTGCTTTCAATAATTTAAACAATATTTGGTGGGAATTAGATCATTTCATTCCCACATACAAATTCTGTATAGATCAATCCTAGTCTATGAGTTAGACTCCCTGCTGAGCCACTTCATAGCTCTTGATTAGTTATGGATGTTACAGTAATTGGGTCTGTTAATACCTACCTTTCCTCAGAGGTGTTAGCTAAACTTGTTCATTAGAATAATGACCGCAGAAGAAAGAGAGAGAGAATGTAAAAATATGCATAGTATTTCAAGACCTTGGAACTATAATTCCTTCTAACACTGTGTTCAGAAACTCTTCAAGAATACTACAGCAGCTGCTACTTAACAATTAACTTGCACTATTAATTGGGTTCAGAAAATAATCTCTTCATGGAAAATGAAAGGACGGAATCAAATATTTTTGTGCAACACTACAGATTTTTATTACCCATATTCACTCAAGCAACAACTATACTTGGAAAACATTAATGTTCAGATGCCAATTGACAAAAGCACAGGGACTCATTAAATCAGAAATATTGTGACAAACTGTAGAATCTTGTGTTTTTGCTCTAGGGAGCTAATCCAGCAAAGCACTTAAGAAACTGCTTAATTTTAATCATAAAAGGACTCCCCAGAGAAGGTATAAAGCAGATGCTAAAGTGTTTTCCTGGCTGGAGCACACAGTTGGTCAAAATTTGTTCTTGTGTGTATTTTTTCTGTTTTGCTTTGGTTTATAGGAAGATGTTAAGATTAAATCAAGTCCTTTAGAAGATCATTATGCATGCTAAGTATTCATAGCATAGTATGAAACATTACCATGTGTAATATAACTATGAGTATTTCAGTATTACCTAGAGATCTAATAAAAAAATTACTGTGCTATGTAAGGTGCTCACATAAAGAAAACCATCACTAGTCTCTGAACACTTTAAAATATATGGCCTTATTCTGTAGTTCTGGGAAGTTGCTAAATCCATTTGACAGAATTGCATGGACCTTTTTCTGCCTGGAGACCTCTGGCTTCAGGGAAACTTTGTGTGATGCAGAAAGCTGTCTGAAGACTGTGCAATACAGGAATATGTCCATGAATAAGGTGAGAGGCATCAGTTTGTGTGACAGACATCCCAAACCTCAAAGTTACAGACTAGCCTCAAGGATTCAATAGCTATGCCATATGAGATGCAGATTGAAACATAAGAAGCATTTCTATTCATACACATGTTCAGAGCTTCTGTCTCCCTCTATAATACTACTGTATTTGTTGGCCTATGCTATCTCCAGGTGGATAAAAGATCAGTTAGTGAAAATGAGAAAAGTTTTATTCTATTTGGAGTTTATAATTACGCCTTTTGTATGAAAAATAGCTGCTTTTACAAGCCTATGCTCACTATGACATAAATGTCTCTCCTTAGTCGTGTATCTTGTACTAGCATCTGTAGACAATTCTCCCTGTAAATGTGTAAAAAAAATGGAAACTTTACACTGAAAGGGAATCAGATTTAACCTGGGGCCTCTCCTACCCTCTTTTGGTTATCCTTTTTCTCCTTGGTTGCAGAGATAAGGAGCTGAGAACTCCCTTTCACAAAGTTAGTTTTCCTCGTGTTCAAAGGCTTCTGTAACATTTCTGCTTTGTCTCAACAATGTTTTCATCACCAGATCAAAGTAAGGTCTCAGAAATATCTTCTTTTCCTTCACATTTTTATTCAAATGAGAGGATGACACAGAGGCAATATTTGGCATGTCACCATACTTGAAGGAAGAAAAGTAATAATCTGTCTGGCTCTGTGTTGAATATTCTTACTGTGTTGTTTTCAGTAAATATTGATCTATCTTTTATTGATCAATAAGAAACACTGAAGCTGTTCTAGCAGCTGCAGAAAAATTTAAGGTTCTTAAAGCAAGTTCACTAATTTGCACATTACTGCTGTGCTGCTGTGTCAGAAAGCCTCTTGGCCAACATTCAGGGAACTGAATTTGGAGAACTAAAATATGCAGTTATCACACCAGAACTAGAGAATCACCATCTACGTAGTGCAGTGCAAAGCCAGGCAGTGATCCCAGCTTGTCCGGACGTAGTTTGCAGATATTTACATGGAATTACTATGCACTAGTACATCTTTGAAGTGGTATAACTGTTCAGTGAAGTATTTGCATGATGAGAGTTTATGATACTTATGGTTCCTGAGATGACTAGTTGGAGTCATTGCTGTTTCTTATATTCTCGAGGTTCTGTACCTGAGGTTTGTAACTCTTCATACCATCAGTAAATTGCAATAGAGACGCTGCAGGACTCTGTAGCTAGACGATTACCCAGCAGAAGTTGTGCGATAACTCCAGCCACAAGTCTGAGTCTGTTGAGGATGATTCAGGCTGTCATCAAACCTCACTGTACTTTAGCTGTTTTCTGCTTTCCAGAGCTCTTGTGAAGCGTTAGTACAGCCTTCAAATGACTATAATTTGCAGTTGTGGTTGGTAAAAGAATGTGGATATTTCTGTGACACATTAAAGTTAATACAGCTTTTTAACTTGTTCATTTTCTCCCTTAAGTACAGGAAGATAAGTACTTCATATGCCAGGATAATAGAATAGTTTGGGTTGGAAGGGACCCTTAAAGGTCATCTAGTCCAACTCCCCTGCAACGAGCAGGGACATCTTCAACTAGATCAGGTTTCTCAGAACCCCATTCCACCTGACGTTGAATATTTCCAGGGATGGGACATCTACCACCTCTCTGGGTAACCTGTTCCAGTCTTTCATGACCCTCATTGTAAAAAATTTCTTCCTTATGTCTAGTCTGAAGCTACCATCTTTTAGTTTAAAACCATTACCCCTTGTCCTTTGCAACAGATCCTAATAAAAGTCCGTTCCCATCTTTCTTACAAGCCCTTCTTAAGTATTGAAAGGCTGCAATAAGGTCTTCCTGGAGCCTTCTCTTATCCAGGCTGAACAGCTCCAACTCTCTCAGCCTTTCCTCATAAGAAAGCTGTTCCATCTCTCTGATCATTTTTGTCGTCCTCTGGACTGAGGACTACAGAGCTGGATGCAGTACATCTGGGCCTGGCCTTCTAGCTGTGCTGCCTATCAGCCCAAGGAAAGTTAACTCTATCCTGGACAAAACCAAGACGACCACCCACTGTAGGACAAGATCAGGTTTCTGACCATCTAAGGAACCTGAAGAAGTATGAGTTCATGGGACCCGCTGAGATGCATCCAGAGGTCCTGAGGGAACTGGCACATGAAGTGACTATTAGAGAAGTCATGTCAGTGTGGTGAAGTTCCTGCTGACTGGAAAAGGGGAAACATAACACACATTATTAAAAAGGGAAAAAAAGAAGACCTGGGGAACTACAGAGCAGTAGGTCTCACGTCTGTGCCTGGCAAGATCATGGAGCAGATCCTCCTGGAAACCATGCTAGGGCATATGGAAAATAAGGAGGTGATTGGTGACAGCTGACATGGCTTCATAAGGGCAAATCATGCCTGACAGATTTGGTGGCCTTCTACAATGGGGTTAGAGCGCTGATGGATAAGGGAAGAACAACTAACGGCATCCACCTGGACTTGTGCAAAGCATTTGACGCTGTCCCACATGACATCCTTGTCTCTAAACTAGAGAGACATGGATTTGATGGATGGACCACTCAGTGGATAAGGAACTGACTGGATGGTCACATCCAGAGTCTCACTCAAAGAGTTGTGGTCAACAGCTTGGTGTCCAAGTGGAGAGCAGTGACGAGTGGCGTTCCTCACGGTTCAGGGTTGGGACTGGTGCTGTTTAACATCTTTGTTGGTGACATGGACAGTGGGACTGAGGGCACCCTCAGCAAGTTTGCTGGCAGCACCAAGCACCAAGCTGTGTCATGCAGTTGGCATGCTGGATGGAAGGGATGCCATTCAGAGAGACCTTGAGAGATGAGAATTGGGCTTGTGCAAACCTCATAAAGTTCAACAAGGCCAAGTGCAAGGTCCTGCACTTGGGTCAAGGCAGTCCCAAGCAGAGGTAGAGGCTGGGTGATGAGTGGATTGAGAGCAGCCCTGCAGAGAAGGACTTGGGGGTATTAGTGGGTGGAAATCTGACTGTGAGCCGGCGATGTGCGCTCACAGCCCAGAAAGGCAACCGTGTCCTGGGCTGCATCAGGGAAAGTGTGGCCAGCAGGTTCGGGGAGGTGATTGTCCCCCTCTACTCTGCCCTCGTGAGACCCCACCTGCAGCGCTGTTTCCAGCTCTGGGGCCCGCAGCATCACAACGACATGGACCTCTTTGAGTGATTCCAGAGGAGGCCATGAAAATGCCAAAAGGGCTGGAGTCACCTCGCCTGTGAGGACAGGCTGAGAGAGCTACAGGAAAGATAGGGAGGGACTCTTTATCAAGGAGTGTAGTGATAGGATGAGGCATAGTGTTTTTAAACTGAGAGAGAGTAGGTTTAGATTAGATGTAAGGAAGAAATTCTTTACTGTGAGGGTGGTGAGACACTAGAACAGGTTTTCCAGAAGAGTTGTAGATGCTGCATCCCTGGCAGTGTTCCAGGCCAGGTTGGACAGGGTTTTGATCAGCCTGGTCTAGTGGAAGGTGTCCTTGCCCATGGCAGGGGGGTTGGAATTGGATGAGCTTTAAGGTATCTTCCAACCCAAACCGTTCTATGATTCTATGACTTTTCATTTGTAATGGAGAGTGGCTTGGCAACTACATCAGCCAGTTCCCTCGGGACTCTGGGATGTAGGTTTTAGTCTAGAATGTCAGCATGTCTAGGGAAACAAAACAGTCACCCTCCTATTGTTTACATGTCAGGGTAGTGGGAAGCTTACAACTATTGCTTTCATTTCTCCAAGCAGGAAGTGTAATGGGTGAGAAGTTTTGAGTCTCCTTTTGGGGTCAGTGTGGAGAGTCATGCTTTCCAGCAACTCGGCTGTTAAAATCTGGGGGGTTATCTCTTTCACTTGTTTTGCACCTGACTTTTTTTTTTCCACACACCTCCTACAAACAGAAGTACCGTCACAAGGACCTCTCTTCTTAAGGTGTGTATTCATCCTGTTCCTTGCACAATTCTGAGAATTCAGATTTGTATCTGACAGGATAAAACCTATATATTTTTAATAATTTCATCATGACTTTTGTACAATGTACTTTCTTTCTCTCTTTTTCCTTCCAGTGAGGTTGAGTATTTAACTTATCACAGTATGGCTAAGGATACTTTGAAAAAAATCAGCTGCATCACAGTGATATGGAGTTCTTTGGGGGACTTCTCCAGTATGTCTCAAGCTGTTTTTTCTGTTAGAGAATCCAGATTGTAGAAAAGATTCAGCCAAGTACTTAGGCAAAAGTAGTTTGTATGTAAAACTGCCAGACAGTGGAAGCCGAAGTATTTTATCACTCGCTTCAAAATGAAAGAGCTGTTGAAAATGACCCTGCTGGTATTAGCAGAAAGTTTGTCTTTGGATTTCAAAGCCATGCCCAAGGAAAAAGACCTTAGGAGTATCAGAGGTGTTCTGGAATTGTTAACAGCACTAAACAGCCAGGACTTGGTTACTGTTGTATGGAATATGTAGATGTTGTTCTGCAGTATGAACAGAAAACATTAATCCACTTGATGGTAAGGATAATTTCACAATTTTTAAGCATCAAATTTTGAATGATTTCAGGTCAATACTGACAATACCCATTTTTGATTCTGCACATTTTTCAGTCATTACCAAAGTTGGTATAAGATTGCAGAATTCTTGGATGTGTTCACAAACACATGTGCATGCATGCACTCTCTTGTCCGGGAAGCTGAAATACTCAGTTCACTTCACTGGTTTACATATTCACTGTAGTCTGTGTAGTATAGTCTAGAGTGAAGAAATAGGATCACTAGACCTATTGATCATACAGTGAAACACATGCTTACATGTCTGTAATACCCTGGGTTCCTTTTTCACCCAGACAGTGTGATGAAGAATAGCCTACAAATAAGATGGCAACTTTTTAACCTCCTGGGTATTGTTATGTCCAGAGAGCTATTAGCTCCTGTGCAATTGCTTCAAATAGGAAAAGAGTATCAAGTAGAACACTTTATTAAGACTAGTAGCCTCCTTTTAGTACTTCTGCAAAAACATTTTCCATAAGGAACTGTACCTGCACAAGCCACATTGCTAAAGGAGGTCAGAAGAGACCCTGCTGTTAAAATCCTGAGGTGCTTTCCCAGTTTATATTAGGCCTTTCTGAGCTTAATTTAAGATTAAACTGTGGTATTTTCTTAAGCTCTTGAAAGTGTTTCTTAGATGTCTTTTAGAAGAGTATGATTTATTTTTTTTTTTTTTACTTATAGTACATTCTGCTAATACAATTAAATCCCTCTTCAGGGTTCTATGCTTCTCCAGAATTTCCAAAACAGCTTCAGTATCATGAACTATAACTATTAGACATAAGAACTGATACTGCATGTTGAACTTCAGCACCACTTAGAAAGACTCTTAAATTAGCAGCACTAGATGGAAAGAGAGGAGACATTTTTGGCAGGATCTAGTAGATGGTTTCTTTTCAGTTTTTAAGAAAAGAAATGCAGAGGAGATGTTTATCTTGGTAAACATCCTGTAAGCGAAAAAATAATGTGCTGAGATGTTTCCATTCAAGTTAAAGTGCGAGGTTTTAGATTCATAAGTTAACCTAGTTTCCATATTCAGCTGTTGGAACTGCAAGCAAACTAATTGGAAGAATTGATCATTCGGTTTATCTTAGTGTTCCTCATGGAATAGAGGCATGATTGTCTCTTTTGTACAAGATAAAATTATGGGTTCCATGGACTCCTGCTCGATTATATGTGTACTTTATTTATCAAACATACAACATATTTTTATGATAACCATGTACTTGTGATGTGTAAATAGAAAGACAGGTTCTGTTGTGTAGTCACAGATCAGAGATTAAGTTGTGGAGTGTTTGCATGCCATGGACTTTGGATAAGCCACCTCACTAATTTCCCCTATCGCAAAGATAAACATTGTGATTATGTCCATTAATATTCCATAAACAAAAAGCAACATTTTAAGGAGTATCTACCTTGCCTAAATACTAAGTCCCCTGCAACTGTAGTTGGATGTTGGATTTTTTGTCTTTTTATGTCACTAACTATATATGTGTCCCTCTTATTTTGTCTCTCTAAAAAAAAATTAACAGTTATGTAACTGAGGAATGTCATAGTTATTCCCCCTGGAACTGCCACTCATTCTGATTCTTGACCTGGTCTTCAAACTACAGACAAAGCTTGTTTTGAGTATTTGTTATGTAATAAAAATATGTTTAGTTTGGTTTCTTGAGACGCATAGGTCACATATGGCTATTTTGTTTCCCCCTACCTGTCTGGGTTAGTATTAGGTTAATTATAGGATCAGGCAGTTAAAGAAAATTTTTTGAATCCTGAAATAAGTCAACACCATAGAAGCAAACAGAAAGTATGTCAGTGTTGGAGGCTTTGGAAAGTATTTCACCCATGGACATTTCTTAAAGGAACATTTTAGTCAAAGGTTGTTAGACTTAAAGTAAGGGTTACAGGATTAAACTGTGTGTTAGGAAAGAGGCCAGTGTAATGCACTTGTTCTTTCTGGCTTTGGAAATGACTTTACACTAAACAACTTATTTTCTTACTACTCATATCAGATAGTATATAAAGTACATATACTATTTTGCCAGGTGGGAAGTAAAAACAATACTCTCATAGTGAACCTCATGACCTCACTGGTCCTTTGTAGGCCCTGATATAGGAAGGGTATGTTCCCTGCTTCTGCTGCAAGGATAGGAGAGACAACAGAAGTTGATCTTCTGGGTTTGGAATTGTACTGTGAAGATTGTATGTTGGCTGAGGTAACCCAGTCAGTGATTAATGATAACCCATGTTTGAAAACCACGTATAAGTAGAACCATCAAACAGTCTTAGCAAGAAGTAATGAAACTAGACTCAAGGAATCATACTGTAAGTGAATTTATGTCTCTGAACATGCTCTCCAGTTGCCATACCATTAGCATTGCTGACATTTTAGTACAGGAAATCTGTGAGAATGACTGACTAAAAAAATCACAAAATCTTTAAATATCTTGCAGCTTACATTTTATACTGGAAGAAAAGAGAAACACCGTAAGGACCTCCCCTTAAAATTTTATTATTTGCCCACAAGCATGGACTCTCCAGAGTGTACAGTCTATTTGGTGACTGAGAACAGCTAGAGAAGTGCAAAATTTTGAAAGAGATGGAGTGGTTTAGCTCCAGAAGGAACCCATGCAAGAGTTTTGTAATGATATCTATTTTAAAGTAAATTATTTTTAAAATGGCATGTATTCAGTTTAAAAAACTAGCAGTCCTGAACCATTCATAGTCTAAAGCTAATGGAGTTCCAAAGTTAAAAGGAAAAGGCCATCATCAAGCTTATGTATTTTAATAACCTGAGGGTAGCTAATTAGAACCCATTCAGAAGTCTTAACTTGCTTTAAAAAAATGAATGCCAGCTGTTTTCAGAGGAGAGCAAGGGCCATGCTGCCAACAAACAGTGAGGGCTGAGAGCTGAGGGCTATCCTTGAGCTGGCAGGGCAAGGACCTTCACTGGCCAGGGCCTGGTCCCACCATCCCCAGTGAAGGAACAGGGTACACTGGGGAAGGGAGAGAGGGGGTCTTGAGCCTAGGACATCAAGCTTCTATGTGGGGCTAGGTGAAGGCAAGTCTGGGAAGTAAGCTCACAGGTCAGGTCAGGATCAGACCCAATGAGGGTGACCAGGGTCAGACAAAACCCAGGATGGCTGGGCAGATCCATAGTGACAGGGCTGGGCTGAGGTCAGTAATCCAAAAGAATAAGTTTTTGTTGGACAGTATAAATATAGAATTATTAGGTGTTGTGGAAAGCATTCTCCCCATTTCCTGTCACCATTCAGAGAAGACCCATTTCCTTTTTCTATCAATGAATGAAATTTAACTCAAGGGAGTAGGCTGGAGATTTGAAAGCCCTGTGATAAAACTTTGTTGTCTATGCTTGCTATAGTGGATACAGGGATGGAGACAAAGCTGTGCAGTAACAAATGCTACTTTATCCAATGGAAAAGTGTGTTTGCTATGCAAGGGTCTTCCAGACTTGTCTTACTTTCTCATCCATCACTTTGACCATTTAACTTATTAATATGCCCAGAGTATATAATCTGTGTGTCAAAGAAGGGATATAGATTAGGTATATGTTTTAGTCCATGAGCTGTAACATGAGTTCTTACTAATGGCAATTTGCAGTTGATGGATTATGAGTATCACTGCTAGAATGGATTTAAACTGGCTGCAACTGTTGAAGAGCCACTGGAATTTTCCTTCCTGCAAATACTGGTATTTTGCTAAGAAATGCCCTCCTTACTATCTGGTCACGCACAGGACAGACTGGGACTTGGCAGTCATTCTCCTAGGTAGTCACTGATGCGGAGAAAGCATTAGTAGGTGTGAGGAGAAAGAGCCTCATGACAGGCTCTTATGTTCATATTTTCGTTTCCCTTCTTTTGAAAATGAAACTTCAACCTAATGAGTATACTGGTGATTTGGTAAAAAAATATCATCCATTGAGTCTAATATCTTCCAGGCAGTCTAGTCTTTGCAGAATTTCAGTTCTCTTTGTGCTACAGAAAATAGGTGTTTTTAGACAAGAGAGACTGGTGTCATACTAGGATGCAGCTTACTTTTAGAGACAACAAACTGTTGTGTCAACTGTATAAAAGGCTGTGACAAGTCTTTGGGTTCAGCTTTATAAGCAGGGAAATGTTAAAATTTACAGTTTATGGGGCTGTACTGGAAATTCAAACTTCCTACCTTTTCTTTAGTAGAGCCAAATTAGCACATTTTAGTTCTGTGCAAGGCTCAGCTTTCTTCCCTCCTTCTGTCATCTCAGGCCACTGAAATAATTTGCATTCTGAGGCTACAGTAAACTTTCCATAACTGCCATAATTACCCATGACTGCTGCCTTCCCAATTCTGCGAATTCATTGTTGAGCATTTGCAATACCAAACACCCAGACTTACTCATATTTTCTTCATAACTTTCACCAAGCCAAAATACCAGACCCTAATTCAGCTGAATTTGTTTGTATGCTCTATTAAACCTATGCTTGCATGTGCTTTTAGTATAATAAATTAAATGACCTTCAGCTCCTGTAGTCACAAGAATGTAGCGCTGTGGCCACCGGAGGACATTGGAAATGAAGAATTTAAGGGTTAGGTAGCCTGGAAAGAAAGATTTCCACTGTGACTCTGTAATCCAGGGTTAGGCTTCCAGCTTTGAGTGGAAGGACAAGTTAAGCTGTGATCTATTAACATGTAATTGTGTTCCTACACAATTTGGGCAAAACATTCATTTCCACCCTTGTTTTTGATGCATTCCAACAGTGTTAACTTGTTCTGTGATACAAAACATCAATCCCCAAAATAGAAGCTTTATTCCTGAATGTTCTCTCAATACGGTATCCAGTTGTGGTACTTGCACCCATAAAAAGGGTCACTGAAAAGAAATCAAGGAAGGAGAGGGAAATTAGTCTGGAAAATATATTCAAGTTGGCAGAGAATCAGTTGAGAAGCAATTTTGATTACCTGGTGTAGGTATTCAAATTATAGGAAGACATCTGATAGCTGAGGGTGAAGAAGAAATTTCAGTCTTAATCACAGGAATAACCAGACCCAGTCATGGAAAGTTGAAGCTATGCAAAGTCAACCTTGAAACAAGAAGCAGTTTTCTGTAAATAAGCTTTTAAGTAAGTGTAAACTCAAATTTTATGGGACAAGGTTTCAGATTTGAAATCATTCATGCCTTTAAAACACAAAGAGATTTTTTATGTATTGTTCATGTCAGGTAATGAAGGAAATGGTCTGTCACCTATTTGAACACATTCTTGTGGTGAGGAAAAGAATTAGTCTTGTATGGACATGGTAACCCTTTCTGGCATTTGAAACTGTGAATGCATTTCATATCACCATGTGCCATGGCAATGGTTGGTGGGGTCAGGGGTGAGTCAGAGAAGCCCAGAATTGCCTGCTTTCCTCTCAGCACAATTATCAGTATTATGAGCATTTTAAGATGGCTTTGTCTAGCTTTTCAGCTTTCTTCTCTAGAGAAGGAAAGAAAGTTTTTCCCTCCCACAATTTTCACAATAAGAAAGGCATTTTGCTGTTAGTGGTGATTTTTTATTTCCATGTTCTCTGAAGCAAGGAGCATGTGTCAGATGGGAATAGTTCCCTGCTACTTAAAACACTAATCTGTTCTGTGTGGATGGCACACAAATTTTAATTATATTAAATAATCACAACTCTTACAAATTAAAGCTACTGAAGTATTGGGGCATCTGGGTAAAATGACCTCTGGAATCCCTCAATTGCTTAGTGCTACTTTCTAAGTGACTCTGATGAAATAGACTTTTCTGGTCTTGGTGTGTGAAAAAATGAGTCTTTTCGTGTTTCAATCTAAAGGTGCACTTTGATTAATTTGCATTTTAAAGGCTTACTTGTTGATTATACCATGCTTTTGAAGCAGAATGGAAAATGGAGTTTGTAACACCGAGCAACTGATTGGCAATATGATATCATTCTGCCTTTTGCACATCACTTAAAGGGTTCAGAGCTTCAAAATCACTTTAAGATGTGAAGTTTTAAAAATTGATTTTGTCATGTTTTAAACTGAAGAGAAGAAAACCACTGCTTTTTAACAAGCATCTTCATTGTGCTCAGAGAGGGGTTTATCTGTATTCTCTCTCATGACTTGCACACAACAGTTATGCAGAAGGATGAGGTGAGCAGGGGGAAGACAAGACAAAAATCTTATAGCAATTAAAGTGGGGCAGGATGAAAGCTGTATTAGATTTTTAGCAATTATGGCTGCAGAGATAATAAAGGAATTCATGCTCTCTTTGAAACATAGTCAAAGAGACTGGAACGCCAAAACAGCTGGGAAAAGTGATGGAAAAGGAGTAGTTCATATGAGAAAGTTAGCTATGTCTCGATTTGGGTTTTTTTTCTGTATAAATATGGCAAAATTATTGGTTACAGTGTGTCAACATTGGAATAACAAAATCTGTTTTTAAAGAAGATTTAAGTAAGAGAAAAAAATTATTTTCTTTTTATAAATAAATACTTATACCGTATCAGAAGTTATACTTCAAAGTAAATAGTAAATTCTGGGATTATTAATTTCTCTAAAATAACCTATTTAGCCAAATTTTTCATACTGTTTTATTGTGCTTCTCCTGAGATGTGTTATCACCTTTGTTTGGATTTCAGTAGTTCTCTGAGACTCAAACTAAAATGAAGTCTTCCTTGCCTTAAATTCTGCACAATTACAGTAAGAGACACTCCAGATCCAAAGAAATTATATATAAAAAGCTGTAGATCTCAAAAAAAAAAAAAAGTGGACTTTTTTTCCAAAATAAAAATATATTTTTTTAAAAAAATTGTTTAGTAGATGAATTAGAAAAGATGCCTTGTTCCTTTTTGTACTAGAGATCATCCCCGTCTATCATCCTTCTCTTCCCTTCACCTAAAGCCTCAAATCAATGTAAAGGTCATTTAACCATCTTACCTCAATTGAAGACCCCCAGTCATATTTCCTGCAGATCAAGTCCTCCTAAAATGTCATAGATGCTAAAGAATCCTCTGAAAGACTTGAATATTCCATATTTTAACTGGCTTGCGTGTCCATTTTCACAGAATCTGTAATAATATGAATAGTTTATGCTTGTCCTGCATTTTGTCTGAAGACCTAAGAGAAAAAGTGTAGACATTCCAGTCAGATACACACAAACTTAATCCCCAGGTCTCCATCTAGATCTTTATATCTCATTTAGCTTACACTTCTCCACTCAAGTTCACTGTGAATTACTCAGATGAACAGTAACTCATCAATCCAAGGAGAGGTAGAGGAGTGTAGGAATGTACAGAAGGCATATTTGTACAGAATGTATCAATGTACAGGAAGCAGAGAAACACACAAGCATTGGCATTTCTGTGATGAGATGGATTTTGGTTTTTACTCAGTCCTCTTCTTTGAGACTGGCTTATTAGCAGACTCCCATCTCCATCAGAAGTCATATCTGACAGTCTTCTCTACAATCTGAAAGACACAGGAAGGTATGTGAAAAGGAAAACAGCCTTCATGAAGCCTTGAAACTCCTTCTGACAGCTTCCTGCTGAATTGCAACAGCTTGGATTATCTGGCCCCCTGAGGCCATGTCCAAAGAAGATTACAAGTCTAACTTGTAATATTTGACAAAAGTATTGCTTTTCATACCGTAAGTGTCTCAGCAGATTTCTGGGTCTGATGTATAGGATGAAGCAGCTATAGACCAGCAGGGGTGTACGCTTTATTCCTGACAGTTGCAATCCTCTAGGTTGGTATGTCTCTTTGATACAACTCATTATCCATCTAGTTATAGAGTCTGGAAGGTTTGCGTATAAAAGAACTGTGTAATACCCCAAGGATTAATCTTTCAGGGTATAATGAAAATATGTGGCACAGTAGGAGAGTGGTACTGTGAAGCTGGGATCTCTTTGTTATGTGGTAAGGACTCAGTGTGGCAGGAAGTAGAAGAGATGAACTATGGCCACAGATATCCCATGATCATTAAAAATCCTCTGCTTTTCACCACGGGTAGGAAAATTAACCATAATATTCTGGCCAAATTCCAGTTTCAATAACTGTAATGAATTCTATTCTAATTCCTTTTGCAGTATCAGATGATTAATTAGTCATTTTCACTCCTGTAGTAATGATGGAGAGACAGGTAATATTTTTATAACAGCAAAATTGTCCTGTGTTACCCTTCTGTGCTTCAGCCCTTATCTCATAAGATGGGATTTAGAGAGTCACTGCTAGGAAAGAGTGACCTCCTGTGACCTCTAATATGGATAGGGTCTAATGATTACATGTGGAAAATTCTTCATTGCAAGGATAATGCTTCAGACAAAACACATTTTCATAAGGAATTTAAGTCTTAAGTGAAGATAATGCAATGAAATCCAGGATATTTATACAATAAAAGGATCCAAAACAGTTAATGGATGATAAAGTATTGGTGTGGTTCCCTCTGATATAAATCAGGATAGCTCTGTTGGACAGGACGTTGAGTTTTCACTGTGTGAGAAGTAGGAATTGACTGTATATCCTTCATGCAGAGGAGTAATATAGGGTCGTGTCTAGTTATATCAATAGAGATGCTCTGGGGTCCCTTGGTTGAATTGGTATAACTTGATCCAGCCTATTATGTAATGTCTTATTGACAAAATTTTCTGTCTTTATATAGTTAGATGCGTGTTTTAGGTTCCCAGTGCTGCATGCAATGAGGAATCATGTAGATCTGAAAAAATATGGCATGTTGCTTATGCTCTGTAGGATACATCAATTCTTCCCTCTCCTTTTGATGAGTTTTGCTGGGATTATCCTTTTGAGATACCATTCTCTGGAGATGAGCTTCTGTTCATGTCATCTAGTCCAGTTTTGAAATTCACACGCTTGCTTCTTTTAGGGGATATGAATTGGGCAGTGTAAAAAGTGGCAGATGAAAAGATCCATAGTTCCTTTTTTCTCCTCTTCTGAATATAATACAGCAATCCTATCCAAATGGAGAAGATCTATGCAGTAGAGGCCTAGTATTTGCTACTTCTTAAAAATGTGTTCATATAATATCTTAATACTCTTTAAAGTTAATCTTAAAATATGATGTATCTACTCTCCCATGCCCCTACTTACAGAACGAGGCCCATATCAGAGCTGAGAGTATTGTCCCCAGTTCCCAAACCCCTACTGTCTATCTCTTACTAACTAAATAATATATTGTACCTCTTGAAAATCTCAAGCTTTTCTCAGTGTGACCTATTTTTATTCCCACCCTTCCTTTTCACAACAACATGTAATGAAAAATTCACTTCTTAATTAAAACAGAGGCAAAAAAAGAAAAAAAAAAAAGCACTGTGGTAGTGGATGATTAGCTTTTCCCTTTTCATTTAATGGATAATCCTGAATGTACTGAATTGAATCAATAGCAATTCAGTCACTTTACATTTTCTAGATATTTTGATTTATACCAGAAGACAATCCTGAATAATGTATAATGTATGTATTTTAACAGCGTAAACAGAGAGGTTATTGCAGATCCTACAGTACAGCTTCCACAGAATTGTTTCAAGAACCTAAAGTTCTGCATTATGTGATATTTTTTGGATCTATTTTATGTATGGGAGACTAACAGTAAGTTGATAGGAGAGGGACTATTGTATTCTATACAGCATAATGTAAACATACAGTGAACAGCTGAAGTGAAATCAAGCATTCCACCCACTTACTTCTTGCTCTGACTCTACTGCAATATTAGCCATAATGATCATCAGTATGTAATGCTGCAGACATGATTGGCTAAACTGATTGGAAGCACAGTTTTCCACAAATAAGTGTGCAAAACATTCAACATCACCAAGGATATTATTTGTTGGCTTGAATTCTCTCGTGCTTTTCATTAATTTCTCTTTTACCTCTGTACTCTTCATGTGCTCCCCAAGTAATGAATCCAGTGTTATGATTTCTTACATTCATGTAAGTCATCTGATTTTCCACAGAATTTCTTCTTCGTACCTGGGAAATACATTCCTGTACCTGGTCTTTTGGGTGTCTTTTTAAACAAAACTGGTTTTGGTTGCAGTCAGGAACAGAATGCTGAGTAAAGTAAGCTATCCCGTGAGTCCTGTTTCCTATCTGGTATTGCCTATAGCTTTGCATATTTTTGCAAGACCATTCAAGTTGCAGGCTTTCCTTGCACCTCTGGGAAAGGAAGCATTTGTATGCTTTAGGTAGAAGTCTGATGGGATACACAGGGAGGAGTTTTTACTCATGTCAGCAGAAGTACCTAGGACTACTTCTGAGGGCTTGAATTTTCAGTGGCATTCAGTGGCATTTGCTGATTTAATGACTTCATACTTCATCAGTGATTTAATCAGCAAATATTCAGGTTGAAAATTCAAGTTTAGTTCCTCTAGTCAGTAAGTGGAAAGAGCTGCATGCTTCCTCTCTGTTTATAGAACACATGAATTTTCTTCTGTTTTATAAATTGATAAGGGGTTTTTGCCTCTTGCCAAGATGGGAAAAGCATGTATATCCTTGAGGTAGGGAACAGCAACCATCAGGTCTCATGGGTATAACATTTTCTTCTCCTTCCAGAATTCATCTGTCTCTTTTTGTCTCTTTTGGCAGCATGGCACAATCTAATTTCAGCTCCCTCTACAAAACAATTTGCTGTTCCATTTTCCAGCAGATATGTAACTCCATTCACATACAGCATGTGAGAGATTTCTAAGTGATACTGTCATTGTCTCTGTTATTATTAGAACAATTTGGGGGATGTCAGAAAACTGTCAAATCTTATGGAGTCAGACTGTTCCCAATAAATAAGGACCAGAACCTGCTTATGAATGATTAAATACAGTTCATCAGCAACACTAGCCAGGGAAAAGAAATAGTGTCAGATCTCCTTGCCGTCTCAGCCATTCATGACCACATGAAAAAGGTATTTATTTCCAGCAATTAGGAGGATGACACTTCTGCCAATACCTTACCAAACTGTACCAAGGTTTGTGAAAAATATGTAGGCAGTTGTAGACAAGCCAACCAAGTACAACTGGGTACGTATAAAGTCATGCTGGCACCCAAGGTATGTCCAGTTACTTGACTTCCTTGAGGCTCTCCTCCTTACTAGTCACAAACTTCTATGAAATTTTTCTAGGTGACAGCAGCTGCTGTCATTGACCCTTCTGCATTTGCTTCCAGTTTGTACTTCTAACTTTTAAGAAGTGCTAGGAATGAGGGATTCCCAGGTTAATGTGTCCTCTTCTAACGTCCATCTCTACAAAATTAAAAAAGATATGTGTAGATGTGTGTGTATGTATGGAGTCACAGAGTGTGAGCATATTTATTGGGAGAACAGATTTTCATGTGTTAGCATTTGCATGCATTCATTGAAAAGAATCACCTTTAACATAATGCTTCCTCTATTATGTTTTCTCGGTATTTGCTGGGAAAGAAAAAAACCCAAAACTATCCCCAAAACCATGAGCAGTTTCATGTGCTGAAAGGCAGTGAATTTGTCATAAATAATGAGATATAGCTAGTCTTCCCTCCAAAATCAAGGTGCATGATAGGAAGGGAAAAAAAAAGACCTGAAGAACTACAGACCAGTCTGTCTCACCTCAGTGCATGGCAAGATCATGGAGCAGATCCTCCTGGAAACCATGCTAGGGCACATGGAAAATAAGGAGGTGATTGGTGACAGCTGACATGGCTTCACTAAGGGCAAATCATGCCTGACAGATTTGGCGGTAACAATGGGGTTAGAGCGCTGATGGATAAGGGAAGAACAACTAACGGCATCCACCTGGACTTGTGCAAAGCATTTGACGCTGTCCCACATGACATCCTTGTCTCTAAACTAGAGAGACATGGATTTGATGGATGGACCACTCAGTGGATAAGGAACTGACTGGATGGTCACATCCAGAGTCTCACTCAAAGAGTTGTGGTCAACGGCTTGGTGTCCAAGTGGAGAGCAGTGATGAGTGGCGTTCCTCACAGGTCAGGGTTGGGACTGGTGCTGTTTAACATCTTTGTTGGTGACATGGACAGTGGGACTGAGGGCACCCTCAGCAAGTTTGCTGGCAGCACCAAGCACCAAGCTGTGTCATGCAGTTGGCATGCTGGATGGAAGGGATGCCATTCAGAGAGACCTTGAGAGATGAGAATTGGGCTTGTGCAAACCTCATAAAGTTCAACAAGGCCAAGTGCAAGGTCCTGCACTTGGGTCAAGGCAGTCCCAAGCAGAGGTAGAGGCTGGGTGATGAGTGGATTGAGAGCAGCCCTGCAGAGAAGGACTTGGGGGTATTAGTGGGTGGAAATCTGACTGTGAGCCGGCGATGTGCGCTCACAGCCCAGAAAGGCAACCGTGTCCTGGGCTGCATCAGGGAAAGTGTGGCCAGCAGGTTCGGGGAGGTGATTGTCCCCCTCTACTCTGCCCTCGTGAGACCCCACCTGCAGCGCTGTTTCCAGCTCTGGGGCCCGCAGCATCACAACGACATGGACCTCTTTGAGTGATTCCAGAGGAGGCCATGAAAATGCCAAAAGGGCTGGAGTCACCTCGCCTGTGAGGACAGGCTGAGAGGGTTGGGGTTGTTTAGTTCAGTTCAGAGAAGGCTCCAGGGAGACCTTATAGCATCCTTCCAGTACTTAAAGGGGCTACAGTTAAGATAGGGAGGGACTCTTTATCAGGGAGTGTAGTGATAGGATGAGGCATAGTGGTTTTAAACTGAGAGAGGGTAGATTTAGATTAGATGTAAGGAAGAAATTCTTTACTGTGAGGGTGGTGAGACTCTGGTTTCCCAGAGATGTTATGGCTGCTCCCTCCCTGGAAGTGTTCAAGGCCAGGTTGGATGGGGTTTGAACAATCTGATCTAGTGGAAGATGTCCCTGCCTATCGCAGGGGGGTTGGAATTGGATGATCTTTAAGGTCCCTTCCAACCCAAACCATTCTATGATTCTATGATTATTACTAGAAATGCAGCTGAAGCATACTGCTTGCACTGTGACTTTCTTGTTCTAAGGAGAGGTTTTGTAATTGGCTACTTAGTTGAGGTTCCTTATTCCACCTTACACACACAACTCAGCTGAATCATTTTAGGAGGCCAATCTTACTCTCCAAGTGTTGGACAAAAAGAGAAGTTTGTGCAAAGTGTACAACAGAGTTGCCACTCTCAGCTGTTCTCTGAACTGAATCTGTGACTGAGTCACTCCTAATTTGAGTGTCTTATATTCAATAGGCTCTGTAGCTGATTTATTGAAAATGTGAGACAGTTTGTAAACATGTGTATCTCTAGTTTCTTGTAAGCATATTAGATATGAAGGTTTCAGTTACTCCTGGCATAATCTCATGTCATCAAAAGCAAAAATTGTCCCAAATCTACTCTTTATGGAAAAGAAGACAATGCTTTTGTTCAGTGTAAATTGCTCTAGACCTATAAATTTTGTGAGTAACCTGATGACAGGCTGGAACCCGAAATTATACTTACATCAAGGCGTTAGTCATTTAAGTCCTTCTCTCTCAAATTTAAGACCACATTCTCATTATGAGTTGAATAATTAATGATAATGATAATAAAAATTAAAAAAAGGAGTGTTGTGTATGTATATAAATCAAGGATATTGAACGATACATGACTACTTTTATCCACTGGCCCATAATGAATGTGCCTAATCTTTACGAAATTCTTAGGAAGAAGAAAAAAAAAACAAACAGGGAAGAGTTGTGTTTGTTTGGAAGCAAATATAAAAATAAAGAACAACAAGAAGATATGAAAAAAATAACTCAGGTTGCAAAAGTTACTCATAACCAGGTACAAACTGAAATTATAGTGAATAGTGTAACATAGGTGACATTGCAGGAAATGTGTCAGAGTCAGTGTACTTATCTTTATATTTATACATACTTGATTATATGTCTATAACATCCTTTTAATACACCAAGGATTGTTGACTTCATCTTTTAACCAACAGACTCCCAAGCGTAGGCAGCAGTCATTATTGTAACTACTGTCAGACCATTTTCCTTTTTCTTTATTAAGGAAATCCTAAACCAATAATGTCATGGTCAGATGGCAGTTGCCTGATCTTCAGAGAGCCTTTTGTATTTCTGTGCTTTCTCATTGGCTTCCTCTCTGAATATTATTGTTGAATCTGTAACAATTGTTTTCATTAACAAATACAAGGTCATTTTTTATTGCGGTCAGAGGGAAGCTCCTTGTTTTCTGTACATCTTAATATCCTTACTACATCAGATGAATATTAGATTATTTTTATTACATTAAGCATTAAGATTCTGGTTGACAACTATCATTCTGGATGGGGGACCAAGTGTGATCAACAGTATTGGTAGTTCATTCTTACCTCTTTCTTTCTGTGCCCCAGGAGCAACCTACCAGGACATTTATTCTCTGTTAACAGTAGTCAGAAAAATATGTCCAGTATGCTAACATGGCTCATTATTTTTACTTACTGGCATCATGAAAACCTTTTCCACTTGTGTGGATCATGTTTTTCACCAGATAATATAACAAGAACAGAATAGCATCAATTATACTTGAAAAAACATTGACTTACAGCTGGAGGAAAAATATTTGGAGTTTGAACTAGATGATCTTTAAGGTCCCTTCCAAACCAAACCATTATATGATTCCATGATTCATACGATTCTTCTGTAGTCTTTATTCATACAACAAAACAGTACTATACTTGGCCATTTTTTTAGATAGGGTGGTGCTGTATATTTGCCCGACTGCTACAGAAAAGTAAAAATTGACTAGCTACCACTTCCAAAAACACCACCACCACTTTCAAGACACAATTAGTTACTTTGAAATTTCAGACATCTACATTTATTATCCTGGAGTTTTAATGTCAGTGTTTGCAGGAATCAATCACTAGCCCTGCTTTAAATTTTTCAATCATAGAGACTAATTTTACATTAAAATGTATGAAAGCCATGGAATCATCTTCTTGTACTCATTCTAGTTTCAAATATGGAGTGTGTATTGTTATTAATAATCAAACATCCCTGTTGACTTGGGCAGGGGGGGTCTAAGTTTTCAATTCCAGTTTGGAAATGGAGCAGAAATGTTGGTTTGCAAAATGTCAGATAGGATTTAAATTATCTCTGTGCTTTTCTCAAAGTTTGCAATGTCTGTGGACCAGTCAAATTGGAAATACTGCTGTGAATATCTTAACACTTCACTTAGCATTAACTGATATGCATTTGAGTTAAAGGACTTGGATCTGAGAATGTGAAAATGATGCTTCAGAGAAAGTGTAGAAGAGTCTGCATACAAATATGTAACTGTTTTTCTATTGATAATAATGAGTTTTTATATTTGATAAAACTTCAGAAAATAAGAAAACAACCCAGAGTTACCAACCAGTTTCTAGGAAAAAATATACATCAATTCTAGGCTCTGACTACAGTGTACTGTCAAAATTGGGAGCCATCAGAAGAACAGCATGATCTTCCATCTGCCTATCTCTTCCACAGAGAGTGATCTTTCAGGCTTACTGCTAAATGGAAGCGTGCAAACTCTGTAGCATGTACCTTCTCATACCCTTGTGATTTCAGGTTGTCCACACAGTGTCTGACTTCGTCTCTGTTGTGTCATGTTTCGTGGGACATAGCTATAGATAACCTTTAAGCACAGGTCTGCTTTATTCTTGTAGAAGGGGAAAACTGGTGAATAAGAGATGCCTACCTTAAACAGTAAGGAAGGTTGTGTGGAAGTAGGGAAAAGAAATTTGAGTATGTGAAGGATGTTGATACAACAGTGAATGTGGTTTTGAAGAGAGAACATGGTAAGAAGATGGGTGCCACACAATGAAAGAAAGTGATGAAAGAAGAAAGTGAATTGTTTGAAATATAGATCTGCAGTTTGACTTGATGAGATGCATATTCAAGCCTTCAGAAAAATATTAAGCATCAAGCATTTTCCTTTCTTTAAATATTGATGTGCCTTGCTTCAATTTACTAATCAGATTTATGAAACATGCCAGTCCCTGGTCTAATGTAATAAGCAGTGATTTCCCGAAAAAATAATCTTTAATCAAAGCCAAGGGGACAAGGCTTCCATGTTTGTGTAAGTAATGTTCTTCCATGTTCAAGGTTATCCAAGGAGGGAAGCAGGATTGGTGTCAGGTCAGCCTCGAACAAAGAAAGGAAGTTTGAGAAAATTACCCTGTTGTCTCACCTGGAGCTCAGGAGGATGGGTCTCAGAAAGACTCTGGGCCCTGCAAGATCTCTTGGAAGAGGATTATGAAATTCAGAGACCACTTCTGGATTAAATCTGAAAGTTTCTGAATTAAAAATGATTTCAGGATATCAGCAGTATCCTGGGGAACTATCACTTCATATACACACTGTTATTGTACTATGACTGATGCATTACATTGTTAGATTGATGTAACAGTATAATCTAAGGCAATCCCTTAAAGGCATAACTTTAATGATAATTACACTGGAGGCCTAGGCGATTCCATTTCTTGGAATGGAATCTCTGGATTCCTCTGAATTTCTGTGCATTGGGAAGACACTTAAGTTTCTGGTGCTGTCTGATGCAGCTGGTGCTCTAATATCTATGAAGAAGAATTCTTTTTTTTTTTTTTTTTAAACTTTTGGGCTGTCAGTTAATATGAGTCCTTCTTCACACCTTCTAGGGTTTAGTAAATTGCAGTTCTGGGCTCATGATGCTAATGAGTCACTCTTACACATTTGAAATTCCTTTTTAAAAGTAAAAAAGCCCCCCCAAATTATTAATACTAGCTAGATATGCAGGGCTCAAAATAAATTATGAAATCAAAACATGAATAAAAAATTGTACCTATATATTTTTTTCCTTTTCTCAATGTGCACATGGAAAATTTGCTCCAAGTCACAATGATCCTGTGATGACTAGATATTATAGATTGTGTTCGTGGTTTCTGGCTTTAGCAGGGACTTTATCACTTGAGGGAATGGGGC
Source organism: Athene noctua (assembly GCF_965140245.1). Classification (NCBI taxonomy): domain Eukaryota; kingdom Metazoa; phylum Chordata; class Aves; order Strigiformes; family Strigidae; genus Athene; species Athene noctua. The sequence goes on from NC_134043.1 coordinate 15,148,391, forward strand.
ATAAGTTTGTATTCTTTTAACTTAAGTCTGTCTTGGCTTTGCTTATGAGTATAGCACTCAGTGAAATTTATCCTGTTCAGCTTGTGACTTAAAAGCTAATTTTTACATCTCTAAAAACTTATCCTACAAATGGGCCATTAAACAGGCCTTAGTGGGCTTTTTAGCCTTTCTTTGACTAAGCTGGTGACCTATTGGTGAAAGATGCTCTTTCTCATTACTGAAAAGACTGAGGTAGCCAGTCTTAACCTATCCTGTTCTGGAGGGCTGAAAGTTAGCAGGCAGCTGTAAGGAGTCCTTTCTGATTCTGTGATTTGGAATGACTGGTAGTTAAGTCACAAAAGGACCTCAGAAAATCACCTGTTCCAGCCCTCTGTCTCTGTGTGGGATAAATATTCATCATGTGAACCAGGGAACAGTAGTATGAGCAAGATAATCCTGAATATTATTGGTTTTAAAACTACAATTTGCTTTGTAGCTGGACGGGGCCTTTATTTCCTCTTTGGTTTTTGGTTTTGGTTTTTGGTTTTATTTTTTCTTTTTTTTGCTCTAAGGTGCAATAAGAAGGAGCTTTACCAGAGCTAGAGTTTCTTAACTGCTTTGTCATGATTGTCACAGAGCCATATCTACTGGGCTAACTCAGAATAGTTGTGCAGTGGAGAGGACAAATTATAGCTCAACATTTTTTGGTAGACTAGAGAAATCTATTGCACAGGTAAACAGAAGTAAGAAACTTTGAGGGCCAGAGATCCACACAGCTTTTGCTGCAAGAATTGCTTATATTTCTCTTCTATCTAATAAAAACTTTGAAAAGAAATAGGCAGCGTGGTTTGATGTACCGTATGACAACCTAAACAAATTATCCTTGACAAGATTAGATTTTCATAATATAGTAATTTATGACTAGCTGTGGCATAGAAAATATAGTAATACTATTGATCAATTCTAATTCAAGACTAGACTTCTGGATTTTAAAACAACTGTGCCAGCTATCAATGACAGTAGTGTAACTTTCTAACATGAACAAAAATTGTTTAAAAAGGTGTTGTTTTCCACCAGTTGTCAACTGCCTTCTAGTGCAAATGTACAGCTATCTCAGAACATACACTCAAGCCTTCTGTTTCAAACCTGGCAGTCAGTTTCTTTTGCCCTTGAAAATCTTTCTGGCATATATATTTGTTGATATTGAGGCTTGTCTGCATGTCACAGGAAATTTGTTTTTGAGCTGGAGTAGTTAATTTCTGGTTAGTTTTGAAAATGAATTGAGACAAAGAAAATTTAAGAAAACTTACTGAACTGTAGAAGGATTCTAGCAACAGTTAATGTTGTTTAGTGAGTAGCAATTTAATCAGAATGTAATATTGCACTCTAAAAATGTCTTTATGGGGGTTTAATTTGTGTGAATACCTTTCTGCAGACAATCTCTTAAACATATATATGACTCATAGCATCCATGATATCTGAGCACTGTACAATTCCTCTGTGATATGGTGAAGTGCTATCATTATAATTTTCAGACATGGTAACAAGGCACAGAGGATCCTATTTGCAAAGATATTGGTGCATTCAGTGAGTACAATAGGGTGTTGTTGTAACTCTTTCCAAAACAATATTTTCTGTCTAACTATTTGAAGTGTTTGTACTACCCCCACTCACTCCCGACTCACATGCTTTTCCAGGAAGCTTCACTTTCAGTATGATTATATGTAAATCTGACACAGATTTCTCTACACTGTCCCTGTCAAATGCAAATCTGAAACCGCTCTTAAGACCAAGACTGCCTGCTCTTCAAAGTGTAAAAGGGTAGAGTTTGCGTTCTGAGACTATCTCAGCCCATGCTCTGGAGGTAACTGAAAGCCCAGAGACTTCTAGTGACATAATATGGATAAAGGGTTTGTTCAAGCGCCCTAAATGAACCAAAATGGAGATAACTCTATATACTATGGTTTTGTCCACCACCAAATAGCCTGACATCAGCTCTTTTCAGTCCTAATGTGGACATGTTGAGTTAGCTATGGTCTATGTTAACCTTACCCATGGCATCTTAAGCACAATTTTGGATATAAAGATCTAGTTATTGACTGCTTCATGACTACATCCAGTCTTCACCTCATTGTACTCAAGTCAGGGATTTTAACCTGCTGTAGGTTTTCCTGTCATCAACCTAGGACTCTGTCTACTGAAGTAGCTTTCCTCTTGGCAGCCAGACTTAATCTACTAGATAAATGAAGATATTTTTGGGTATTGAGGCAATAATAAAAGCTAAAAAGAAAGCAATGTAAACAGATACTCTCCAAATGCTTTTGTCCATTTAATAACCCCCTTCTTAAAGCTGCTCATAGTTCAGTGCAAGGAACAGGCCTATAATCACCAGCCTAAAAATATGAATATAGAAGTGTTTTTACTTTTCCTGAAAACTATGGATGTGACAATTATGACAGATGTTGGGCTTACTCTTTACTCTCTTCACATGAAACTGATGATCGTGGTCATCATTTTCTTTTGGACAAAAAAAAAAAAAAAAGGCAGCTATTGGGCTTCAGAAGCAAACAACAAATCCCTTATGTAAAGGATTCACTACTAAAGAGGTACATAAACTTTATGGCATTGGTATTTAGAATTTATTTGATTTCTATTTGCTGCATCTTTTCAAAGAGTTTTTTCCACATCAGAGAAGATCAAGCTTTGCTTTGTTTTGAGGGTTTGACTGTTCCACCTTCCTATCTCAAAGGCAAAAAGTTGAACTGCCTGTTAGGAGCCCAGTTGACAACACAGGCCATCAGATAGAACTATAAATGCTAAAAGATAATTAACAGGAGATGGTTTAGCAAAATTCATTTCAGACAAGTCTAAGCAGTGACATTTAAAACTGGTAGACATTAAGATAAAATCAACTGCATGTATTAGCTATAGAATTAGTCATTAACATTTAAATGTAGCCAGGAGGCAGCAATGAGATGTCCTGCTAGCAAGAGCCGCAGGACTTATGTAATCCTTAAGAGTGAAAGCTGTTAATTGACAGGGAAGTAAGGCAAACTAAGAGGACTGGGAGGTGAAAATCATCCCCAGCTGATGTTCACATTCAGATCTACGAGATTGTCCTTTGCAGTAATGTAAGATCTGGTTTAGCTGTGGGGCTAAACTTTTCTATAGATGGTTGCATACTGCCGTTTGGGTTGTTGGTGTCACCCAAATGGGGTGCAGGTGGGGAACCCTTCCTTTAGGAATTAGACAGGGAAATAAAAAGAAATACATATGTGCCTTCATATTCTGTGCTTTCCACTCCTTATTTTTTTCTTATCCAGGCATCCTGTGGGCATATCCTCCTCATTTACTTCCCCATGCTACAGCTGTTATAAAAAGTTCATGCCAGCTACCACACTCCTATTCTACAAGCATCTTAATAGTTGCAAAAGGACTGCAGAACATTTTATGACATGAAGCATTCAGTTTTATACAAATTAGTTAATTTAAGAAAAAAATTGAGGCACTAGATCCTCTTGACTTGATATTAAAGTTGTGTTTCTAGGCTGACAATTTACATCCCTTTGGTGTATCAAGGTTAGTGTACGTTACGAAGCTGCATTAAGATCTTCAAAGGAGAAACACTGTAATATCAAATAGCACCTGTGGTAGAGACCAGGCCATGTGCCTAACACAGTAAGGGGTCTGCTTTTGGCAAACTTACCCAAAGCAGGAGACACACATTAATTCTATTTTCTGTCAAGAGATGTTTGTCCAGATTAGAAGCTAGTGTCTGGGGCTTATTCTGACTTTAGTTAATTCAGAATTTAATTAGTTTGTTAAGTTTTTAGACAGAAGGATAATACAGCCATGAAATTAGACTGACGTTTAATTTTCTGATGATAAATTTATCACAGAATCTGAAGCCAAAAATTACTTTATATGGCTTGCTAAAGCTGATGTGTACAGTGGTTGAATCACACTAAGAGAATAGAGCAATTGAAATAGAATAGGTGAAATGTAAATGAGGTGCTTCATTTAAAACACCTTGTTAATATTTACCTTGCAGATATATAGAGAAAAATGACACACATCTGAAATAGCATTTAATTTTAATGTGATAGATCTTAACACATCCATATCTCTTGTTTTTTTCTTATCATACCTTCCATACCTATTAATTCTGAGGTTTACCAGATTAAGCCAGTAAGAACATTCATTTGATAACTGGTTATCAGAATTAATATGGAAAGGGGTAAGATGGGTTGCAGATGTGATTTTATGAATGATAGAATGAATATAATTGTAGAAAGGTAAACAGTGTTAACTAGGCCTCTGAGCAAAATCTGTCTTTGCTGGGAATGAAAGAGTGTCGCCATTTGCTAATACTAAAACTTCTTAGTTTGGTCTTGAAAAGCATAAGTGATCATTCTTCAAATCTCAACTTCCTAGCATTAGGAGGTAGAGTTGTTTGGTTTTTTGTTTTTTGTTTTTTAATTGAGGTCCCAATATATTTCTATCTCTCTAAACTACCACACTCATATATATATATATATATATCTGTAGTGGATTTTAATTATTTTCCCTCACAACATAGAAGACTGCTTACTGGCTAAAGGTCCTAGGATATGCAGCAAAAATTGATTTGATTAGATCTTTCTTCAATGATTTTACTTGTAACTGGATTGGGGTAGCTGAATATGTCTTCCTGTTTCCCTCCCTACTCACTCCCAAATCCAGTGCATAACAGAAGCAAAAACCTGAAACATCTGCTGTGGTTATTATTTTTTTTCTTCTTGTGACAAGAATTTTTATATATTCCTTTTATATTCCTGAGTTGGAGCTAATAGAGCCCATTTGTTCTGCCTGCCAAGTGAGTCAGCAATATAACTCTGCATTTCTAAGGTCATAAAGTAAAAAACCTCACTGTGAGTCCTTTAAATATTTAGTGAAGCACTTGCTAATACAGATGATTTTTTACTTCTTTAAAATATTTTTGATGCAATCAACATAAATTTATGGCATTTTTTTAAGCTATGTTTATAGAATACTCTTTTTCACAATGTTTGTCTAATTCAGAAGCTTAGCATTATTGCTTGCATTTTCAAACCAGTAAGGAATGTACAAAGAGATCAAGTGACTGGACTGAGTTGAGAAGGGAAATGTATGGGATGGCTGTAAGTAGACTTCAAGTCTCCTTACTGCTGTATGGGAAGGGAAACATATGGAACAGCTGTGAGTAGACCTCAAGTCTCCTTGCTTTCTGTATTTTTCCCTGAAGACTGTTGTGTGTATGAAATAAGTTGGAAAAATAAGGCTGTTTTTCTGCTAGTCTGATTTCTTGAGGTATGTGTAGTAAACCCTGAGTCTGTTAGAATTACAGCAGATCATATAAGGAGACTGTAATTAAATGGATATACACAGAAAGCTAGACTAATTATGGTATATTCTCTGGAAATGGCTGAGCAGAGTAAAAGAATGCAAGATGTAGATAAGCTTGGTTGTTTGTTTTGTTTTTTTTTTTTTTTAATAAAAAGGAGGCAGGTTTATTAGTTTAGAGAGGAGCATAAAATAAACACTATGCAAAAGTAATTCTTTATGAGCCACGTTTTCAGTATGCCTATAGCCATCTTCCAAGATGGTTTATAAAAAAGCTAAGGTCTAATTCAGTCTGCCATAAGGATCTCTTAACCTTAAGTGGGCTCGCACTGCAGAAATGACACCAAAAATACACTAGAAAATGGATACTTATGCATTTCAGCTGATATAGGTGGCCAGGTCTCAAATGATGCAAACCATCACACTTCTGATGACATTAGAGGAGTTAGACCCATTTACAGTACCTGTTTTTTTGGCACATGGTGTACACTCTGTGGATTATACAGGCAATGTCCCTTCTAATAATATATACTGGACATATAAAGATCTAGATCTTAGATAATAAATCAGCTCTTGGACCAGTAGAAAATGGATCATTGTGTGTTTGTCAGTCTAGACTCTAGTTTTAATCATCTGCTTTACAATACATCATCTCTGTTATCCTGACAAGGCCCACTTGTCATCTTTTTTGACATTGTTCAGAAGTTGGTCTGATAGTTTAGAGACAATAACAGCAGCAAGCTCCTCAGAGTGGCAGAAGAGGTCACATATGGATTGCACTGGCCTTCAGATACAAATGACTACAGTGGATAAATGACATCTTGATAAAATGATGGGATTTCAGTGTGTCATTCCTGAGAGTAAAGTACATATTTAGAAAAATGTAAATTAAAGGTATTTCTCTTCTAAATATGCCAAACAATTTAGAAAATTCTCTTCTTTATTAGAACTGGCGTTTGCCCTCATTTAAGACTCATCTGTCAATGTTGGTAACCTCACGCATCCTTATGGGGTAGTTAATTGAGTCATCCAGAAATAGAGCTACACATCCTGGGATTCTCAAAAATGCCACTCATCACCAAAATATTTGGTGGCTATACCTGACAAAAATAGTATCTCTGTACTAACGTTTTAGAGGCATTATAATGTTGGATAAGAGGATTGTTTGTGACCATAATTTAAAAAGTTTTATGGTTTATGCTGGTGCTCTGCAGTACCATCAAAATAATAGTTCTGTTGCTTTAGGTAGAGAGGAAGTAATTACCTAAGTAGTTGAAACAATTTCCTTCTTTCTGTTGCCTCTTACCAGCCAGCTGGCCTTACCATACAAAACAGAAAACAAACAAAAACCCTATACTTGTAGTACTGTACTTTCTTACTTAGTCTGTTTCTGCAGATAAATGAATGAAGAATAAAGTCTCATTCCTGAGCTACATCACGTTGCAGATACTTTCAGGCCTGAACTATGTCAGTCAACCACACTTTAGCTTGGCTATATTAGAAGCAGATAATAAAAACTGATGCACGCACTATTTTCTAAATTAGCACAATATCAGAACTCCTAATCTGCAAAAGATTTCTTGGTTCTTAAAATTTTAATTTTGTTGTGTCAGCACTAAAACAAATGGCGAGTAAATAAAAAATAAATCTGATTTTTCACTAGAAAAATTGAGAATACTGGAAAAAAATTGCACTGTTCTTTTCAAAGTATCTTGTTATGAAAATTACAAAATTAATACTATTACTCATTATATTCCTGGCTCTACAACTTTAAATGTTTTGTTCAGAAATTCCCTAGAATTTTTCTATAAACATGTTAAAACACTGCAGAAAAAGCTATTATCTTATTAACATGTTCCAACAGAAAAACTGCTCCATTAGAAAATGTCCAAGTACTTCTGTTTTGTTTCACTTTTCTGCTTTCTGAATTTAGTAGTTCAAATATCATAGATATTAGACAGTCAAACAAAATAATTATACAGGCTGTAATCTATCTATATGAAAAGTTCTTAGATTCTCTTTCTCATTATTTTGTTGAAGAAGTAGGTTATTATTACATATGCTTTGAAGTTAAGCTTGTAGGCAGGATCAAACATTCCACAGCCATGGAATAGGATAAAAATACTATTTCTAAACTAATGTGATGTGGGCCCTTAAGAATGTTTTCTTTTTATGTTGCATGAGTAGTCTCATATACTATCCTATTAATAATTCAGACCAAGCCTACCTTATTTAGTACTACAAGACTTCCTTAATGACATGTTCATAAAGTACACAAATGTACTGCACGAAGGACTTATATAAAAACTCTTATTTCTCAAAGAGGTTCAAAAATATACTAAAGACTGATCAAGTTTCAGGAGATCCAGATATTTAAAATACAACCATCAACATTCTATCCAATGAAAACTAACTTTCATCTCTACTTGAATGAATTGGCTTACTAATATACATAGTTTATATATATATATATATATATATACACACACATGTCACCACAAGGTTGTAGTGTCCTTGTGTAGTTCCTTATATTTTCTCATTATTAAGTACCTGTTTCTCATTGTGCTTTGTAAGTTGGGCAATGAATAGTATTACAGCTCCAGAAGGGAGTTTAAGTGTTCTTTGCTGAGCAAGTTTAAACTCCTTAGCACAGGTATGTAGCACACTGTTGTAGAAAACAGCTTCAACAGCATTGTCTTGACTCAGTGATGGAAAATCAAAATGCTTAAAAGTCTTAAAGATCCCTTGCAAGAATATTGTTATGATGGAATTGGCACTTGGTGTATACTGCAGAAGGCTAAATATGAGCATCAATTTTGAAAATGATCCTCAGAAACAAAAGACATTATAATTATAGATTATTACTTTTTTATTGCATAACTAGTGAAAATGTATTTTTCATTGCACTTGAGGACAGTAAGATATTTAGTCAGTCCAGTCCAGAGACTTTTTTATTTATTAAGTAATTATTAACCTGATGGAACTCAGTGCATGCTTAATTTTTTTAAAATGTGTAGCTACCAGATTTAATCTTAGTAGAAATTATTTTCTTAAATGACACTTGAAATTATGTTTGGTCCTAACTTTTATTTTCTTTCTTTTTTTCTCATAATATTTCTTAGCTGTGAATGCTTACTGAAAACAGGCTTCTGACATAGTTGTTATATTGAAGTCAGAATAACAAAATATGAAACCTGATTGAGACTTTTTAAATTGAATTTAAAAATATATATATGCAGTTCTTAAAAAATTACATGACATGACTTTGAAGTCAGGAATTTAAGAATAAATGGGGAATTTAAGCTAAAATAATTTATGTCCAGATTGGGATTTTCAGGAATGGAAGGTGTTTAGGTGCCAAATGACACAGAATTTCTAGACAAGCTTTAATAGTCATAGTCAAAAGGGGGGGTGGGGAAGAGGAAAAAGAGGAAACTCAGCCAAAAGTTCTATCAGTTTGTAGTTAAAGTATGCTTCAGGACTAAAGTTGAAACTTCTGATTAATTCACAGAAACTGTAAAGGCTCCTGACATTCAGATCTTCTGTATTTTCCTAATTTGTCTGCATGCTGCCATCATACTCTAAAATGTGATATTGCATTCTAGTGCTCAGGCAGAGAGGCTCAGTGCTTCCATGTCTGGCACTGTGAGAGCAAATGGCTTCCAGTGAGGCACAGGGGAGGCAGGGGAAGAATGCCAAGGCAAGAAAAAAATTAAAAAGAAATACATTTTCTAGCTAGTCTTGTTCACTCTGTGTGCATTTGTGGTTTAGTGTTCTTTCATATTATTCAACCAGTTCCAAAACCCCATTTTATAAAAAATCTTTAGGCCAGATCTGCTACCCTGCACTGCTATTTAGGCAGGCAGCTCAGACCAAGACCTGGATTTCCCAAAGCCCTGTGCTAGTCATCACCTAGGCCATTTTAGTGTCCTACCACAGTGTCTAAATACCTGTTTGGCAGAATATTCCTGAAGCTGAATGCTCTAACTGCTTTGTTCGTATGTTGTGCATAACACAATAGGAATATATGCCTGGTTCAGGTTATCCTAACACTGTAGTACCCATAACTGTTTTGCAAACTTTCTATTTTAAAGAGTATAGATCCTTAAACCTAAGACAGTCACGATATTGACACACCTAAATACCTTTGAAGATCAGGCTGATAGCCCAAGTGACTTAAATTCTTATTCCCTAAAATACTTTTGAGAATGTAATTTAAGCTTTGTCATCCCAAGTGGAAAATTTCACAACAGCTTATTAAAACTGGGGTCTAGTGTTATGGTTTAGGCCAAAGGCTAAGTTTATAAAGGCATCAAGAGAATTTTGGAAATTCTGTTCTTTTGGAATTATGAAAAAGTTTCAAGCTTCAACATCAAGCAAAGACTTTGGAAAATAGCACTAACCTGTTAACAAATTTATAAGGGACTGACCACCTATGTCTCTCTGCTTCTAACATACCTCTAGAATGGATTCTCTTATAACCTAAGCAGAAGAAGCTGTGGTATTATTATTTGAACACTGTGACATAATGAGCAGTTCACTGGATAAAGTTTACTTCTTACAACTCATCCAATAATGCATGTTTTGGGAGAAGAGAACACTACCAAAGCACAGAAATCACTTTAGTTCTAGTATGTTTCAGCTCAGAAGAATTCTGCCTATTCTTGGTACACTGTTTTCAAGAGAAGTTAGGCTTCAATGCTGTTATATTTCCAGCTTTAACTAATTTTTCATTGTTCAGATAGTTAAACCTTCAGAGCTTCAGCAGAGCTGCAACTAACAGGTATCTTGGGATGCTGTGAATCCAAATGTTGACATTTTGTAGCAAAGCTTGTTAGAGCATTTGCCAGGAAACGAAATTCTGTACCATTTTAAACTAGCTGACTGCTCTTAAACACCTTTGGCAGTTATATTATTCCTTGCAAACATTTTCAGAGTTGGATGGGGATCATACTGCAGTGGCCAGACAATCTGTCCACCAAACACCGTTGTTTTGAAGATGCTGGAGAACTGTTTTCACTCTCCATTTACTAACAGTCAAGTACATGGGTGACTGAGTAGATTTTTTGGTGCCAATAAAAGTGACTGAAAGTCACAAAGCTAGAACTGAGTAAAATAATCTGGATGACAGTATGGCAGCATTTTACACTTCCTTGGCATTTTTCATTTCAGAATTTTAAAATAGTCGGTAGGCTAACCAGGGGCAATTTCCAAGAGTATACTGTTAGTATTTTGAACAGGTAGGAATACATTCTTATTCATATTATACGAGCATCCACATCTAATATGGTCCCTGTCACAGCTGGAGCTCTGCAAACTGTGAAAGAAGTCACAGTCCAAATGTGCTAACAATTAATCTATCTGATAAACACATACTTTTAGGATAAGAACACATTTTAAGTAATATCTATAAATTCAAACTAATCAGAAAATAATTTGCACCTTAGGGGAATGCCTGGTATCTTGATACATGTTTTCATGCAAAGTAATTTTTTTTTTTAAGATAGAAAATGGTTAATTATTCAAGTTTTGAGAAAAAAGAATACTGAAACATGTGATGGCTCCCATTGTTTTGGGAGCTCCCTCAGCTAAAATTAAATGTTTCAATATTAAAGTGGTGGTTTGGAAAAAAAAAAAAAAAGTGTGCCTTTTCTTTCCCCCAGAAGTGATCAAGCATTTTATTTGAATTAACATATTATAATGAAAGATTTCTATTAATGAACTGTTTCATTTTGAAATGGAATTTTGATGTTTTTAAAGTTGTTTTGAAAAATCCTAAATTCAGCATGAACATGTTTAAGACTTTTCACCATAAACATCAGTGGTTATTAGGAAACTTTGAGAGATATTCCAGTGCAGTATTTGGAAGAAATGAAGAATTGTCCTTGAAAAGAGACAGGACTTGGGAACAGTAAAATGCAATATAGAAAAGTAGTAGTGGAAACACAGACCTTCTTCCACACTCAGAGTTTATTTTTTACTTCAATGACTTCAGAAGATATCTGTTTGTAAATGTTAACCTTTCATTTATTCAATACATCTTTCACTTAATTCCACATAAATGAGTTCACTCATGTTTATTCTTTTTGCTTAACTTAGATGTGAGGGACCTCTGGAGGTCATCTAGGCCAGTCTGCTAACGCAGGGCCAAATTAGAAGTTAGATCAGCTTGCTCAAGCATCAGTTTGCTCTTCTGGTTACTGTTATGGAAGGACCAAAGATATTAAGTAATGATTCAGATCCAAAGTGAACCTGGGTAGATACATTCCACTGCAGGATATAAATCTGGTTTTGTCATGGGTCTTAATTTCTCTCCATTCAGATAGACCTGTTGGAAACTATAGATAGCACATGATGGTCAGACATATGGAAGCACAATAGGTGAAAAAAAAACAGTACTGAACAGTTATAGATAGCAATCATAGCCCAATAATAGCCTTTAATTTTAGAGATTAAAAATGCAACTATTTTCTACAGGGTTTTTTTCAAGTAACGGTTGTCTTTTCATGACTTTTGCAATTTCAAGCCAAGCCTTAAAAACCTGACATGTTCATGTTTCTCCAGTTAGTTATTTCTGTGGTGAGTGCCCTTTTAGAAGTTTCATCCATTCTGAAAGAGATTATCCTTATTGTCAAATTCATAATGTTCATTGATCCTTTCTCCAGACATGACTTCTGTAGCATTCTGTTTTTCATAAGTAAACCTTCTTAGCAGTGAACCTGGTAACTCAAAAATGAAGGTTTCTGAGAACTGCTTTTTTGATCTTTAATTACAAATCTTTTGGGTGGTTTGAGTAAATATTAAAGAAGAAAGCAGGAGAGAACTACAGAATGCATTTAAAATAAAATTGTAGAGAGAGACAAAGGAACAGAGAAATCAGACTGACTGAACTGAAAATATCTTTCATCTTTCTGGTTTTGTTTGGTTTTGTTTGGTTTGGTTTTTTTTTTTCAAAATAATAGACACTGTATCCAATCTGGAGTGTTTGGGTGATAAAAGAAATGTGGAAGGAGCATACTTTGAAATGACAAGCCCGTCATCCCTGGATGGTAATCACACATGGTCAGATGGAACAGACAAATTTACATGTTAAGGTTAAAGAATCCATTACATTCTTATTTTGGATTTATAATGGAATTCCATTGAGGTTCTGAGTGTTAAAACACTAATTTCTTAATGTCTTGTAGTACAAATTGCCTTTCAGGCGATATAGAGCACATTTACATGCTTATTACTCATAAAACCTTTTCTCTTTGCCCATAGTTTCTAATCAAAGTTGAGGTTGTGTTGTTCATTGGTCTGAAATCACATAAAGTCTGGAGTGGATTATGTTGTTCATTGGGCTGGAGTCACCTGAACTGTAAAGTGGATTATGTAGTTCACTGGACTGGAAGCACTGTTTGGGTTGCTGAACCCTGTTACTCTCTGAGCTCTAGACAGATCCCCAGAATTTCTGTCAGAGGAACCCACTCTTCTTTGTTCAGTAAATTCAACCTTTAGGCATTTCTAAGCAGTTAAGTGGTATTTAATCTAGACAAATGTAGTATGTCAGTAAATATTCTCTGATGAAAATGGGAAGTGTATTAGAACCTTCTAATAATTTTAATTTAGGTGAAAAATCAGATCAGTTATTCAGAGGCTGGAGTTCTCAAATTAAGTCTTCTTTTCATCTGACTGTGCATCTTATTAGATTAAACACATCTCTATGACATTTAAACATCCAAAGAATGTGGTGATTATTTTCATTCCAGTAGAACCTAAAGGACCTATTGTGCCAGTCTTTGCACAAAAGGAGACTGAGTTGTAATCCCTCCCTACCCCCAAGAAAATACAAGCAGAATCTGATGACTGAGAAGACGTGTCAGAGAAAGAATTGGCTAAGGACTATAATTCCTTGCAGTAATTATGAGACTTCCAGGTTAAACTCTGTCAGAAGTCACACTGTAATTATAATTCAGCTAGGGTTTTTTATGCAATACTGTGAATAATTTGGCCCATCAGTTCAGTTTTAAACTAGAGTAGACAAATTGAGGTGGAGTAGTAAAGTGAGGTGAGAATAAGAAGAAAAAAGCTTTCAACTTTCAGCAACAGAATGTGACAAGAAAGGATAACAGAGAGAATGCTGGGAAGCTGATCTTAAAGGAGTGATCATTGATAGATATAAAAAGGATGAGAGTAATTCTGCAAAAGTGGCTGGGATAGTGCCAGAAATTGTTTTTATGAAATACAAGGGTTTATGTCTAATGGATGTATGACTTCATTTTTACTGAAACACAGTTGGGAAGACACCACTCGGTTACCATGAAAAGCTTTAGAATTCATTAAACACAGTCTGTTTATTTATTGACTTATACTTTAAAAAACCGCCACAATATTCCAAAGAAACTTCTAGAGACAGTGTCTAACAACCCATGTGACAGATTCATCCATCCCTTCATAACACAAGAACATAATTTGAACAAAAACCCCACCTTGCACTGATACCCGTCTCTCAGTATATCCAAACATCCACAAAAGTGGAGGAATCTATGAGTCAATTTAGTTCTGCTTTTACAGGGTCTGCTATGACTAAAGCTGAACAACATATGTAAATTCTAATGCTTATGTAACAGACAAATAGATAGTTGGATTTGTTTAAGCCAATGAAACCTGATAAAATTTACCCTGAAGTACTTAAGGAATTAGAAGCAATCTCTGAAATGTTACAGAGAATTCATGAAGGATGGCTGGAGGCCCAGAGTTAGGCAAAGACCTAAGAAGGAGAAAAGGGAGTAACAATATTACAGAGAAAGAGATAATACTTCATAAAATCACAAAAACCTTTGAACGAGAAGTATAGTATCACAGGACTGCACAGCACATTCTGGGAAGTATTAGTATGCAGCTTCCTGCAGTTCAAAGGAGGCAAAGCAAGTGCAGCCATGCATTGTTTGGGAATCAACTGTTGAGTCTCATTGTGACCTGAAGATGTGGAGCAAGTTTGTAGCTTGACACTAGGAGTCCATTCTAAGCAACAGGATGTTGTAACCCTGCTTGTTTGTGACATCTTTGTGAATATTCAGTTGGCTGCAAAACCAGTACTATGTTAGTCATATACATAGAAAGAGCTGTTGTCTACCACAACACAAGAAATAATTCATGTGTTTAATAGGCATCTATTTTAGAAATTTTGAGACATTCAGTTGGAGTTGATTGATAGAACCTAGTACCTAGAAGACACCAATACCTTTCCATTGTGTCAACGGGAATGTTGACAGGATAACTGATAGTGCTTATTTTAGGCATTTGCATTGCTCCCATAGATCTTGCTTATATACCTTACAGAGATGAAAAACCTGTTCAAAAACTGTATATCACCCTTGGCTAAACACAATAAAATGTATTGTATGTACAATAGAACTGAGAAGGGAAATGTGGAAACCATATGTATGTGCAGGCTACAGTAGCCTGAAGGTTTGCTGAAGAGATGTGGTACAACCTTACAAAGAGGAAACAAAGAGGAGCCTTCCAGGGGCTATTGCTAGACTGGCTCTGCTTGAACACAGTGGTTTTTTCTGTCACCTGTCAATGAACTCTGGGACAAAGTCCCTGCAAGGGAACCTGAGTGTAAGCTGCAACTTCCTTGTTTTTCTCCTCCCACCCCAGGTTTCCTTGCCTAAAACATCAGCCACTCAATGCTGAAGCCAAAAGACAACCAGCATGGAGATTGAACAGAGCACCAAGGACTTTGAGTTTTGTTACTTTACCTCAGGTTTAGATTTTAAATCTTAAGGTACATTATATCCTCTCAGTTATGATGTCACAAGCCAGAGGTACCACCAAAACGATCAGAGACTCAACTTGATCATGGTCTTCAGCAACTTTATGTGGTGTTTTAAGTTCATATCTAAAGGCCTCTTCCAGCAATGTCTAGATGCTTCTTCAGTATTACCCTAATGCAAAGTCTCCTAATTTATTTTATAGGAAATTAAACAATATATGTAAGTTTTGCCAAGGAGAAAGCCGACCAGCTGGAATACAGCAATTTGCATGAACTATTTCCCATTGTTGAAGCAGCCTGTTAATACAGCCTACAATGATTCAAGTGACAGATGATAGCTTTTCATTCTGTTCAGTTTCTTAGGGAACAAGAAAAATACAAAACCAGCTTCAGTATCTGCAGTGTAAAAGCTTTTTCCAATTATACATATAGAATATCAGGAGTTTTTCCTCCTACCACTGCAGAAATAAATACTGCAGAATACAAAAAAATGAATTATTAACCTTTCCCTTTAAACTGACTTGAAAAAAAAAGGCAAATCAAGGCCGTAAGAGTTTGGAGCATGTACAAGTCTTGCCTCTTCTTGTGTTGCTAGTAGTCATCCTCACAGTCCACTGTTAAGCTAGTATTATGGTTGCATTGCTGTTCTTTGGGGCCTTTTCCTTTCCAGTAGCTTATTTCTGTCTTCAGAGCTGAATTTTTCTTTTCCTCATTTACATAAACGTGAGTACTGCTGAGAAAAACTTGTCAAGAAATAGAAGTTTCATTTCACAGAAAATGTTGAAGATTCTGGAGAAAAGGATGTAATTTTAGAAGTGATAAATGGACAATTTCCAGTTTTTGAAGAGCAAAAATCCTAATAAATGAGTGAGTTTGGGAAGAGGAAAATAGTTTTCCCCAGATAGCAGAAAAATGCCTGGTGAAAGGAAGGTAATCCTTACAAGAGCATAATTTCAAACTAGAGTTTTCCAGGACACACTGCCAAGTGCAGTGTCTTTTCTCTCTCTGCCTTCTTGGTGCTCATCCTTTTCTTGCCCAGCTGTTTACATGTTAAACCACAAGTGTGGTTTAACAAACGCATTTAGGTACACGGAGTTGCTGCAGTGTCTGTGAAGAGATTTGTAATGGACCAATTTCCAGTGAAGGGACTCCTTTTTAACCTACTAACTAATAGTAGTGTGTGGACAGGAAAAAATGTTGTAAATAGAAAATTCAATTTGGAAGCTTTATGCAGCAAATAATAAAATGTCATTAGTTTCTACAAACTATAGGTATTTTTTAACTTAATAAAATAAAAAATAGTAAATCCATTTTGATGAAGATGATTTAATCACCACATTGGAAGGTAATGGTTGCTTTGGGAGTCCTGTTGGTACAATTACGTTAAATTTAATAAAAAGAAGGACAGTACCAACCAGTATTATATTTGCATACACAGTGTTTCAGAAGGTTTAATTTCTGAAAGAGAGTTTAGAGGAATTAGGGGGAAGAAAGTGTATGAAAACAGGAGGGACAATAGAAATCCTGATGGTCAAAAAGCTATGATTTTGCAGTACAGGAAGAAGACAGCTGACTACAAGTCCATCACTATTCAACATTGAAGGCAGAAATTATAAATAAAACACAATAGAGAGCAAATAAAAAGAGAGGAGAATGTATTAATATAATTTTTAACTTAAAAACCAGAGAATTGATAACGGGAGTTAAAAAGTGTCACAGAAACATTAGTGTCTAGCAGAGTTGAGAAGAAGCAGGAAAAATGTATTGGGGATAAAACAAATTTGTTGTGGAGCTTTTAAATTCGTTAGCAATGCAGAAGAATGCAGGTGTGTTAAACAGTAACTCGTATATAACCTATGTGTATGTACAAACCAGCATGATATAATATAATTTTCCAGGCTATTTTTAAGTAAGTATGATGTTAACAACAGCAGTTGTTAAGCATTCTCAATTTAAAAGCAATACTCCTTAATAACTTGAAATCTAGAGTTTTAAAAGACCATGTTCAGATCTGAAATTTGTTTTGTGTTACAGGATGTATGAAAAATGAATGTTATAGGCCAATATTATGGCACTTCTAAAAGTGACAGGTACATAGACCCAACTAAGCACTGGAAAATGAACTCACAGAATCACACAGAATCACAGAATCATTTAGATTGGAAAAGACCTTGTAGATCATCCAGTCCAACCATTAACCTAACATTGACTGTTCTCAACTACACCATATCCCTAAGCGCTATGTCAGCCTGACTCTTAAACTTCTCCAGGGATGGGGACTCACTCCACCACCTCCCTGGGCAGCCCATTCCAACACCTAACAACCCGTTCTGTAAAGAAATGCTTCCTAATATCCAGTCTAAACCTTCCCTGGCGCAACTTGAGGCCATTCCCTCTTGTCCTATCGCTTGTTCCTTGGTTCAAGAGACTCATCCCCAGCTCTCTGCAGCCTCCTTTCAGGGAGCTGTAGAGGGCGATGAGGTCTCCCCTCAGCCTCCTCTTCTCCAGACTAAACCCCCGCAGTTCTCTCAGCCGCTCCCCGTACGACCTGTGCTCCAGAGCCTGCATCTGCTTCGTTGCCCTTCTCTGGACACGCTCGAGTCATTCAATGTCCTTTTTGTAGTGAGGGGCCCAAAACTGAACACAGGAATCGAGGTGCAGCCTCACCAGTGCCGAGTACAGGGGTCAGATCCCTTCCCTGTCCCTGCTGGCCACGCTATTGCTGACACAAGCCGGGATGCCATTGGCCTTCTTGGCCACCTGGGCACACTGCTGGCTCCTGTTCAGCCGGCTGTCAATCAACACCCCCAGGTCCCTCTCTGACTGGCAGCTCTCCAGCCACTCCTCCCCAAGCCTGTAGCGCTGCTGGGGGTTGTTGTGCTCAAGGGAAGCCCCCGGCATTTGACCTTATTGAAGCTCCTCCAGTTGGCCTCAGCCCATGGCTCCAGCCTGTCCAGGTCTCTCTGCAGAGACTCCCTACCCTTGAGCAGATCAACACTCCCACCCAAGTCGGTGCCATCTGCAATCAGTTAAGCACCTCAGCCTTTCCCTCATCACTCATTGCCATGTTTTTTCCTTCATCTAGCAGTGGATGGAGGCTCTCCCTGATCTTTCTTTTGCTGTTGAAGTACTTATAGAAACACTTCTATAAGTATATCTATATAACACTTCTGAAGCCAGATTAATTTCTAGCTGGGCTTTATCCCTCCTGATTTCCACCCTGTGTAACCTCACAGTGTCTTTGTAATCATTGTGAGTGGCTACCCCTTCTTCCAAAGGTCATAAACTCTCCTTTTCTCCTGGAGTTGCAGCCAAAGCTCCTTGTTCAGCCAAAGTGGTCTTCTCTGCTGCCAGCTTCTCTTACAGCACTCATAGCATTCTTACAGCCTGCTCCTGTGCCATTAAGACTTCCTTCTTAAAGAGTGTCCAGCCTTCCTGGACCCCTGTACCTTTCAGGACCATCTCCCAAGGGATTCTGTCAAGCAGTTGCCTAAACAAGTCAAACTCAGCCCTTTGGAAGTCCAGGATGGCAGTTCTGCTGCCCCCTCTCCTGGCCTCTCTAAGAATAGAGAACTCTATTATTTCATGATCTCTGTACCCTATTTAGCCTCCAACTGCCACATCATCCACCAGTCCTTCTCTGTTCACAAAGAGAGGTCCAGCACCTTCTCTGTTTGGTTCACTCAGCAGCAGTGTCAGGAAGTTATCTTTCACACATTCCAGGAATCTCCAGGACTGGTCCCTCTCTGCTGTGTTGTATTTCCAGCAGATGTCTGGGAAGTTAAAATCTCCCACAAGAACAAGGGCAAACGATCATGAGATTTCTCTTAAGTGCCTGTAGAATATTTCATCCACCTCTCTGTCCTGGTTGGGTGGCCTATAATAGACTTCCACTATGACATCTGCCCTGTTGGCCTTCCCCCTGTTTCTAATGCAAAGACACTCCACCCTGTCTTCACTACACCTGTGCTCAAAGCAATCATAACAGTCCCTAACAGGCCTCTCCACTGCCTCTCCTTCCTTGTCTATCCCTTCTAAAGAGCTTGTAGCCATCAACTGGTGCACTTCAGTCATGGGAGACATCCCACCATGTTTCTGTGATAGGCACTACATCATAATTTTCCTGTTGCATCATGGCTTCAAGCTCCTTGTGTTTGTTACCCATGTTGTGTGCATCGGTATAGATGCCCTTCAGATGGTCTGATGTCCCCAGCACCTTTTTGCTACTCAACACTGATTGTAGTCAAAATAGTAGATCAGTTACTAGAGTTCATCGATGGGATTTTGTGGAAAGCATGTCGTGTCATAACAACTTTAAAAACCTCTTGTATGCCTTGAAGGTATATAAACTCATATATCCTCAAGAAAATCTTAAATCCTCACCTTGGATATACCAGAAAGTGAACAAAATGTGTGTCAGAATAAGATCTTTCTATCACGTGAATGTGCTAATGAACCCTTTAGGAAGACTCTCTGACTTAATTTCTCAGGAACTTCATTAATACAAAACTTTCTATTGCAAATTTACTGAAACCTAGTCAGTAGATTCACTCATGGAAATATCTTGTCTATGGCCATCATTCTCAAAATAAATCAATAACAGCTAAATTCCAAATGCAGGCAAGAAAGAATGAAGACTTCCTTTCTCATTTGTATCCTAAAATATGATACTGCATAGCAACACACAGCAGGAAACTCAGTAAAAATTATATAAAGCACATTAATGCAAATTGTCAGAGCATACCTCATTGCAGAAGTTGCCATGTAAATGGAAACAAGTTCCTCTAATTAAATCTAAAACCGTTACAGCTGTGGAACTATGATTTTTTTATCTATACTAGCAGTAGCTGTGAAATTTAATCTATATTGAAGTATTAGATTTTTCTTCCCCTCTTACATAAAGACATACATGAAATTAGAACATGCCTTTTAACTTCCACATGAGAACTGCCTCTAAGACATCAGTGTGCTCTTCTCAGCAGAAATGCTTATTAAGTTTATGCTCATTAAATAGTCTATTTCATTCTCCCCTTTCTTTTATTTGCAAATGGTTTGATTTTTACTGAGTGAGGAGAGAATCAAAAAAGGGGTTTTTTTGTTGTATCTGATGCTCCTATAACAAAAAACAACAGGGTCTGAGTGGTGGTGTGCTGACCATCTGTGTCTGTCGTTCCACTCTGGTTGGAGCTGATTTATACCTAGGGTAACTAGTCACAGTTCCTTGTGTCATGTATAACATCAGAAGATCCTTGAAAATTTGCTGCATCTCTGGACTTGTGTTTGATACCTCATGAGATAAATTTTTATCAGTTCAGATATAAGTATTCAGGAATTTTAGTGGATAGGTATATCTTAAAAAAAAAAAAAAAAAAAAAAGGTCCAAGAAAGACTAAGCAGAAAGAATAATTTTCATAACCTAAAAATTCTTCTTGTGGTTCATTTCTCACATTAGCTGCTTTGGATTTACACCACTAAACCATATAGGGGCAGAGAGTCCTATGAGCTGGTTCCCTGGGCAGTTCAGACTCTTAGACACTGTCACCTTGGCTCAGGCCTTCTGTGTCAAAAACATAAGGAAAATCTCAGTGCACAGTAGGATAACTAGCCAGCACTCCTCCACAGTTCTAGCCTAGTTAACATATCATTGAATTTTCCCTTTAGCAGGCTCATAAGGCATTTTTATTCACTATCTTGGGTTTTGCAGTTATACTGCTGTTTAGTAGTCTGGCATTTTTTTTTGTTTGTTGGTTTGGTTTTTTATTTGATTGGTTTTGTTTTTGTTTTTGGTTTATTTAATTTCTGCCCTCTGAAAAATCACTTTTCTAGCAGTAAAAACTGTGAAAAAGAAAGTATTCACAAAGACACTCAGAACTCACATTGAGACCTGCTAATCCAAAATCATAAATTTCATATTTATGGTGATGAGGAAGAATATGTTACCAGTCAATACAGTTATGAGCCTCTCCGCTTCAGTATTTTGAGTATTTAAATTTGGTCTACAGTGTGTTCTGACAGATCATGCTATACAGATTCAGATCTGGCTGATAGAAACCCGTGAGATGCTGGTCTGTCCTGAACATTTTTCAAGCAATCCTTTGTTGCATGTTCTCTGAGTATCAGCCTTTTAGTTGAGGCATTTAAACCTGGTCTTTTGTGGATATTAAATATTTTGTAGCATTCTTGCAGGAATAGGAATGCCAACACACAGAAGTATTGGACAGTTATTCAAAGAAGAAAATCAACACTTTTGTGCATCATTGTAAATGCTGAGATTTTCATCTGGAACATCACTAACAGAAATGGAGTCAGACTGTAACACTGGAGCTATCACAGTCTCTGAGACCTGCTTTGAGAAGTGGGGATTTCTGGGGTGGTTTGGAATCCTTCGGTATGGACAGCAATGCAAAGCTCTCAGTGTTTTTCTCTGTTGACAGACCACTGTGTGTGATGGCTGCTGCTGCTGCCATGTATTAGCTGGATGTTTATAAACAAGTCAAAGCAAAAGAAAATATTGTGGCAGTGGGAGAAGCCCACAGGGAAGATAAGGTATGAGGGCATTAAGGTACAGGTCTGTGATGAAAAATGTCTTTATTCAGTTCTTAGCGAGGGCACAGGTGGCATAACCTCATTCTGCACCCATTCCCAGCTGCAAATCAAGTCTTTTTTTTCCATAAGACCGTAAAGAAGAGCTGGGGCTGGACTTTTATTATGCTTATGTGCAGTACTTAGAACTCTTAATAACCCAATCAGAAGTGAAGTGTCCAAGTACTATGAATAATAATCAAACCATAACAGCAGGAGATACCTAATGAACAGAATTAATGTATCTCTTGTTCCAATTTGCTAAGATTAGTAAACTAGTTATATTCCTAGTGATAAATACCTGGCACTGATATCTTCACTGTTGGAGGATCTTTTGATTATTTATTTTCAATGCTAGTTTTTTTTTTTTTTCCATTTGAGTTTCTAGACATTAATAGCTATGCCCAAAATCAGGTTCTTGTGTGCCATTCCTGACTCATCTGTCATGAAATTAGCCTGGCAGCTTCACAAGTATTTTCATTTCCTGGTCATCAGTATCAGACTTTCTCGAAAGAGTACTACAAACAAGTGTTTCTTTCACAGTAAATCAGGGCAATGTTAGTCTCTATTAGAGGCTTTTATTCAGACTGTGTATTCCTATAGGCAGATATGAACTGATGTGATTTGTTTTAATGGTAAAGGACCGTATGATTTTTAAAAAAAAATACAGCAACGCTGTGTTTAAAACCTACAGAACATAAACTGTTCTTTTTTCATAGTTCACATGCAAGGCACTGTTTTCCACTACATTGTTGGAAAAACGGAATGCAAAGATCAAAAATTTAATAGTACACCAGACAGTAAGATATACTGCTAATATCCCACTTTTCTCTGTCAGTTTTTTTTGTGTGTGACCTGAGTTAATTCACTTAGCTTTTCCAGAGTTTTCCTATTCATAAATGCAAAATAATAAAAATGTTCTTTTTAGTGTTTCTTCTGGGTTTCAGATACTTCAATGAGAATGTTTCCTAGCACACTACAATTTTTCAGCTAAAATAATGACACTGAATAAGAGTATTCCAGTTAAGGAACAGTATTAGAGAGATGACATAAATTATGAACTTTGCAAATTTAAATCTTTTTTCTACTTTCAGCTGTGCACCTTGACACAGCACTTCTTTTAGAATAATGCTGTCATGGCCTCAGAAACATTTCACATGTCAGATCTCACTAGCTTTAAAAACCATGAATTTGAGTGGAGTGTGATGATAGGGCCACTAAGATGCGCTAAGGGCCTTAGTATATACAGGAAGGAGCATATGGATGTTAATTTGGAGAAGAAGTTAAGAGTGGGGGGAATTTGCTTGCAGTTTTTCATTACATAAGGGGAGTAACAGAGAAGACAGAGCCAGACCCTTAGAGGTGTAAAATGAGAGTACAGGAGACAATGGAAGGAAAATCCTGATTAGTTAGCAAGAAAAAAAAAAATCACCCTGAGGGCCATCAAGCATGGAACAAAGGCCTAGAGAAGTGTGGAATTTCCATCCTTGAAGGTTTCTGAAACTTGTCTGGCAAAGCCTATACATCCAATCTTCTTGGTTAACTCTACTCTGAACAGGGGGTTGGACCAGACAAGTCCCAGAGCTCCCTACCAGCTTACATTATTCTGTGACTGGAAACAGGGAAGTCTGGAGACAATTGATCTGTGTGTGCTTATTATAACATATTGCATATAACGTTACATAAAAAATGCAGTATGCATAAGAAAGTATACTAAGTAAATTGACAAATGCAAGATGAAACTCTGTTTTTCATGAAGGTACAGACATATTTCAGATTTTTTATATTTCTTTGTTATTAGTTTTTTCCTTACCCTTAAGGGTTTGTCTGCATATAGATGTATGCGCAGGCAGGCATTTGTACTGTGTGAGTGTTTTGCCCTGTCTTTCTCCATGCACATACCTCAGACTCATGAAGAAGGACAATTTATATTAGCAGATCTGATGAGACTGTCCCCCTTAAATGTTTGACCTACTGCTTCTGCAGTCAGGTAAACTGCTGAGGGAAAAATCCCTGCTCTCTGCAGATTACAATCCAGTGCTTTAAAGCCAGCCAGCATGATTTAGACCAACAGACTGGGAAGTTACATGATTCATGAACTGGTTCACATGCTCACTTGTCTTTGGGGTGAGGCTGGAGTAGGATTACGTTACCTTGAATTAATAAACTCCGTAGACTTGCAGAATCACTATGTGGACTGCTAGACTCATTTACTACATCATAATTTTTCTGTGGGGATCGAGGCTAATATTTCCCACTTTCAAAAGCAAAATTTAAAACTATGAGTATATATTTGTGTTTGCTCATATAGGATGCTGCATTATTAACTACACAGAGGAAAAAGAATTAGTTGTATTATCACTGCAGTTACTCTGAATTCACCTGTAAATAGCTATCCAATGGATCTTTACAAAACCACCTGCTCATCAGAATTTCATAGTGAGATACTACTTCCAAGAATTTATCTTGACATAGATTAAATTTCTCAATAAATTCTATCCTGAGATCTACTAGTAAGCATGATCTTCCTGATGGGAATTTTCTACCTGGGTTTTGTTTCAGGTTTCCAAGATAGGGAAGAGAAATAATAAAAATTATAACTAGTTTTACATACTTTAATCAGGAAAATACAGAGTCAGATTTATAAATTCTCCCAAACTATTTATATTTAGAAATAAGAACAAAAACCATTTCCAAACAGTTTTAGAAGTGTTTTGTGTATAACAATAAAGCGGAAGAAGCTTGTAATGGTTGTTTACAAAGGTAAAAGATTTAAAGGATAAAAGACTTCAATACAAATAGTTTAATGCATTTTCTTTTAGTTCCAGTGACTGGATCCTATAATTCAGTTAATCTCAGTTAATTCAGGACCTGATGTTTTGTTCATGGTTCCCCTGAAGATTGTATAGTTTCTGCAGGATTTGCATTTCCGCCTTGCCCCAGACTGAAGATTTGTGATCAAAAGAGGGGCTTAGAACACATGTATTTGATTCAGTAGGATATGGGGAATGTAAAAGAGCATTTCTTAGTTTTTTCATTGTATGGAAAACAATCCCTGCATTATGATTGAAGCTTCTTAGTCATAATCAAATAATTACTGTATTAGTTTTATAACTTTTGAATAAAGTTATATATGCCTAGATTAGGGATTTCAAAAAATGTATCTCCACTGCACCTTATAAAATAGAATTTCTTCCCAAATGGAGATTTGTATTATACTGCAGTCAAAATGAATTCTAATTCAAAGATTCATAAACTACCATTAGCCAGACCTGGTTAGTATTGCTAATACCTGAGAGCAAAATAGCCTTATTCCAGGAATTGGTATACCTACATTAACACAAGACAGTTCCAGAAGTAATGAATATTCCAAATTGAAAGCGGTCCTGTTTCTGGACCAGGTGCTGTGTATTTTGGGCCAGTGGCATCAATGACTACAGTAAAAAGAAAGGTATTAGCACAGTTAAATCTTTAAGAGTTCTCTGCCTCTTTTAGTAATTTTCTTGTTTGAGCCAGAATATTAGATCAGATCCACCATGTAAAATGGGTTTCACACCTCCCATTTAGTTGAACAAATTCTAGAAAACTAGCCAACAAAAGGACAAGCCTTGCTTCACTGGCAGAAATAGGACAGATAGTGGTTCTGACACAGTCTTCAGAAACTAGAGAAGATTACACAGATAGGGCTTATGGCATGCTGAATTGCATTCAGTTTTTAGGAATGGAGTACAGAATTTAATGTGGCTTCAAGGAATCATCTTGTTCTATACACACACACACACACACACACACACACATATAGTTTGACTGGGGTTATTTAGATTATTTTAAAACCTGTATGGGAGAATCTTAGTGATTACACTGGGGATGGGATGATTCCTGTACTGAAGACCATTCACTCACATCAGCAGAGATTTATTTCACAGTCCTGGATGCAGCAAAATATCAGTGCATGTTGATGAAATGCTTGCTGTAGCATTTGGGGGCTTAGTTGTTGGATATTCTTCTGATTAAAAAAAAAAAAAGATTAATGAAAGACGCTAGAGAACAAATTAATGTTTTTTACACTTGATTAACTGCTTAATATTCCTAATGTGCTCAAGGTACTGGAAACACTTGGAGGGTAAACAGAGAGACAACTCAGGACCTGAAAGTGAAAGTCACTGAGGCCAGATTTTAATTAAATTTAAATTAAAAAGAGAGAGGAAATTAAAGTATCTATCACGTTAAAAAAAATCAACGCTCGTTCCTAAAAAAAAGAAAATCTCTATTGAAAACTAACAATCTAGCTTTAAGGAACCTATAGAGAATTTATTGTTACAGCAAAGGAGTTTTCATGATCATCTGGGGCCAAAAATCACTTGGTTCTTGTACTGTTAAAAGAATTGGTAATCATATAAACACGTAGTTTAAAATTTAAAGTAACTAAAAAAGTTAAATTCTTATGAGATTCTGTAACTTTACCCAAGAAAACTGTCAATACAGTCAGGCCAGAAACTCAAGGTAAAAGTGCTTTTACCAAGTTTGAAATACAACCACTGTTAGTGACACCATATTGTATGTTGCTTGGGTAGAAGGACATTATAATTAATATTTGTGTGATCGGTGGATCCACCAGCTACATTTGTGGATGCTGAAAACTACTTTACAATGTGGCTGACAGAGGAAAGAAAAACAGATGCATAAAGACAATCAGATTTTTCCTTCGATCCTGCATAGAGAATCAATCCAAGTGTTATGTGGCGTTTCAGTTACAAATAAATCTTACTTTATATATCATATTTAACCTAGAGAGTTTTAATTCCTTTCAGCTGACTGAAGTACTTTAGACATTTACCCATGAACCCTAGGTTAAATTGTAATTGAGATAATTTTTTTAAAGGAAAAGTTGTGAATTGTAAAGAGTTTGAATAATAAACACAACAAAAAATGCCTCCCATCTGAATCCGTTTGTCTTATTTCCTTGGTAGGGTACTTCTAGCAAGTTTCCTGTATGTCCATGCTACCACTAATAAACCAAAAATAAAGAGATAATTAACATGGGCATTCTTAGTCTATTGAAATAGGTGAAAGAATAGTCCTACAATAGGACTGTATTCCCTACATAAGAGAGTGAAGAAATTTGAGGTAGTTTCCTGTGGGTATCACAAAACTTCCTGATCAGAGGACCAGCTCCACTGAAGATTTGTTAACTTATATCCATACACCTGGCTTTTCTATGCTGAGTCAATCTGATCCTTTTGCATCACTTTGCCATTGCTCAAAGGGAAGTAACAATACCTGTTGTAGATTTATATGGTGGATATTGGTGTGCATAAATTCATTAATTTGTATGAGATGCTTAGGTTATTAATGGAATATAGTATGATCAACTCAACCAACCAGATTTGAAAGCTCCCCTCAGTATCTTTATATGGTGATTGATTTAGTTTACTTGTACTGAAGAAGATCTATTAGAATTTTTCTTGTTCCATTGTTCACTTGGGTTCATATCCTTTTGAAATTTGTAATGGAATGGTTCATCTGCCCTATCAAAAATGATGTGCTTAAATTCCATTTAATGAGACACCAAAATAACCCAATGAGTTTTATATGTGTTAGAGGAAAGGTGGAAAGTGGACAGGAAGATCAGGAGAATGACAAGTAATCTGTATTGCACATTAAAAATTTCCATCTATTTTTATCCTTTTTTTTTTTTTTTTGATTGATACTGATTTTTGTTTTAAGATAAATCCAGTTCTGTCCTGAGCCAGTCAAATTCATTTTCATTCATAGCTGTCCAGGAATCACTCTCCATCTCTATGATAAGAGCCATCTTCGTTACAGACATTGCCTTCCTCCTGCTGGTACACACAAGACATTGTGGCAATATCACTTTCAGACACTTAAAAATGTAAAATAGTTGCTCTCTGGCCTGAGGTTTCTCACACTTGTTTTTTACCAGGAGGTTATGTCCTTTTTTGGAAAGCTTCATAAAATCCCAGTTGGGCGTTTTACTAAATATCCGAACATGAAACACAGAATCAAGTACTTCTACCAATTTAAAAGCAAACAAACAAAAAAGTTAAATGTATTTTATTTGTACTCAAATGTGTATATATATATATGCTCTTTCTTTTAAATTCTAAAGATATGCAAAAAATACTTTCAAAAATACCAGAATATCTTCACAAAAAACTTTTGACAATCTCTAGCACAGAATATAGAAAACACTGCTATTTCTGTTTCTACGTATATTATCAAAACTAGAGAAAAATCTGAATTCATGTGGGGATAGAAAGCAAAACTTTTTTTTTTTCCCCTAGAAGAAGATTTTCCTCTAGAATTAACCCCTCTCATTTTGGCCACAATACTCTTACCAGTAGCTCTGACCAGTTCTCATGATGCAAGTATCTGTAACCTCAGACCTGACACTTGCTTCCAATTTGCCATGTTCCTTGCCTCACTGCATTCATTGTTACCAGCTATCATTAGATTTGTAACAAAAGCTTGAGCAGTTATTTTTACTCAGGTTCCAGCTTCTGGAGTCAGGTGATTTCTATGAAAGTTGTAACTGTCACTTGGAGTTTCTAGCTCTCATTAATACTTTGCAAATACAACTTTCCATAACAATGAATATAAAAAAGGCTTTTATTTATCTACTGAAAATTTTAGAATAACCTTAGACTGCTAATGATTATGTCTTCTCCCTCAACTGCTAAATTTTTCATTTTCACAACAGGATCTTTGATCTCAGAGGTTTTGGTCATGATTGTATTATTTAGTAACAACAGTGTGGGTAGTCTTACATAAATTCTCTGAGATATTAATCATAAGGGTACTATTCATCCAGACTGAAGCCTGTACCTACAGGCCATTCTTAGGATTTAAAGTGACAGCTCATTTTTAGTTTTTAATCCCCTGCTGTGCTCAATTCTTTTGTTAACTTATTGCTGTTGGACCATTTGAACTATTCAGCAAAACAGAAGTGTACAATTGCAAAGGCCTCGTTTTGCAGTTTTCTGGAAACGAGGACCAGAATGTATCTTAAGAGAGAATGCTGGACAAAAAAGGACTTACCTAGAGCACTTGAGTGTCAGAATGAAACATCCAAACTTCAGTTGATACAAGACACAAATATTTCTTGCAAGAATAGTTGTTTTTTAGGGGAAAAAAAAGATTAGTTTTGTTAAAATTTTCAGGAGAAATATACTACTTTCCTGCCCTGATCTAATCAAAATTACTGTAAAAAACATACTCTGATATTTCTGCCTTTGGTAACTCAATACTTCTATGGTTAAAAAATAAAAAGCATTGATTTTCTCACAGCAGTGTAAGATCCTTTCCCTACAAGATACCCTGACATAGGTTTATATATATGTACTCGAGAACTCCTAGCCCACCGAATTCAGTGTCTATAGTGATGCGACTTGCAAGCAGTATTACTGTATAGACTGCTTAAAAGATATCTTTGCACTTAAGGTTAATTGAGGAAATAACCTGACATTTACAGGGGTAATGCTGGACGACATCTTAGTTGTGTTTGTCTTTCCCTTGTGTTTCTGGAACAGCCAGATATTTGCATGACTTTTTTATTTAAAAAAGGAAGAACACAAGAAGGAAATTGTCTTTGCACTTTATTCTGATAGCAACATTATCATTTAGGATGAAAACTAGCATTTGAATATGAGAGAAGTTACTCCATAGACTTCACACAAGTAACAAAAATATAGTTGGGTCTTCAAGGAAGGGACTCGAGCTAGATGAAACTGAAACCATTGTAACCTTCTTAGACCAACTGTTTTTCTTACATTTCAGCATTAAAATAAAGTAAGAACTTCACTTTGTAAACCAGACTAAGCCCGTTGGTGGCTACATGCTCACTGTAGTGCAGGCATGTAAGCACCAAAAATATCAACATCTAATAAAGATTTGTGAGGAAGGACATGTGAGCAGCTGGAAAAAGAGGACAGAGGGAGGGTAGATTAGAGATCGTATCAAAACCCTATGAGCCAGAATTTCAACCAGTGTAAATCAGACTCTCTTGGTGTGGGTGGAACCCTGCTATTTTTAAACCATCTGAGGTTTTTCCCCTTATCAGCAGTCTGAAATTCCAGTATCATTCAAGAGATCAAAAGAAGATATATTTCCGCTGACTTGTACAGGGCTTAAGCCCTACAGCTGCTACAGTTAATAATTTTCTCATGGCTAAGGAAGTATGGAAACACTCTGAGAACATACAAAAATGCGCCTAGCACTTTAAACAGAATAGTTATTGGTGATTATTTTCTTCTGAAAACTGTTGCATATTTGTTGATGGACGGTCAATTGTGTTGAATGTCACCCACTACTCAAAGAATAAACTGGTCAACTTGCTCTCTCTTACTGTTTGTCAATGTGCTAGTTTTGGCTGGTTGGAGTTCTTTCTTCATAGTAACTAGTATGGGGCTGTCTTATGGATTTGTTCTGAAAACAGTGCTGATAATACAGGGATATTTTCATTATTGCTGAGCAGCGTTTACACAGAGTCAAGGCCTTTTCTGCTTCTCACACCACCCCACGAGTCTGGGGGCGCACAGCTGGGACACCACAACTGACCAAAGGGCTATTCCATACCACATGACACCATGTTCATCATATAAAAGTGGGGGAAGAAGAAGGAAGCAGGAGGACCTTCGGAGTGGTGGCATTTGTCTTCCCAAGTAGCTGTTAGGCATGATGGAGCCCTGCTTTCCTGGAGATGCTAAGCACCTGCCTGCCGATGGGAAGTAGTGAATGAAACCCTTGTTTTGCTTTGGTTGTGTGCATGGGTTTTGCTTCACCTTTTAAACTGTCCTTATCTCAACCCACGAGTTTTCCTTTACTCTTCTGATTCTTTCCTCCATCCTGCCACAGGGAGGAGTGAGTGAGCAGATGTGTGGTGTTTAGTTGCCGTCTGGGATTAAACCACAACAGCCAGCACAATGGAAAATCACTGTGCTTGTGTTAAATGCAGTGGAAAAACAAGAGAGCTGGAACATGCAAATTCATCTAAGCTCTTGATATGGCCAAGACGTTGACAAGATGAAGCATAGCAAAATAGAGAGAACTCAAGGTCTAGAACCGTAGGGTGGCTTCTTTATTTCTGATCAGTCTTCCACTGTACTTCTCTCATTTTCCAGCATGCATAAACACTGCCAGCCTGATTCTCCACTCTATGGCTTTAGTTTTCCACCAACGTGATTTCAAATATAAACCTGCAGTAATGTAGTGAGTAATCAGGCCCAGAATCAGGAATGAACCCTTATGTGGCACAACACCATGTGAGTGTTTGTAACATTGCCTTTTCTCCTGCCCAATTTTGCCATAGTTTACAGATACTTTCATACTGTTCAGTCTTATTAAACTTTGGAGATTATATGCTTTGTGTAAAAACCTGTTGTAAGGCAAAGCACCCTGCTGAAAAGTAAATGAGTTTTTGAAATCTTACATCTGTGCAACTCTGCCAAAAACTCAGTTGGATGGTATCCTACAGGTGTCTTATTGCTCTTTTCGCTAAGTTGAATAACTTTCTGGTTATCTTAACAAAGTCATGACTGCATTTCCCTGTCAAGGATCCTCATTAGTGGCATTTTTTTGGTTCTTCTAAATCCGATTTTTAGTACACCTAGACATCTATGATTAGGTGCTTTCAGTGGAGCAGTTGTATTACAGAAAAAGATGAAGATATGGCATAGATTTAATATCTCTTTGCCAATGGCACCCTTAGCTAATAAGAATACAGAGTTCTCGTAACAGGAAGTCAGCTGTCATCCATATTTAGAGGAAAAAACCCCAAACCCTTGCAATCTTTGTAATCCTTGATAAAGGGAAGGCTGTAGAGAAAATATTGGTTAGCTGAGTATCCTTTTCTCAAAATACGTTTTCTTCTTCCCTTAGGCAAAGGTACAGTCTAATTACTACAAGCAGTGGGTGAGAAACATAGCTAGACATTTTTCAATTATGCAGTTTTCGTATGATTTCTGCAGTTCTCATTTCATAACGGTGGCTTCTTTTGCAGCTTGTTGTGTGGTCACAGAAACAGCTCAGGACAGTTACTCCTTTCCAACACACAGTAAACTCAAGGAAAAGAATGGAAGAAAAGGTGATCACAAAAAATGCGAATTCTGCAGGCAAATGCTAAACCATTTGGTTTGTATCCCTGAGAACCTTCTGTACTAAAAAGGAGACTTACCAGTTCTGTCAATGTTACTTCAAATGTATGTATTAGGGCAAGTAAAATGTCCCTACTCCTCACTCTTTTATACACTTAGTGTGCAGAAGAATGACATATAGTGGTACTTCAGAATCAACTTATCAGCATCATTAAACATAACTGAACAAAAACTGCTATCATCAGTGAATACTCTTCAGCATAAGAAGGGCAGCAATATGTATTTCTTTACCATCTCCAGACACTTTTCAAACCAAGCAAAAAAACCATTTTATTTGATAAAAGAATAATCCAAGCACTACTGAGGGTCAACTAAATGGTTCTCACTGACTGTATTGGGCTTGGATTCAACCCCTAATGTACTGTGTCAGGCATTTTAAGGGAACATTTATGTTGGGCAATTATAACAAACCTTACATATTCTCAACTCTACCTTCCCTGTTGAAAGTCATAGCAGATCAAAACTTTAAGACTTCAAAGCATCCCTCTCCTGGCTTGCTTTTGCAGCTCCCTATTTTTACTGACTTACCATTACTGAAAATTTATTTCCAGCCTCCATTCACCTGACCTGGGCTGCTGCCGAGGGAGTGACTGACAAGCTTGGAACAGCAGATCACAAAAACAAGAAGACAGCAAATCAGCAAGAAACATTCTGGAGGCCAGCACTATTGAGGAACATGCTGGTGAAGTGAAGCATAGAAAAGAAGTCAGGTGTGCAGTGGATGTTAATGTGGTACACAGCTCCTATTTTAAGCACAGTATCTACAGAGGAGAATGGGAATATTGAGGGATCTGGTTATGAATACACTTAAGCAAGTTTGCCTGAAGTTCCTCCTGATAAATTTGGGCAAGTGCTAAATACAAGCCCAGAGACAAATTTAAGTTCTTTTAACTCTTCTAAATATTTGCTTCTTTTGACTCATTATGCAGGATTCAATAAAGTAGCTACTCAGCAGCTTGAATGAATCTATACCTTCATCTATCCCAAACCCACCCCTATAAGACAGCTAAAATAAGTGGATATGAAGGTTGTGACCCTCTGCGAGATCCAACATTCCTTTTTGTTGTTAAGATTATGATCTGCTTTTCTTAGGATTTGCTCACATGCATATCCTAAAATCCTTAAAAGCTAATCTCTTTGTGCCCACAGACTCTTTCTAACTTCTTCAAAAGTTTTGTTTTCAAAGCTCACAAGCCGTATCTTCTAATGGTTATAAGCTAATGTATGGAAGGCCACAGCATTGTTAAAACAAAAATGTCTATTAAAGTAAACCATACTATATTTTAAAGGCTACTGAATGTAATACAAATTATCAATATCTGTATTTCTGATGGAAATACAGAAACATGTACATACATATTAAAGAAATAGGTACATTTAAAAACATACTTAAGATAAACTTTAAGCTAATTTAGTAATGTCTTTGTTTAAATAATATGAAGCTGTAGGTCAAAATACATTTTATATTATATTTAATTTCTCATAGTCAGCTATTACTAGGACCTGAACAAATTTTTAAAAAGAGCAACTATGTTTTATGAAAAAATGTTCATGCTGTCTCAAAATATTGGACAACAATATGATAGAAATCAACAAGTGTGCTTGTTTTTCCAAGAGATTGTGATAACGCTGTTAAAACTTGATCAAAACTCTTTATCTTGTTTTTTTTTTAAGTATCCATTTATGTGTGGGTCATAAACAGTATTGTTGTTTCTTTTCGATGTGTTCTGCCTAACATAGTGAGAGCCTGAGGCAGTATTTCAATGCCATTACCACACGTTTCTGTAGAAATTAGCAATGCTTGTTTCATTGCATTATATACCTGCTATTGTAACATCTTAACTAGATAGACTGTTAATAAGGATCAGTTGTATTTTCTGTAGAACTTGTACTGAATTTTTATAGATAAAGGGAAAAGCAACTGGCTTGTTAGGAAAGTTATAGGGAACACATATCAAAGAAATGTGTTCAGCCACATAAAAATATATCCCTGCACAAAAAGGTTGTTTGCAAAACAAGATAATGTGGAGAAAACTCCCCATTTATATTTTTTTGAGGGTTTTTCTTTCTGAATACTTCATTACAAACTTTACTGTCTCAGAAACTCAAGATTTTATGTTTCCAGCTCAGTACTGATAATTTGTTAAAATGGCATTGGAAAAAAAAAAAAAGTAAAACAAGAAACCATAATGTTGCCATCAGTGTTTAAAATTTCAACAGAAAATTGTCAAAATGAACATTATTTTCTAGTAGTTGTACTCAAAACTTTATGTGCCAAAGACAGTAGCTTCTGTATAGAGGAAAATATTAACTGATGATTATATCCTGTCTTGGCTGTCTTCGGACTTACTCATAGAGTAGTCAGGGTATGGTTTTGGGAGACCTGTTTCTGACTGAAACCTTCAGATCCTGAATTATTTATACAACATAGCAATGATTCAATTTAGCTCCTTGCAGCAAGGAACTGAAGATGCTTGTCCAGACTCATGGTACAACCCTTCATAGAGGTCTTTCACTCGGTTGTCTGATCAGCCTCACTTTTGGGCCCCAGATCATCAGTGTCAAGTTAGATTCCTATTCATATTTCAGTGGTCACATTCTTGGTGGGACAGTTTTCCTCATGCTACTCTTTAGATCTCATTTCTTCTCTCAGCTTGTTTTATTTAGTTGTTTTTCTAGCCAAGAAGAAAATTTTGTGATTCTGACCCCATAACAGTCAGGTACACTGGCCTTGGCTGACATCTGTAGGAAGGTAAAAGAAACATTTTAGTGGTGATCATTCCCTACTGAAAGCTAGCTTCATGCTAGCAAAAATCCTTTGGATCATCCAGGATATTTATACTGCATACATAGGTAGAATGGTTATGGAGAGTGTTCATCTTCTTGAGGATCAAAGCTGTATATAAGCATATGTATAAGTAAAGTAAGAACAAAATTGTAGATATGTTGCATTATCATGTCTGTTGTGTAAGGAATGAGGCAACACTGTATGGTAGCTACTTGCGTTACTATGAGGTAAAACAATACAATATATTCTTTTAGTAATCGACAAGTTATTACAAGCTTGTCTTCATCTTTACTGACTTTAGAAAACAAACAGTATTTCCATGTGTGTTGCTTCTATACTTCTGTCATAGTTGTTCTATCCAAAACATGTTATCTAACTGAAGAAATTCCAAGGATATCTTCTCTTTCTGTCACAGGGATGGCCGGTGGTCAGTTAAGAAAAACATGATTTTACAGAAAAGGAAATGTTACTATGTGTAGTCATGTTTGGTCTGAGTTGTAGTTTTAAACTGATTATTTGGCTTAAATTTCTATACCTGTTGTTCACTATATATTGAAAGAAAAAGTAAATGTTTAATATGATTTGCAATGCTATGGAGGTGGCTTTTTAATTACTTATGAATCACATTATTACACATGTAAAAAATGTGTTACACAAGTAGGGACTAAATCTGAGAAAATTAATTTGGAGCCTGTTTTGCTGTTAATTCTGATTTCTGCCTGCATCAGAGTTAAGTATATAACTCACTTTTGTTTAATTTTGAATATTTGACACCTCACTATGTATTCTACTAACTTTCCAAAGTGCTGTGTTTGAATTGAACATCCTCAGAGCATGCAATGTTCTTTGAATTCTTTCAGTGCAGACTGGTAAGTCTTTTACTTCCTCTGTGAACTCATAGGCTCAATGCCTCTAATGCAGCTGTACACAAGATACAGGTTTTTCCCATGTTTGGTAGCAGCAGTTCCTTGGACAGAGGGCCAAAATTCTTTTTTGGAGCTCCTCTATTGGTTTTTTGGATTTCTGGGGTATTCAAGCTACCTGCAGGTTTTAGATGCGGGTTCTGTACTCTACTTTTTGCTTCTCTGCTTATCAGCTATTACTTCTGTTTCCCATATGACATTTCTGGTTAGTGATTAATGAGGTCTTGGATTTGGAATGTAAAACTGGAAGTTTTATATCAGCAGGTAAAATAACAAGCATTCAACAAGAAAGCTTGGTGAGAGAGGCTTTGTCAGGCTGCTCACTACCTACAGTTATTGTGAATTTGAATCTTACAAATGGGCCTGTCCCATCCGCAGGCCTCGGTCTCTCTCAAGGACACTCTTCCTTACTGTGAGACTTGGTTCACTACAAAATAGATACAAGATCAGTGCCTAGGAATATCTGGCCAAGATCTTGTCTTTCAATATTGCAGTCTTCCTCTTCACAACATAATGAAGTGCCACACAATTTGTAGTGCAGTGCCATGTGTTCACTTAAGTCTCTCATCTGGTAAAGAGATGATCTCTATCAGCAAAAAAGAGAAGGGAAAGGAAGGGACTAAGATTTTGTATGAAGGAATATCAGATTGTCTTATCAGACCTGTAAACTATGCTGTAAAAGAAGTTCCTTTTTCCCTGTTGTAAAGAGAAAAGCCTGTAGTTTAATCCTGAAAAAAGAACAATAGGCAAACCCTTAATAAAACTGATTTCTTGTATAAACAGTGCTTTAAAATCATCACTTCATTGAGAAATGTTTCACAGAAGATATTTCTAACCAATATTTCAATTTTGAAGGTGAATATCTTGTTGCTGTTTGAATATGTAACTTGTATAATCATTTGCAAAAAATGTTCATGTATAAAACCTTGTCTACCTACTGGAAAGTTTCTATATGAAAATTTAGTGGATATTTTGTTATCAGCTATTATCTGGTACCACGAATACCAAGATGTTGAAGGTAAAAATGTAACAAGTTTATAGAAAACCCTTAATTGTTTTCTGAAATAACAAACTATCTGAAGTTTAAAGATATAACGATTAGCTGGAAATTTGCTAATTATCTGGCAATGCTTAGTCAACGTCTTACCAAAATGATAAGGACAGCCTTTACTTCACCACTGGTTGATAAGAAAAAAAGACAATTGTTTCTTTGAAGTTTGATGTGTTTGTTTTTGTGTGTGGTTTGTTTTTTTCACAGTTTAAAGACTTTAAGAGATATTTCATTTTTAAAGGATTATTTATAGAGCAAAGGACTTTAATAAAATTGAAGCATGAGACATTTTGAAACATAATTTCACATCCTATTTTTAACCTTGATTGATCTGAAAGGATATCACAGGAAATGGCACCAAAAAGTACTAGAACTCCAGCTTCAAAAATAACACAAGAATTTTCTCTTAATAGAGTCCAAACCAATGACAAATATGCTGTGTTGACAGCTGCATATTCAAGACCTGATAATGCAAATGATACCATTTCAAAGGGCTGAGCCAAGCAGAAGATCACAGCACTGATAACTAAAGCCAACAACCTCCATAGAGACCTGCTTAAGGGCATAGAGAAACTCTGTGACCAATGCTCCCTCTAAAAGCAGGATCTTTAGGTGGCTCCAAATGGCAGAGGATGAAAACATCTGTGTACTTTGTATCACCAGCCTCTGGCACTGTTTTGGGTTGGTCCTGGCTGGCAGCTGAGAATCCAAACAGCCACTCTCACACCTCCTCATGTATAAAGAAGAGACTGGATTTTATGGACTGTTGTTATCTGTCACCCTCAATGAAGCCAACAATTTGGCTGAAGCTTTGGTGGAGCTGAATGTTGAAGTCATTCAAGCTTTGTGCAGAGCACTGTTGAGTTTACAAGCTCCTCCCTTCAATAAAGGAATGTAAAGAAATATCCAGCTGTTACCTGTCTTTGCTGAGATTCTGAGATTCACCCTACTTTGGTCTGAAACCAAGTCTTTCCAATTTAATAACTTAGCCCTAAGATTTTTGTGGTTGGCTTTGTATTTTAAACAATCACTTTCTATTCTGAGTTAATGTTCAGTCAGATGTTCAAGACTGGTATTGCATACAAAATTAACTTCACCCACCTCTGCAAATAATCACCTCTGGGTCAGTAGAATTCACTAGTGTAACAGGGAGAGAAAATAATTCTACATCCTTTTGACACTACATGAGGAATTTTAATATCTAAACCTTTGGGGGTGAGGCAGATGTCTCTATGCGTGGGCATGACTCTCTGCAACAATTTTAGGTCATCTATCTATAAGTAATTATCTAAAATTGTATATAACAACACATTAGAACCTATTATATCTAAATATTAGAAAGTCGGTAAGATATTTCCTCTTTACCTCTTCCTCAAACATTTATATTTCATCCCAACTATGCTTCTTAGCATTGAAAAAATGACATTGGGTCACTGACAATACTGAGTTACTGATTCACTGATCCACAGGGACACTGATCACATTCTGAAGCAGGAGCTTCTCTTCCTGCAACATCCTGTTTTTTGTTGGAAGGTCCCTCATTTATGTAGTAATCAAAAGCAACTGTTATTTTCTGGTCAGAACAGAGGAGGTCCTTCAGAGGTGATCCATCTGTTGCTTACTTTATTTTACTGTTGTTTTCTGTTATATACTATAACCATTCCTACCTACATAATAAACTCAGCATAATAAAATCACACGTCTGTGGATGATTCAAGATCACAGTGGTATTTAGGGTGAAATTTTTCTTTCTTCTTCGTCTCATCACAACACAATAACCTAAAAGAAACAGAGTCTGTTGCCTGCATCTGCAAAGTTCTATTTGCTGCAGTATATAAGCATACAGGTGTTAACATGTGACAGGTTTGAACAACATTTGATTTAAAATTGGTACTATGAAAACTAATAAAATGGAGCAATATTGGTCTAATAGGTTTGTTCTTTTATGGATTGAGTCAAATGGTGCACAGAACATTTTTATTCTCTCTAGCTAAATGTATCTAGTTATGTAATGGCCAGACTATTGCAATGGGAATACTAATGATAGTAAACAGACAGGGCACTCTATTCCAAATCAAATGGGCTCAGAGATTACTCATTTTCTTTTAGAATAACAAATGGACTTGTCAAGAATAAACAGAAGGAAACTATAAAAATGAAACACCTGCTATTTCTTTTTCACAGATGTGGCTGCATATGGGCAGAGATACTTAAATATAAAATACTTGAATTATTATCCGGAAAATTAATCACTGTGTGGTCTCAAAACATCAAACAGAACTAATAAGAAAAATAAGAAACCTCTGAAATCTATACCCACTAGCATAATTCCAATACTAGTACCCATGTTACTGTTTTCCTAAGGATTTCCTAAGGATTTTTATAAAATATTTTCTTTAAGCTTCAAATTGTCATATGAGTTCACAAGTCATAAACATTGATTGCTCAGATTGAGTACACTTAACAACAGCATCAGATATCTGTTTAATTGTAAAAAATACATTCTCTCTGAAAGAACTTAGAAGATGGCTTCACTCAGCTTTTGACATTAAGATATTAAAATTTTGGCTTCTCTTTTGAAAGTAGAACCAGCCAGGCCTGGATAAACAGTGATGATAGTAATTCTTCAGTTCACTACAGGAATATATGGGTTCTATTTAGCTCATAATGAACCAGTAACTATTTCATCTATATCTCAGCTGTCTGTAGATAGAATTATGCTTAATTCAATAGTCCAAAATTTAGGGGCTCTGTATTTAGCTCTCTTTTCTGTCATCATATGGTATGTGGCTTCTGACACATACACATTCACAGGTGAAAATCTAGTTCTGCAAAATTAGTAGAATTTTGTCTATAGCTTAGATGAGATTTCATCGTCCGTCTCATTTGCCACTCATAAAACACAGGTGTAAATACTTCCACTTCCTATCACACATTTGTTTTTATTTTTTCATAGGTGAATATATAGTAACAGTGACTCCTGTTTCTGCTAAGGTAAGTCAGTAAAATAATCCCAGTAAGATCCTTCTTAGTTGCTAGAAAAACATGATACTTCTTCATAAAACTTTTAACATTTTGCATAAAAGGCTTTTAGAATTGTTGTTATTACTAATCCTGATGGATCGCAGAAAGTTACTATGATAAAATATGATTCCATGTAGTTTATATTCATTAGTAAATATTCAGCTATAAGCTATATTTCACACATAATTTGGAAGTTATAAATTATATACCATATCAAAGTTGTAATTTGCCCATTCTCTGCACTTAAGGGATATGGCTAGTTCCAAATGTACTACAACACTCAGAGAAGAGTGAATGAGATAGATAATATTTGAAGGGTAAAGGAGCCAGAGAACCAAAGAACAATAAGAAGGGGGGAAACTGTGAAAGTTGTCTAAATTTTGAAGAGAGAAACTCTCACCGGGCAGGAATAAACCAATCACAGTTTAATGGAGAGTGGAACAGGTCATTCTGGATGTGTTTGGGAATTTTTTTCAGGCATTTTTCAGGACACATTCCTAGCCCTATACCCCTACTCTCTATAATTCATGCAAAATGGAGCTAAGGGAGTGTGAAAATCTCAATGTATTTTCTTCCCTCGGCTGCTATGCTATTCCATGTCAACCCCCATGAAATGAAAGTGGCAGTAGATGCTGCAGCAAGACGCTGTGAGACTGCAGTGCACTATGTAGTGAAAGAGTGCTGTCCAGTTTTAGGCATGTGTATGGGTTGACTGACTCAATTCCTATGGTGCTTGCCATGCATGGAGTCTGTTGTTGGAGATAAGATGTTATTTGCTGGGTGTACTTTCTGCTGATTTCTTTTTTGACACAGAAAATTGCCCT
Source organism: Athene noctua (assembly GCF_965140245.1). NCBI lineage: Eukaryota > Metazoa > Chordata > Aves > Strigiformes > Strigidae > Athene > Athene noctua. The sequence continues at coordinate 15,188,855 of NC_134043.1, forward strand.
GGTGCTTTCAGAGCTGTCTGACAGAAATTACACTTTTCTCTCTATGTATCTTGTTTCTCATCCATTTGATTATATAAAGGGTCTCATTTGTGCTTGAAAACAAGGTCTCTCTGCAAAAGTGTTTGTGATGACTAAGATGAAGAGTGAGAATAGGTGGAAAAACATGGAAGGCATGTGTATGGAAGGCTTATACTTTGAGTGTGCTGACTTGCTTGAGAGCATGACCCTATAAAATGCTGACAGCTGATGTCCTGAAACTGAGTTCTACATGTCCCTAGTGCTTCTCACTGTGCAAATTGGCTTCTAAGATATCTGCTTTAGAGCAGATGATGAACTGTAACTAAACATGGTTATAGACATAGATATCTATTTTTATTCAGACAAATCAGGGTTCCAGAGACTTGAGGAAGCTTTGGGATTCTTGAATGATTCTTGCACTGGCTGCTCATTTCTCCTGGTGTTGGTCCAGAGTATAGTTAACTCAGTCGGAAATATTATTTACTCCTCCAAATTACCCTGCAAAGACTTAGCCATATGCAGGCCCGTAATAATTCAGTAGTAAATAATTTACAGCATGATTCAGAGCTCTTCTATGTCTGTGGAATTTGCCTCGTTAACTTCAATGGAATTTGCTGACAGTACATGTAGAGATTGACAGACTAAGAGCATAGCAGTAGTAAAGGTTTAGCTAAACCCTAGGCTTAACTGGGTGTGTTGATCTAATTTTACCTAGATACTTTACCTATGATATTTTACCTACAGTTTATGATGGCTGTGAGCTAACTGGTAGTAGAAAAGCAAAATTATGCTAGCTTGCTTAGCAGAAGTGTTTGGTAGTCTGCTGGAACGCTTCTGCCTTTGAATAAATTGATAAGCAAATAGAAGGTTCAGCTGTAAATAAAGAATACTGCCATCTCAATATTAGAACAACTCCTAACTGCAAGTCTGAAACGGCTTTGGTCAATGAATATAGAATAAAATACTCAAAGTCATGGGCAAGATATGTAACCAAATATGGTTTAGGGAGTATTTGGAATAATTAATATGTGTGAAATGATCAGAACCCTGAGGGCACTAATAGACCTTAATGGCTCTGACCAGCCTCACCTGGGGCATCCAGCCACAGACATGAGCTCAAGAGCTATAAACTTGACCCTAGTTAAGCTTGGCCTGGGACTGTCAGTCTGGACTCTATGACTGGTTATGGGTCTTGCTGATCATGATTTCCCCACGTGTGGGCTGATGTCAGGGCCCTTCCTTGCCATCGTAAAACTGTGTCTGACCGTGGTTGCCCTCACTGGGTTTCATCCAGACCCCCAACCCATAAGCTAACTTCCTTATCTTGGCCTGACTCTCTGGAGGTTTCTGATGTCCTGGGCTCAGGGCTGCTAGCTCTGAGGTTCTGAGGTTCTGTTTAGTTCCTGACAGAAGGAAACAAAAATAGAAAAAACGTAAGAGGTGTGGTTTTGAAGCTGCTTTTCTAAAATATGGATGTCATTAACTAAAAGGCTAAATGGGGAAGTTATGAATCGGATTATGAAACGGTTTTACTATGTATCTTTAGAGAGATTACTATTTTGCTGTTAAAATAATACCAATCCAGGTGTACTAATATTCTCTTGGAACCTGTAATTTTACAACTGTTTCAGGCCTGAAACCCAATGTGACAACACTACTCTGTATCAAAATAATATGTATTTTATTTGCTTTATTTAATATGATTAACCAACAGGTAGTTGTTCAACAGTCTTGTTCAGGTTTTTGCATGTATCTTGATGTTGTCAATGTGGTCAAAAGCTGTTGAGTGGCTATGGGAAGTATATTAAACTTCCAATATAATGAGCTTAGTTCTCACAAAGAAAATTCTGATAGCGTGTTTGGCCTTGCTAATTAAAAATATTAGGCTGATGTTCTTATGAGAGATCCTCTTGAAGAGGAAGGAGGTGCTTCATATTATATCATATTGGTAATCTTATTCATTAATAGCAGTAGAAAATCCCATGTTCCTCCTACAGTCAGCTTGTAGTTAATGATTGGTATTTTTTATTCATATTTAGCAATTATTAATAATCAGATTGTAATTATTTTGCATGCCTGAGTTTAAAGATTTGAGTGCTGCTGAGATGATACTACTTGAAACTTTCATATTATATCCTTAAGATGTAGAAGTCGGAGGCAAGACCAGCATGGAAAATTAAGAACGTAAAAGATCGTTCAACACGGGGAGGAATGAATTCTATTCAAATTGTATATGAGGTACAGATTCCTTCAAACTCCTGGGAATACCAACAGCACAACAGCGTGAACAGACTGTGCTGGTACTTAATGAGTTTGAATGGATGCAGAACTGGACACATTTCTACATTGCAATTTTACATCAGCCAGACTGGAATAATGCTTTGTTTAATTCCTGATCTACATTTGGGAAGCTCATAAATAAGAATTTTGGAGGATCTGAGACTAAAATATTAACACTAATTGTGCATAAAATTATCACTGCTTTTGGTTTTTGCTCAGGCACAGCTAGCTCAGTGGAGTTTGAAAGCAGAAAAGTCAAGTTAGCACTCAGCTGAGAAACTGCAGGAGGCTAATAGGGGTAAGGAGAGGCAACAGGCATAGTCTGGGAGCTGAGTCCAAAACAGTAAAAATCAACCAAAATATGACTTTTGTTCTTTAATTGGTGCTATTTGGGTGTCAAAATATTAAACCATCACATTTTAGAACCTGGACATCTCTAAAGATCAGTGTACAGTTCTGGTGCCAGGGGAGACTGCTTTCCCCCTGCTATTTTTAGATGCTGTAAGTACAAGGGATCAATATTTCATGGTGTCTAAAGCTGAGGGTATAGCATAAGCTAAAGGACAACAAAATAGCATACTTTGCCATCTCCTTCCTGAAGGATACATGTTATATGGGTGAGGCTAAAAAAGTCTAAAAGCTAAAAACATGTTTGGGCCTCCTTGCTCATTGTTGCAATCCTCTAGGAGTTCCCTGGTAACCATTACTTTGTTGGTTACTCTGGATATATGTTGCTCTTACACATGGGGTGTTCTCCATCTCAGATTCCCGCAGCTGGTGTACAGGCTTTACACATTCACGTGTTTTGTAGTTCCTGTGAGCCCAGTAACTGAAAAGAGTGTCAGCAGTATGTCCCCTTGGTATGGGGCTCCTCACATGAAATGACATCACTGTTACTGGATGTAAAGCAGACTTTTTCTGTTCACCCATACAGAAGTTAGAGGTGAGATTTATTAGGGCTGAATAATAATTCTCTTGGCTTCTCTCTTGGGTTGTAGAACATAATCTTCATTCTTGTCTGGGCATAAGTTCTCTGAATCCTTTTACATAAATCCAAGATTTGATACAGTATGAACAGGCAGATTCATGTGAGTTAGTACAGGTAATAACAGCAGTACAGACACTGTCAAGGAGTAGGCTAATAACTTCAAGATGGAGCTAAGGACCCTAATAGATTTGTCCAGTGCAGTCTAAACTCTAAACCACAACATCTTCAGTTAAACAGTGACTCTGATGCAATTCCAGCTACATTTGACTGCAAAAACTACTTTAAGTGTATTACAGACACGTGCTGAGTTGTCCAGACAGAAAACTATTCTCATGCTTTAAATAAATGGGAATATCATTATGTGATATAAATGGTTCTTTGTAAACAACTTTTAGCATGGAGAACTTCCTTTCCTTCTGTCCATTTTTTTTTTTTTTTCTGTTCCTGAACTCAAATGCTTTCAGCAATTTAATTCTCCATGTCGATCTCCTCCTAGACTTAATCAACAGGGCTAGCAATTAATTTAGTAAAAATACATGGCACAAAATTGGGTTTAGAAGCCCTGGAACCTGGAATATTTAATTCAAAATGCATTCTCTAGAGCCAAAGTACACTCCTGTGAAAAGAACCTGCATGAGGCATCATAATTAAGTCTTGCAAAAGAGTGGATTTCTCTCTTAAAGAAACCAAAGTATAGTAAATATTAATGTAAGGTCAGAAGCAGGGAAGAAATAATAAACTAAGATGTCGCCTCCACTGTTCTTTTTTCTGTCTGTATGTAGCTCTTGCCAAATCAGTAGGAGTTAAGTATTTAATTCTTAACTTCTCTATAGACCTTCATTCAGCATGCCTCAGGTTCAGAAGTTTGGAGTAGCAATTTAAGCAGGCACTGCTCAGATTGGAAGAGTCTTTAAATGGGGCTCCTGGAATAACTTTGCATTGTATTCTTTTTTTTTTTTTTTTTTTTTAAATTAGTGATAGGTTCACTCTCTCAGGCTAGAAGGACCCAGCTTTGCTTCTTTCTATGTCTGTTGCATGAAGATGGAAGATTGCTTTACAAAAATTTCTATAATTTTTGTAAGGAGTGAGGGATAGGGATATTAGCATAAAGGAGGTTCTTTGGACCTGTAACACTGAGATATAACTATTGCTCTGAAAGCTCTTTATCTTTTTATAAAAGAGTTTCCATACCAAATGGAAAATCTTTTTTATAATTTCCTATTATTTTTAGAAGGTTCATAACAGTTGGTCATGTTTGGAGAGCATATCAGATCCAGAATCTCTTTGACAGGTAATTTGAAACCTGACAGACCAAACAAATGTCTTATTAGTCTTCTGATGAAACCAGGGATGTAAATTCAATATGGGTGAAACATGATCACTTTGATTTGTGGAGTGCCTTGGAATGTAAGATACTGTATGCCAGAACAATTTAAAAGGACATTTTTCTTCCCTATTTGGTTATGGAAGAGCATGTAGCTTAGAGGTAAGGTAGGAGTCAAGGCAGCAAGCATTTTTCTTTCCTAGTCTCTGCAGCAAGAAACAAATTAAAGTCAGGAGAAGGGAAAATGTTCTAATAGAAAATTGAACAGCAAATTGAATATGTTTAAAAAAGCAGGACCACTAGTTCCATTAGTAACACTAAAGCAACATTCGTGTTTAATCATTATGATTATATTCGTTTGACTCTCTTCTGCAGTTGTAAGCACAAAATAGCTCCAAAAAACTCACTAGAAGAAATATTAAATGATACAATGCATTAAAAGTAAAAAAATCCAGCTTCTGCTATTGTCCGCAGATTGTCTGCTTTTAAGACAAGGAAACAGATTGGCAGCATCAGTTCTATGTCTATCCATGCAAGAGGCTGATCTTCAATGGAAGGTTTGTTTGCCTCCTGTCATGACATCCAAGTGCAGCACTGAAAACTGCTATTGCATCTTGTAACAGATGGTGGTACTAGTGGAGGGGAGACAAATGCTTTAACTCCATATTTAGGGCTGGTGATGTTTGCTTAGAGCAGAAGACATGGCAGTTTGCTTCATGCCTTTGCCATTTCAAGTAAGTTATTTCAACTTTCAAGTTCTATTCATATAAGGTAGATCAGAAGGCTCTTTCATTGTGAGAATAATAAAGATTTTTAACAGAATGTATCTGAGCTGCTGCTCAGCTTTAGTACTTGACATATAGCAACTAGAACAAGTAAGACCAAGACAAGATAAAAATCCCCAAATGAAAGCCTCTAAATATTATACCCAGATGAAGTTTCTATTGGAGTCACAATGATAACCTTTAGGGAGGACAAGACAACACTCAAACCTAATGAGTTTCCTTGCTTGCATCTTAGAAGTGCTCCTTCATGCTTTTTATTCGGTGGAGGACATTAATTCTCCTTGTTTATGTTTGCAAAGGTCATCTGCCCTTGACAGAGTATTTCAGCTTTATACCGGTACAAGAACAATGTCAAGCCCAGTGAACCAGTGTTTGCTCAATTAGAGCCAAGGAAATCTCCATGCAGTCACAAATCAAATACTCGAGTCCTACCATGCTCTGCTAATGGTTATATAGTGTTACTCACATACAGGTAAATCCTTGAGATGCCAGGCAGGTGTTATTCATGATACTATGTATGTACATATATATGCATGTCTCTGCATATATGTGTATTGATGTACATGTATGCATGTATCTATGTGAACATACATTTCTTTATATGATACCTTTTTATTACAAAACATTTTTTCATGTGTTCCGAAATACAAGAACCATTTTGAAGAAAACAGTTATGTAAGGGCAGACCTAGGCACCCATATTTTCCCAGATTTCCTTTTTGGTATCTGATTGCATATTTAACTACGTATACCAATATCTCCAATTTCACATGCAAATTGCTCTGTATGATTGGTTATCTGGTCTGCAGGTGTAGTCACTAGCCTTAAGTAAACTGGTAAAGCAATTCAGTTTTTCAATTAATTGGCTATCGCACAGTCACAGCAATCACACGTGTACCATGTGCTGATGGTATATACCAAGTTGGACCACAAATCTGTGCATGCAAGTTTTCAATTAGATGTCTCTGAAGATATTACTAATCTTCTCATTTCTCTTTCCCAAAAAAGACCTTTTGTAAAAACTGGGCACACAGCTCCTTGGTGTTCTGTTTGTTCATTCAAATAAAAAAGATGCCATTTTCTTTGACTTGCAATTTAGAAAGCTTTAATAACTACTTTTCTGGTAACACATCATAAAGTAGGTCCTGGGAGTAGTTTTCAGAGTGAGTAGTTTGTCACAACCCAATGGAATGGTTAAACTCTGTTTTTAATGTATAGAAGCCTCAGAAAATCCAGCGACTATTGTGACTGGCTGGACTAGCCTCATCTTTAGCTTTGGGGCTTCTTAAACCTTTGCTGGCTAGCAGCTGGTTATTGCAGCATTTTTTTCCTTAAAAAAATTAATAAAAATATATACGACCCTCCTCCCCCCAAAAAACACATCACAAAATGTCAGGTCCCAGAAGAGAATCTAATAAAACTATACAGCGGCCTGTTACAATCAGAATGATAGCCATTAGTTCAGCTCTGAGTATCAGGAGACATTTAGCCAAGCGTACTTGCTGGCTGTTGAATCTGGTTTGACATAGCCTATTTTTCTACAGATTGACAGTTAAAAACTAGGTTCTGTACAGTCTGTAAACTGTGATTTTGTACCCAGCAGTGATTTGAAAATCTAATACTAATGCAGATTTATAATAATGAGCTCTTTGAGTGAATATCCCCTTTAGCTGCCCTATTTTCAAGACCTCTCTTATAATATTAAAAGTTGCCTTTTTTTTTTTTTTTATTTAACACTAATTTTTTTTCCTTTTGCCTTTTTGCCAGTACTGTTTTCCACAGAAAAACTCCTAATTATCCTGGCTACTCATTCCCTTCGACTTATAATGGCTTCTTTATCCATCATTATAGTGTGATCACACTAATGATAGTTTCTCATACCTCTGTGGTGTAATTAATGTAATATTGCAGGCTGAAAAACATAATTTTCAAAAAGCCTCTTAACTTTTATATGTTCATTTGCAGCTATCGAGTAATGTGCATACACTCTGGAACACAGGAGCTGCCATAAGAGACTACAGTAGTGGTCCATCTACTGTGATATCCCATCTCAGACCACAGCCAATCGCATATATTCCAAAAGAAGATATAATTTCCCCATTGGCCATAGTAGTAAAAATAACTGAATAGCACTGTCTTACCCATAGGGGAAGCTTGTTGCGATTGCATTTAACTGTTGTAGCATATCATCCACATCATTCACTTCCAGTACAAAGCCCTGCTAAATGCACTGATGTTTGGGGCATTTTACAGATCAAGGGAGGTAAAGGGGGAAGATTAATATATCTCATTAAAACAACTGTATGCCTCTGCAGTCATTCTGAATGTAACAACCGGAGCAGTGTCTGAGCTTGCACTTTTCTGTCTTTGCTTTGAATTATTCTGATTTTACATGGAGTTATCCCTACTCTCTGGCCTGCCCAAGTACTCCCTCTCCTAATAGAAGTCTGGGCTGTCCATATTGCATGATGTTCTGCGCATCCCTTGCTAAATTCCCCAGCTATCCTGTGATCTGCATTATGTATCATTTTCCAGTCTGCCCTTTGTGTGATTCAGGATGTATAATGACAAAATTTACCTTGCTCTGACTGACCAGGTATTTGTGGTTGGATTTAAAGGCCAATCTGTTAATTGGAATGGGGGTGGCAAGCAGAGCAGACCTAGTCAGTGAAGTATGGCTCTGTCTTCAATCTTGCATCTCCACGCAATATAGAAGCGTCATCTACAGGTGTAGGAAATTCCCACTTTAGAGATGCTTCACAGTATAGAGCCCTCTATGGCATAAACTTCAATTTATTTTCAAAAACTTTTTGCTGATAGTTCACTGAATAATATTCATCTAGGATATATACACCTTGCCGGCATTTCTTCCAGGCTGTCAAGATTAAAATATGGACCACCTGCACTGGCTGTCAGCTCAGAGAGTAAAGGACAAAATGTATTTCAGACTTCCAAGCCTTGATATTGTTACTGTCTAATGCTAAGGCAGACTTTCACAATCCCTTCCCACTGCAAATCTTCCAAAATGCCTATAAAATTTTCCCTCAAGTTCCCAGCTGAATTACCAGAACTCTTAATTTCTCTGTTGATATTAATGCGGCTCTAATTTTGTGGCAGCTGGTGGGAGATTTAAGCCATTACAGTATCATCTTAAACCTAAAGTGTGTCTGTGGAGTGACATTTGCCAAATAAGTGCCATATAACCAGCACACAAAGAATTTTATTAAAACCATTCCTAGGCTCACACCATCTGTTTGGAAGGAAGACAAAATTCATCGAGCAAAGTGACCTAATCAAACAAACTGATGCGCAGAATGTTATAGTTAAAACAAAGCAAATCAAATACAGAATGACAAATCTGGGTTGTATTCTGTTTGTCTGTTGTGGTGGGTACTCCACCTTCCATTTTGGAATGGTGGGATATGGACTCGAAGGTGGAGGGAGGTTATTTGCATCACAATGCTCAGCCTAGAGGAGGTTTGCATTTGTTATTCATTTGGGGCTGATTTAGCACAGCTCTGTTCTAAATTCGCCCAGTGGGTCAGTTCTCAGGAGGCAGGCACTCTAAGCCTGTCTTTGCTACTGTTTTATTCGGCAACTTTAGACTAGTTGCTTTTTCCAACATATGTGTCGTTATGTCTGTTTAGTCCGGGCTGTACAACAAGCATACAGTAAAAGGATTCCCAGTCAGAATTAAGATCTTGGTCTATACTGTAGTATTTGAGGATATAGTCTTCATGACCTAGTCAAAAATTCGGAAGCGTTTCCTACTGGCAGAGGCTTCCTGGTCTATTGCTGTAGGAGCACCTGGGGAAATACACACCTCTCCTTGTGAAATGTTAACAGCCTGTGGCCCTGCAAACATCAGTCTCTTCTTACTGGTTTCCTAAGTGAACTTCAGAGTTTTGGCTCTTTCCTAGAAGTAGCTGCAGTAGCTTTCAGTTGGAAATTGCTGTGCGTGGAGAGAAATCCCAGACAACTAAAAGGCTACTGAGGTCTATCTTTGCTTTGTCAGATTCCTTTGCAGCGTTATTTTTCTCAAAAATTGCAGCCTTCCTCTGAGTCTGGAGTAGCTTGGTCTCCATCTAGCAGCCTGACTTGTGTTAAATTCCCATAACCCAGAGAAATATATGTAGAAACTTGCTTTATGGCATTGTTTCTAGGTTAAAAGTAGCAAGATGGGGGGGAAAAAAGCGCTCTTTTGGCTGGTCTTACAGCCAAAATATCTTTTGGAGTCTTTCACTGAGATGTTGAGGAAATCCTTGTTTTGTTTTCTCATCCAAACATCACGTGTATGATGGCCAAGAAAACTCATCAAAATAAGCTTTCAGTTATAGCAATCAGAAAACTGCTCAGACGCCAACTTCACATGGAAATGTTTTAGATGCAACATACTATACTGTGCCCTGCGTCTAAAAACCCAGAGTCTGTATTGTACATCAGAGACCCCTATAATATTTAGAAGAGTTAGCTCACCATCTGCACATGGGACAGGGAAGTATAATCCCCCCTTTATAAATAGAGTAGTCTTAGGGAAGGTAACAAATTGGCCTGAAATCACACAGGAGGTGTCTTGACAGAATGCATATTTGAAAAGCTCAATTTGTCTACAGCTTGCATTGGTCCTGGGAATTTGATCAATTCTTCTTTCATCACATTTAATTTCCATAGAAACAAAGGTAGAATTCTGAAAATTAGATATCAGCAAAACAAATCAGGCATTTGAACTTTTAATTTGGTGATTTCAAGTTGGAAAATTCCTTTTTACCTAATACTTGTGACCTTCCTCAGTGAAGATTCTAGTCTTGGAAATCAAGTGCGAGATGAGAGCTATCTTTTAAAATGAGACCCAATAATAGACTCCTTCTTCCTTCTCCATCCCCCAAATCCTTGCCTAAGAACCGAGCCAGAGGATGAAACCTCCCAACTGAGTGCCTGGAGACAGTTGTCTCCTGTAACTAGAGCTGACTTTGTATGGCTCATCTTCATTTCTAAGAAATGGTGGCTTGACAGGTGGAAGGACTTAGTGACTTCTTCAAACAAGGACAAAACCAACAGCAGCAATGATCAGGAAGGAGAGAGAGGAGGGAAATAATTCCAAAATGCTACTGCTTATGCTACTGTAAATGCGAAGCATGATATATGCGGTAATTTGTGCTTTGTTTTCCCAGCTATTTCATTACACATTTACTGTTTTCAGACATGCACAGGGGCCAAGTACTATGGAATGTTTTAAAATGAAAAGTGATGCACTCTCCTTTCCCAGCTCACTCAACTGAAAAGACCAAATTCCTTGACTGTGTAAGGGCAAAATGATAGATATGATGGAATGCACACAATTCAAGATGTGAACAGTGAAGCAAAACACCTGCTCAGAAATACATCTCTGGGATGAACTTCTGCAGAAATTAGCTCTGTTTCAGGGGTCGGGAGTTATTCACATGCATTTACTGCAGTTGAAGTTGGCAAAGAAACATTTTCTATTTCTTTAACATGTGAATTGCAGAAATGGATTTTCTAAATGAAAGATTTCCACCACTAAATCCTTTTAAGTGTGTCCTAGTTCCCAGAAGACAGCTTGGAAATTGCTCCCAGGCAACAGACACTTATTTCAATGTGTAATATTCAGTGAACCTTTCAAAATATCCTTAATAATAAAACCCCTGTGTGTGGACATCAGACTAATATAGGTGATTTATTGATTGCATTTACTCTGAAATATGAACTGGACTGGTTAACTCAGTGCCCCTACAGAACCTGAGAAATGCAAACTATAGAGGGGTGATTAGAGAAGATGAACAGAAACACCTGCCTCAGCAAATTAGCAGGTGTTTGAATCCTGTTCTGTAAGCAAGTAGCAGAAGTAATGATTTAAATCCCTGACCAACTTGCACTTCTGCACAAGAGGAGAATAGCCACAGTTTTGGTGGTGAAAAAGAAATTACCTAGTCAAGAGTGGATGTTTTATAATACAACTTTGCAATAGATCTGCAGCATACGTTTGTGACCATTACTTACCTTTCTAGTACTAACTCATACAAGTCATCCTTTTAATTTTAATAGGATTATTGGAGGCAAATCTCAGCCTGTGGGGTGTCTTTGCATCCTCTTTATCCCAAAATAGAGAACGAAATTAAAATGGTACATTGGCTCTGAGGTGGATCTTGAAAAAGAGGTGAGGCATAAGCACGTTAAATTCATTCATACAGCAGTGAAAGGGAGTCTACATTTGTCTGAAGACTGTCAAATTGTTTTTCTGGAAAATTCTAAACATTAGAATTCTTAATTTACAGTGGATAGGCTATCTTGAGTTTAGAGAATAGAATGCAATTAGTTCCTATGACTTTAAGGTTTAATCATAAAGTGGGTTTTTATCTTGCTGTTGATTAGAGACCATAGAAGGGAAAACAGTTGTACTTTCTGAAAAGGTGTCACCTTAAAATGAACATCAGTGGACCTGAGAAGTAGTTTTGAGTCACTAAAGGAAATGGCAAAACGATTACAAACCAGTTTGAATTCAGGGAGATGAGCAAAAACAAGTGGCAGAGACAAAATTGTGTTGATGAAAAATTTCCTGTGGTTTATGTGCCCATCTATGATTGTAACCAAACAAAACAGGAAAAAAAAAGACTGCAATGTGCAGTTCTCCTCTCTATGCTAGCATGAAATAAACAGATTTTCAAAACAGTCCTCTAGGAAAATGACAGATGCCAATGGAAAACAGATGTTTGCATGTAACCATTTTGTAAGATGTTTTGTGGAAGTTGATCTTGATTCTGTGCGGAACTTGTTTTAGGACAGTTTCAGCACACTGGAATGTTTTCCTATTCAGAATACTGGTTGATTGACCACCTCAAGCATGTCTCTAATCTGTGCATACCCAAGTTCTAAACTTGACTTTCATGCTGAGCTGTCGGACACCTGATGAACCTTTCTGGACTGCTGTTCCCTCACCTACGCAATTTCAAAAGGCTATTTGTTTGCGCTATCTCAGTGCTGCAATTCAATGATTTGAGCTTGAAATGTACAAATACAGCTACAATACCAACATATCACCATTACCTTGATACATAAATGAACATTACAAGTAGCTTCCAAATAAACAGCAAAACTACATTTATTATAACACCCTCTGCAGTGTAAAACAGATAAATTATAACTTCACCTTCTCTGTATTTCTTTTCTATGGAGGGTTTTTTTGGCAAATACTGCTGTAGTCATGCAAGTTACTATCCCGTCTACACCCAACCCCATTATATTTGATGGTGCAGTGACAACTGAGAGCAAATGTATTGACAGACCCATCCTGAACATAATTACTCCAAAAAAGCCATCCCGAATCAATTAATAGTGTAACTCAACTTTAATTTTGAGGCACTTCAACATTCAGAAAAGCAATCAATCTTGTGGCATGGAGCCAAATGTTGTACAGCCTACCAGATGAGTAGTCATTGGCATGCAGAAGTCACTTATTTATATCACATTAACATCAAGAGAATGGATTTCAATGGGAACAGTGGCCTCAATAAAAAGGCCAAGTTTAAACCTTGTGCACTTACATCAAGACAGTTCCTATCACCAACAGTGTCCAAGAGGGAAAGTTATAGCCAGATGCCTTTATTTTTCAAACGTAATTATTCAGGTATCTATTCACAAACATGTCTACTGGGAGTGAAGGCTTCAGTAAAAGCAGTAAGGATTCCCATCATCTTTTCTCATTGCCCTGTGACAGGTGGAAGACAGAGGCTCTCTTAATATCCAGACCATGAAGAACCTCGTTACCATGAAGTGTCCTCTGTAAAAATGAAGAACAGGAGATGGGAACCTTTCTTTTTTTCCCCCTTTAAAGAGACCTTTCTCACACTCCCTTAGAACAGCCATAACATATGATGATATAATGTGACAAAGATGACCATGCTGACATATCGTGCAACACGGTCGAGTTGATAAGGAGCTGTAAATAATGTCCAGGTAAATAATGTTCATCCCCAAGGCTGACAGGATATTTTCCATAATCTTATTTTTCCCAGTGCATTTCAAACCTTTTTGCTTAAAAATTTGTTTGTCAAATGAACTTAATGTTAGCAGCTTCTTAAAATAGCTTGTGGGACTTGGTGTTGAGGAACTAGCAATAATGTGACAGGCTAGATCAAACCGAAGAAGTATTTTGGTTGTTTTTTTTCAAGTCTGAATGATGTTTTTTCACATATCTCCTTGTTATTCATTTTTAACCTGACCCTCAGGTCAAGACTTCTATAATTTAATTTCATTTTGAATATTTCAGCTTTAATATGTATCTAGAAAGCCTTCATAAGAGTTTCATTATGTAACTGCTCTTGGTTGTAAATGCTCATTTCCATCACTGAAGTCCTGAAAGCTCATAAGGTAGTGGCATGTCACAGCTGTTTTTTCCAGCACAGGGTAATAATACGTCTTTCTGAAAACAAGGAATCTTTGAGTACCAGCTAATACATATTGCTAGATATTGCTATATATTACTGTCATTAAAATGCATAGTATGAGTTTTAGGTAGCAATAAATATATTAAAAGAAAATAATTAATGATTATTAGTCATGATTACAAGCAGCCTAGCAAATAGTTGTCCTCTATAATTGCTTGTTTCAGAAACTGTCTTCTGACCACACTTCATTTTTCATTTTGATGGGTGTAGCCCCCCCGAATATAAAGTATGATTCAGCCCAATCTTTGGAAAATTATCTGAGGATCACAGCATCACACTTCATTGAACAGTTTTTCCTTTGTATAAGGGATTATGAATATCTTCCCAAAATAAGGACTGCAAAGCTTCCTTGGTATTACCCTTTTTTATAATCAATACTGTATAACAATGCTTATATACATACTTATATATTAAGCTCTGCAGAATATTTAAATTCATGGTGGAGTGACTGTCAAGTAAATAATATTTGTCTTCTCCTTTTATAATCCTGTCCTGTAAAGAGATAGCATGAGAATAGCTTTCCTTGCCCCATTTACCAGATGAGTATGATAGCTGGAGTCCAGTCATTTTTGGTGCTAGACTTAAATGAGATTCTTAGGGTTACTCACATGTATTAACACATCTGCTGTGTCTGAAGAGGGAGATTTATTCTCTAATTAAAGTCAAAATGAGTTTTTTTCATTGACTTCTGCAGTGGCAGGATAAAATACTGTGATTATGTGTATGTGATAAAGTAGAAGACAGTCTTACTCATAAATGTTTCCAAACCCCTGTGTGGTCAATAGGGTGATACAATAAGCAGGTAAAATATTTTTTAAATAGGCAGTAATTTTCCCTGGGGTTATTTTCCCCTTCATCCACCATGGACACCAAGCTGCGGTGCCTAATCTCTACAAGAGCAAGAATAATTTTTATTAAAACTAGCTAAAATATGGCAAATCATGCAGAAAAATGTTCTCTGCATTTTATTGTAGGTTTCAAGCTAGCTTAGGTTTCCCAAGGTTTTGAAACAATTTTTCATTTCACAAAATAGCCTATGAAATTTTATTATCAAGCAGTATATTTTTAACCTTTTTCCACCTTAAAAAAAAACCAACACCCCACCCAAAACAAAGAAAAAAAGTCTTAGATTTGTTATTTGTTTTGTTTTGTACAAATACTTTCAGTGTATGGCTAAATGGAAAAGCAGAGCTGACTAGGGATCAGCTTTTCTTCAAGATTCTCAACCTATAAATGAAACAAAACCTCAACAAAAAGACACTTTCCAAAAATTGTTTTTTCACCCTCACACCCCTATTTTACTATTGTAGTCCTAAATTAGCTCCTAATCAAACTAGTTCAGAAGGTTTTCCTTCACGCAGGTGTGAGAGACTGAAATGTCAGATGACTGTCTCAAAGTTTGACTGTGTCTGTGCAAACCTCAAGGACAAGCCGCAGCCTTTGGATTAGTCTAAGGAATGTCACCCAAGGAAGCAGGAATGTATCAAAGGATGCATCCCCCACTCCCTTGTAGTTGCATTGTCAAACTCCTTAGATAAATTTCAAGGGGGGAGGCACGATCTGCACAGAAACCAAATGTTTATCAGCGGCTCCATCGTGGAGCCATTTGTGACTCTGTTGTGTTCGCCAGGCACCGTGCATGCATTGCTAATGAACTGATAAGAGGTGAGCATTTCTGCCCCAGAACTGGATGGTTGCTCAAGAAGCATGAAGTCAGCAAAAACCTGTGGGACCAGAGTATAAACTAAAGGTGGGCAGATATACTAATCAGCTGATTCAATTAACTTAAAAGGGAACAGAAAGATTTGGTGTGCGTGCACCCACCATCGAAGAACTGAAGACGGAGGACCAGTGGGACGCCCCCGGATCCATGGTGGTGACTACTCTTGTGACTCTATTCCGCATGCTTGCTTGATTTCTGTCTTTTCCTTCCATTCTGTCCTATCACTACTCCTCTACACTTTTAATAATAAAAACTCTTTTGGATGTATGGTGTTTGACCTCATTTGTGTCTTAATCTTGCTCTTGGGATCATATCAAAACCTCCCCTGACATTGGATCAGGGAACCAGCTGTAGGAATGAGAAATACATTTCAGTAGTGAGATCTGCTCTCTTCATGATTAACTTTTGCCATATCTGCTGAAATCTGCTTGGCCAAAGATTAAAGCCATGAAAAAATATTTGTGGTACTGGAACAAGCTAACATGTAACAAGGAATTCATATAATAAAGCTTAACTCGGCAAGAAGAATTTTCACACAAAGCATTAAAACTAGGAAAATTATACTTAAAAGAAAATCAAGTTCCTATATTAGTAGTATCTGCCAGAATTTAACACATGCTTAAATGTCTCTGTTGCTTTTTTCCCCATGTAGTGATGATCAAGAACTAAAAAAGTGCTTCAAAAATATTTGCAATATTATTAGGAGGCACAGTAATGCACAACATATCACTCTTTGGTATACAGTTGACGGGGAGACAAGAGTTTTTCCAAGATGTCAAACTAAGCTGGGAGAGGGGATGGGCAATACACAACTTCAGCTCCTAAAATAAAGGGGAAAAAAAAACCAAACACCTACTGAGACTTAAACAGTATAAATAAGAGGCTGAGAAAATATTAGGTGTGTTTTTTCCTTCACTTGAGCTTTTTCCCTCTCCAATCATTTTCTAACATTTGCCCTTTGCCTGCTGCTTAGTTTTTCTGAAACAGAAACTGAAAATCAAATTGACGGTATATCTCTATAGAAGGGCCTCCCTATCTTGCTGCAACATTGATCCAGTCTATTAAGAAGATGTAAATTAGTGTTTCTTTCCTTTTATTTCTGATAGTATAAATCCCATGTAAAAATCTGCCATCATACCACCAACTGATTTTAGCCCCACTTACACCTGTTTTATTTTCTCACACATGAGCTTTTACCAACTGGGCTTCTTAATTGTTCTTTCTATCTCATTCTTTAACCTTTTGTTTGCCTGTTTCTATTACACTTTCTATTTGGAAGAGATTAGTACATGTGCTACTTCATGTGTACTACTCCCACAGTTCTATACAGCCTTGTTTGATGGCAATGACCACAGAGTCTTTTGTGATCCTGCTTTGCATCCTGTCTTCCTTTAGCCAACTGTTTTGTAGTTAGCAATATAGGAATAGCTGTATCCAGCTAATGAATTGTTGACTGTCCCTATTCTGTGGTAACAAGTAGCTTGATTAGAGAATGAAAATATATGCCTGCACAGTTGGATTTCTAGTGCATTATGTGAGGGTTAATCCTAGGCAAAGACCTGAATTCTATTTGGTCAGCACCAGCTCGCTTCTTTACCCTGCTAAGTTCTGCCAGCATTTTAACAAACCAGTCACATAGCTTTTACAGGCTCTGACTAGTACCATCAAATTTAACAGAACCTAAACAAAGAAACTTCTGTCCCAACACATGAGCACTCACAGGAGAATACTGGGAATACTGAATGATAATTTAGGTTTTGCAGTAAACATAAATAATGGTCCAGGGATCCAAGGCTCTCTTTAGCTGGGAAGGTTTGTGGGTCAGATTATTAAAAAAAAAAACAACCAGAAAAGAGAAAGAAAAAGACCTAAATAGCTAGACATAGAACATTCTGAAGGCATAGAAAAACTAGCACAGGTAGGAATTGAGTAAAAGTTGTTCGCTGGGAAAGATAGTTCAGTAGGAGGAAGTGAGCTCTGAGGTTCGGGAATGGCAGTAGTTGCTCTGTGAAGTCCTATGGAGTCTTAAGAAGAACGTGCTGATAACCTCAAACATTTCCCATCCTGTTGTTGCATGCCTTAGTGGTTGACTGTTTCTGGCTCAAAGATCCTTACTCCTTCTTCACTGCCTTTCAAAAAATGTGGTCCCTTTCCTCCTGCTTTCACTTGCTCTTTCTTCTCCATGACACCTCATCACTAAATGGTGAGGATCATTCAAGAAACACTGCCAACTGCAACGCTTTGTAATCAGTTAATGTCTTCAAAAGGTCAGGTAATTCAGATTTCAATATCTCATATGGTGCTTACTACAAGGCACTTTAAACAAAGTCATGACTTTTTCATTCTGAAACTTGAGTTAATTTTCTATTAATTTGCTTTTATTGCACTTTTTTTAGGAATCAACATGAGAATTTTAAAATTATAAGCAGAGGCAAACAAATAAATAAAAGGGAATGATAGTATTGTCAGCTGGTTTAGTGTTGTGCATTAGAAGGCAACGGGAGTTTCATTTCAGAGCAAATTTAAAACGAAGAGAAAAATGAAGGAACAATCTCACAATTATGGGCTATGATTTTTCCTCAGCAGGTTTTTTTTTTTTTTTAATTAAGGCAAGTTTTAATGGCTCTTCTTTTACAATCTTACAGTATGCACGAGCACAGCAACTTCTTTTAACATTCAGTTTTCTAAAGACAGCAGGCTAACATCTGCACCAAAGCAAAGGATGCCTTACTTTGTACCCGATTCCCTCACCCTCAAAGTATTACAGGCTCAGTTCAATTCAGTGCCAACTCTCAGCATGGGGCTTCTAGTAGCTTATTTTTTCTGTGACTAAGTTCTCCATCCAGGGTACATAAACCTTACTCCTTCTAGGATTTCTGGTATCCATAAAGCTCTAGTAACAGAAAATGAGGCAATGCTTCATTCTAATTTCTCAGTACTATACCTAGGATCCTTTAATTTCCTCTTCTGAGAAGAGAAATAAGCTGCAGGACTTTTCTTTGCTTTTTCTTTGCAACAAAACCTGCCAGAAGCCCATAGATAAATGGAATTTAAATAGCCTTCATCACTCGTGGGGCTTGAATTTTTAATGTATTACATGTGTCCTCTAGAGTCCATACACTTTCAAAAAGATCTGCTCTTCCTGACTTGCAAGAACAAAAGCTCAAAAAAACCCCCTCAAACCCAACCAAAACATAAACAAGGTCTAACAAAACAGAAATATTCCCCTCCCAATTTTTTCCCAAGATGCTAACATGAAAGTCTTCTCTTTTAAGATGGAACTTATGTAAGTGCCATGAAGGAAATTAGAAGAAAATTAAAGCAATTGAATATGCAGCATCTTTTCCGACTTCCATACAGTGGGATAGTTCAAGCCTATCTCTGGCAAAAATTAAATTAGGAGCCCAATCTTTCAGCAGAATGTAGAGGCAGGAGATCCTGATCTGTGCCTGTAACCAGGTAGATGTTTGCCATAAAAGAGAAGGGAAGCCAAATTGTGCTGAAAATGGAGTCAGACCTTTGCTTGCACAGATCTCTCCTTCTGTAGACTGGGAGTCTAAGCTGCCAGTAGTTGCAGTAGGAAACTATTTTATACAAATAGGAGGATCTATTTGATAGAGAAGAAATTCACTGAAGTTTGGTTAACATGGGTAGAGAAGAACAAAGATATAATAGCACAAAAACTGCCTTGAGATTAATGTTGGTACCCACAGGTGAATAATCGAGAGAGTAGGAGGGAAGAGCTGGTAAAAAAAGCAAGCCATATGGGTTGATACTTTGTAATACATTTATAGACATGTCAGTCTCATTAGTCACATGTTCTTTTGAACATGCCAGATGAGAAACGTAATTGAACATTTTGCTTTCAGTTATTCTTGAGTAAGTCCAAAATCTTCTCAGTTATCCAGTGGAGTTACTGCAGATTTACTCCCAGACAGATGGCAGCAGAATTTGCTTCATTTGTTCATGAAGAGATATACAAGCACCTGTCACCCCTCACTTTCTCTTGCAACCTCAGCAACGGAGGAAAGTGCTGGCGCTGGATAATGGAGAAAGGTTCAGAGTAAACCTCTTTCATTACTAACTACCGGGAAAGCATTCTTCAATTATTCACTAAGTCTAAAGGGATAGAACAATTGTGGAAGGCTATTTTTGTCCTACTGGAGAAAGGCAGTTTTCTCTGGGAAAGCAAAAACCAAAATAAAACCAGAGTAATAATCGCATTTCACCCAAGTATGTCCTGTAAAAGGCACTGTGAAATTAGGCAGAGGAGTGAACACTGTGTAACCTCAGGCCTGGCCTCCCTTTTAGCGGCAGGCTTTCCCGACAGAGGTAGACAGGAAAGCAGTGCAGTTTTCAAATCTGGGAACAGGGGTGATTCATTTTTCTGGGGTTCTGGAAAGGTGTAGGTCATAGAATCACAGAATGGTTGAGGTGCAAAGGGACTTCTGTAGGTCATTGTGTCAATCACCCCCACTGTGTTGTCTAAAGCTGCTTGCCCAGGATCGTGTCCAGGCATATTTTTAATATCAACAAGGATGGAGTTTCCACAACCTCTCTGGGAAACCTGTATCAGTGCTCAGTAACACTGTAAAAGAGTGTTTCCTTGTGTGATATGTGATTCAGGAATAGCGTTGATTGCCAAGGAGAGCAAAAATTCCTGGATGGGGATTCACTTCTTTGCTTTGGGACAGTTTATGGGACCTGGAGCATGTCACTTGCACTCTCCATCTTAGCTCTAATTGGGGATAATCTTTCTTTTCACCTACCCTTTTTTCACTCTTAGTGAGTTACTGAGCTCAGGATGACAGGTGTCAGGGTGTGGGTGCATAAGCACAGTGGACCTGAGACCTCTGGTTACAGGAGCTGAAGTCAGAACAAGAATTAATAGACCTTCCCTTTTCCTACAGCATGTAGATGTCTCCTCTCATATCCTGAACACTGTCTAATCATCGAGACTCACACCTAAACAGGTTCAATATCCTCTGTGTTTCTCTCAGAAATATTTAAATTATGAACCTGAAAAGGGTATTGTGTGATGAGGTACATGTGACTCACAGAGTCTAAAAGACCTTTCCAGGTTGGAACTTGGGTGATGAAAACACTCCAGAAATGCTGGAGTGTGTGCTAGCTAATGCAGAAGATTTATTAGGAGTTAGACAAAAGCTGATATCAGCTGTGAAGCTGGGTAAGAATAGGGAATGTAGACCTGACCCTGCCAAGAACAAAGATAATTTTCTTTGGTGAGGATGGTCTAAAATAAAGTAGCCAGCACAGGGTGGGGTGGGGGGGGGGGAAAGATAGGAGGAGAGACAAAGGAAATAAGAAATTGTGGCTGCCTGGTTTAGGAGTTAGTTGTTTGACTCTCACAATGATCTGGACATTTACGAATATTTTTAATAGATGAACTCTGGAAAGTCTATTCCCCTTTTCTATATACCAGTCTTCTGTCTAGGTCTTCTCCTCATCTAGCAGTCATAACACTCATATATGACTATGTATAGTGTAAATTATTTTTAATTTACACCCAGCTATGACTAAGTATAATGTAAATTATTTTTTCAAGGTGGCATGAAGGGAATTAAAAACAACCTGTGTCATTTGTTTTAAAATTTAATTTTAATTAAGTTATCCTTATCTTGAATTCCCATACAATCCAATTACCTGTGCAAATTATAATGCGTTCTCTAAATGTAAGCTTTCTCCTCCTCACTATTAATAAAAACAGTTATTATTTTCATAAAACTTAGCACATAATTAGCAAAAAAGTATCATAGCCCTGCTGACTCATCAGCTTTGCATTGGTTTTATTATGGCATTAAAAAATAGAGTTTTAAGCATTTACCAACTATCTACAAATAGTGCTTGTCAGTGATAGCTGATTGTGGGAGCAAACATACTGTTACTTTCAAAAACACTTGTAATGAATGTTTTCCTCATTAGCAACAGGAACTGATAAAACGGTGCTTTTGATCTTCAACAGTTCACAGGATTCTCTTCTTAGCCTTGTTTCGTAGGGAAATGAAGCTCACACTTTCGCTGTCTATTTAATCAGCTGGAAGGAAAAGAGAGCGCCTATTTGTATCCTATATGAGAGGGAAACTGCACTGTGATCTCAAGTTGTTTTAGATGCTAGGACATTTGCATGTGATGTGGACTGTCTGTTCCTGAGCCATGCCTTTGGTTGGATCCTGGACCTTTGAAGGCTGAGTCCCTTCTACAGGGAAGGAGGGCCATTTGCGAGCTCTGTTGTCTGTGTGGCACTTAGTTAACTTGGGGGATATTTTAGAATGCTCAAGAGCTTCCTTCCAAAAGTGGACAGCTGTGTGTAACCGAGCTTTGGAAAAGGTCAGGACATGCATGTGGGAGACCAGGACTGCAGGAGACCAAGAGCAAATCAATTCTGCCATTCTTATAGAGCTTTTTATGCCAAAGATAGTCAACGAGACACAAATCCTAGGTCAAATCAATCTTTGGTGGCTCCATCATTCACATACTACTTGTTTCCTTCCTGTCCTGATTTAGCAAAATGGACAAATGGTCATAACAGCTATACTATTCACTATTCCCTTTGAGCCTGCAGGCATACCTGTACCCATTTAATAAATGAGAGAGAGTATGCATGTCTTCTGCTGAGGGGTAGAACATCCAAAACTAATGGAGACAAAGTGAACACACAGACAGTAACCAGAAGGTAACAAATGTGCATATTTCATGGCCATGTTTCCACTCAGGGAGTGTTTGTATACCCATGGTGTCACACTGATGGGTTTGGCTCCCAGATTCCACCAAAGAGCTAAGATTAGAGTTTCTTTGAAGTCTGAATGTGAAGATTGAAGTTTCTTGTGTAACACTCCAAAAACTTGTTGCAGTGTTACAGTTCAAGGACTTGCTGAACCTCCATTTCATTTCATGACCATTTCAGACCCCTAAGTTTACTGTATTTGGTATTAGGCCTTGTACCTTTTCTGTATTTTAGGGCTGAGTATCACCTGAGGCTATTTTGTATCTGCAAACTTAACAACTTTCCCTTTGAGAATTTAGAATCTGTTGTATCAAGGGTATGACTAAGCTTCTAAAAACATTTTGTCTGTTTACTCTTGCAGAAGAAACAGAACTTTTGAAAAAAACACATCAATGGGATTTTAAAAGTCTATAGGCAGCTCTACTTTACATCTTGCTATACACAGAATATACCATGACAGATACTAAAACTTTCAGACCCTCTGACTGGGTCACAACCTGACTCTTTCAAACAACACTATGAGGTAATGGAACTTTTTTCAGCTTTTTCCAACAAGCATTCCTTTCATCTCAGTTGAAAGCCTTTTCCTATCATTTTCTCTTAATAATCTCAAGTAAAAGACTGCATAACTCTTGCTACTTTTTTTTCCCTTCCCATTTGTTTTTCTAGATGACTCCCCAGTGTATCTATACTATAAGCACTCCAGGAATAACTTCAGCATAAATAGCTCATAGCCCTGTAGAGCCTATCCAAACCCATTGCATTCAGATACCATTAGCACCTGTATAAAGAACAAGGTCTCCAGAGAAAGAGAAAGGCAACTAAGCCTCATGTCTTCCTGACGTCAGAAGCATACAGCAAAATCAGTGTCTTGATTCATCCTGTCCAACCCAACCCTTTTCCAAGGCCTTGTCACCCCAAGCTTCCTCTATAGTCATTTGGAGAGAGGGAGATGGTCTCACCTGCTCCCTGCACCTGAAGGATCCCTTATTAGTTGTCTCAGCATTTTAATACAGGCCACAGAGTTCTTTCCACAATGACCCAACATTCCTCCTCTTACTTCAGCATCTTTACCACAAGGCTTTATATTGATTCGCTGTCACGGGTTTTCTTTTTTCAGCATCTCAGCCTCATTGTTAGTTCTCAGGCTCTCTCAGTATGGCTTTAGAGGCTCCAGGTTGTTTATTGACGTGTATGTTGAGGGTTTCTTCCCTCCTGCCTAGTATCTGATCAAAGCAATCAATAAATGAGTGCTGTTATTATATTTCCAAACTCTTTGAGGATCTGTTACAGAGAAGGCATTGCCTGCTTAATTGATGAAAGCAAAGCTATAAAGAGCCTCTTTGGTGGCACATATAGACACCTGAGAAGTGGAAAAAGGAAGAGACACATCCCCCCTTCCTCATGACCTTGAAGTATGACTGGAAAAGATTCTATTCTGTCACTCCCTTGCAACCTTTTGTTTTAGAGACCTCTGACTTATCTACATTCACAGCTGAACTACTATACTTCAAGTTGGCAGGGTAAGCAAAGTACAATATCCTCTGCATTGTTTTTTCTTCTTCTTGGCCAGAAAAATTTTGAGATTACTTGTCTAGTTATATGTTCTGTGAAAAGAGGTGAAATTCTTGCAAAAATTACACAATTAAATAGCCACATACAGCTAAATTATTGCTTAGTATTGTAGGAATTAGGAGTTCAAAAGTACCTAATTTGCATTATTTATAATTGCAACAGCCAGTTTATAATATTTTTTCTTGTGTCATACTTCTTAGGCTTTCAGAAGACCTTGATCACTCTGAAAATAATCCCACCAAAGCTTTTTCTTTATAAATCTATGGATTTTAGATCAACTCTGAAGTGTAATTAACTTGGGAAAAAGCCTACCCACCTGATTGACAGTGCTTAGCTAGTACAGCAGAAACTTATTATATATGTCTTGTGATTCCTTTATTGTATCTGTGGCATTCCTCAGGGCCTCAGAGCTGGACTCAATTAACAGCCATTCAGCTTTGATCTCCCATCTTATCTTGGCAAGTGCTTTGCCAAGCACACTATTAAGATATTTTGTAGGTACAGACATGGCAAAAATCCATCCTGACCTAACTTTACTGACCCCGATACTTTTACCTCTTGTGCAAAATTGCCTCAGAGTAGAATGAGCAGGTTGGGGGGATTTCATTACAGTATCTTTCTGATGCATATTGCCCAGACCTACCTTCTCAATATTATCTTAAAGTTTGAATTTACCGTGACGGTGGTCTCTCAGGAATGCTAAACTTTAAGGCTGTGACAGTTGAAATCTATAGGGCTGCTCATGGGCATAAGTGTTTCTGTGGGATCATGGCCTCTGGGGGGGGCGTGTTGGCAGGGGTACTTGATGGAGATTAATAGCAAGGAGCCCTAGAGGCCAAATTAATTTTCCTCATGCAGTATAGGAGGCAACATTGTAGCTTATATTTTTCTGTATGAAATTCTATTGAATAAAACAATTTGTCCTGCCAAAGCTCCAAATGGCTGTCAGAAAAGTAGCGTTACATTTATTTTTAGCCTGTTTTCCTAAGGAAATATGGCTTCTTTGATCATGCTGTATGCATGAGTGTGTGTGATACAATATGTGTATAACTGCTTAAATGTCTGATTTTGTCCCTCTCCCACCATAGTGTTGAGCTGACTGGGCAATTTCAACCACATTTTTGACAGAAAGACAGAGGTCTCAGGGAAATTATTTTCTACAGTGTGAAAATAGAAAGGCAGGTAAAAACAAGAGACCCATTTAATTTCCTCCCATGAGAGAAAGGCTGTAGCATGAGTTCATTGCTTATTAGACATCTGAGAGTGCACATTGTTCAAACTGATGGCATAAATCCATATGAAGGGAAGTTTCTTTCTTTCTGTTGGTCACAAATCAACTGGTTTTATTCACAGCTGTAGTTCTTTCCCTCTTCCAAGAACCATACGATCTTCTGGACTCTTCTTACATTGCTTTAACAGGTCACACTTCTTTAATAACAATTTGCATCCAAGAGTTGGAAGGTCCCTGCATAGGGCATTGAAATGAGAATTATCAAATTTGTCTTGGTCATGAACCTCCTGACAGATCAAAACCAATGGAATTCTCTCAATGTCTCTGTTTCCCCTTCATGCTTTACTGTGTTTAGAATATTGTCTCTTTAGAAAGAGGGAAACTCTTTACCCTGTAGACAAAGTAATCTGGCTCTGTCTGATTTAGGTTCTCCATATGCTCCCAAAATGAAAATTACAATGATCTGAGGATATTTTCCTATGTGTCCAAGGGATCCTTTTTTCTTTTTTTTTTTTTAATTTGGGAGAGTAGTTTGTAATTCACACCTTTTGCCATTCCTGTTTGCTATACAACTGGAAAGGTTTACCTCTGAAATATATGAGAATTTGAGATGGGAGTAGATCTTCCTTTTGCACTGAAGCAGTTTGCTCCCCAGCTCAGTGTAACTGATAGTGCAAAATGGTACAGTTAAAATTAAAACATGCCTCCAGCGAGTTCCAGTAGGATATAAACTTATCAAAATATGTACTCTGAAAAGCACCAGAGCACATAGCTTAAAGACCTTTGTTAGATTTTCAGTGATATTTAAGTATTTTGAGGTCTGTGTGCTGTTCCTCACTACATTTTCTTGGTGGAATATCCCCAAGAGTGGTCTTTACAGGGCTAAACTTATCAGCCTCTGCACACAGTAGTGAGCCTTCCCAGCAGCAGAGTGGATACCTTGTGCCTTCTAATGTAGCCAGTTAAAGTAGAATTTATGGAAAGAAACAGACTGAACCTCTTAAATCTGAAATGCTACACATGAACTGAGAATATAAAATAGAAGCAGCGACCCCCGAATGATTCTGTGTTCTAACATACATTATTTTTCTTCAGAGACTGAATGGGAGAAGGTAAAAATAGAGATGCTTCAAATGAGAAAATGAGATGTCACTCTTGATATGAAACCAAATATAAAATGGAATTTCTGTCTCACAAGAGATTGATATTTTGACACTTGGTCCTGAGTCAGGGAAAAAAAAAAAAAAAAAAAGAAAAAAAGAAAAAGCAAATTTTTTCATAGGGATAAAAAGTTATATGAAAAAGTGGAGTTTGGAAATGTCACAATGGTTTTCTTCATTTCATGCTGATAATAATATTCTCACTATACTGTGCTGCTCTAGTCTATACAAGTGGTAGTTTTACATCACTCACTCATACTTTCCTAAAAGCTTTCTTCTTGCTTATCTCAAGTTCTTCTATGAGGAACTTCAATCTTTCATTTGGTTAAAATACCACAGGACCTGGTGTGCCCAGCTGTGACTGATCAATGACACAGATGCTAATATTCTCCTGATTTCTTGATCCCCAGGGGAACAAATAATTCTTCCAAAATATTTTTTCCTGGGGAAAATGTTCAGTCATGTATTAGGGAAGACATGCAATAAACAGAATTTTCTTAACCAATCTTATTTGGCTTGTGCAAATATTCAAAATAAGGCCACACTGCTGTTTTGTCCTCTTCCAAACAGTGGAAACATGATTCCTTTCTCATGGATCATGGAAGCATTTATGCCCTCCAGCTGGGCTGTAATACCTTTCTCTTGACATATTTGTTAATGAAGAAGATTCATGACCGGTGGCGTGACCTAGAGTGTGCTGAAAAACACAGCCCTGCACATGAACTCGCAGGTTGTTTTTCTTAATTTTGATTTGCAGCCATCTGCAAACATTTTCTGTAAACACCTACATCACTGAGATTCCTTAGTAAAAAACAACTGGGCAAATAAATAAAGCAAATAAAGTATGTAAAACTCTGAATTTACCTCAGATAGTCAGAGACGCTTAGGCAAAACAAAACTTCTGTTTGAGTTCTCCTAGATCACGCACAGTTGCTTATATTGGCAACTGGCTTTTCAGAATTCGAACTGATTCATGTCCTGTACAAATGGCCTGTATCAAGTGCCAGTCATTATTGTTTATGCACTAGTGTCTTCTCTGAAACAATGTTTTTTTTCTCCTCCACAAGCTCCAAAGAACTCTGACACTGGCAAGATGATAGTTTCATTCAGCACTTGGAAGACAGTAATTTTTCCCCTGTCCTACACTTGTGGGTGAAAATGTTGTTTCCATTTAGTATAGTGATGCAAGCTGATGAGAATGGGTGCTCTTAAAAACAAAATAGAAAAATAAAAATGCTTCTGTATAAAGTCAGTAATATAGAAAATTTTGTACTTTCAGAAGTAAAAAGTTTCCCTGAACTGCTTCTCATGACCATGGTGTAAGCTGCGTAACTGGTGACCTTAAATAAAACTTGCTTTGCAGTACACTTCGGTCAAATGTGTAGAAATAAGAATTTCCATGCCTTGGGTAAAAAGCAGCATATATTACTGCTTTATACAACACCTCATATTTTGTGCATGATATTAAGGAAGGAGCTCTATATAGACCCTATGGAGACATAAGCTTTTTATAGGATCAAGTTCTTAACCAATATTCTGTGATAGTTTGTTATTAGCAGGTGCACAGAAACACAATGACATGATAATCTGGGCACTTCAAATTATTGAAGGTAAATTTGAGCATCTGGCCTTGATCTTTATCACCCAGCAATTAACTTAATTAGAAGTAGACCTGTCATGATCTTCGTTACTGATTGTATTTTAAAGCATTTTAGCAGCAACTATTGGTTCCTGTGGACATACTCAGAAAATTACAGTGTAAGAATCAGAAGTTATTTGCACGCTGCAATATTGTAGGCCAAGAGCTTGATCTAAGTTTTGGTTTATGTATTTCTCCAAAACCATCCTGTAAAACGGGCTTGTGAACAAGGGCAAAATCCTTGGGGACTCTGAGTATCCCCCACACACTTGTAGTGCAATTGGATGATTGTAAGTGCAAAATGAGCACCAAGTTTTAAGAAAAACCTGATCTGGATACAAAGATAAAAAGTTAGTTCAGATGTTACTAGCTAGACAGGTTCCTCGGTGAGGTTTGAGTCATTATATGGTTTTTATGTCTTACCCTTGTTTATGAAATGTTTGTTGTTAACTTATTTATTAGGGCTTATTTTTAATTCAACATAGAGCACCTTTAGCTTCCATGGAAATATATACCACATCTCTGATTGTCAGTTTTGTAATTCTATCTTTCCTCTTACCTTGTGTTTTCACAGGTATGTCTGTGCTGCTTCTTTTATTCCTTTGGGGAAAGAACCATTTCAGATTTTCTTTCCAATTAGTATATTGGTTTTATTTAATTCATCTAGTCATGGGTCATTTCTCTATGTTACATTATCTGATTGAGTTTATTATTCAATTTCCAGGCTTTTCTCTCTCTCAAAAAAAACCCAACCCCAACCTCTTATAATGGTTGAAATTCTGAGGAAAAAACAAAAGAAAACCCTACTACCTATTCCATGGGGAAATTAAAAATATATAGTTTGATTGAGGACATTAAATCATTTGAACTTTTTATTTTCTGTAGAGATGGGCAAAATTTTGGTTTTACTAGTGTTAAAATCTCTGCAAACAAAGTTTTAAAGTGTCATGTTCTTCACTGCATTGCCATCTTTCTCCCAAGAAGGGGGAATATATTTTTCCTAGATTTTTTGCTAAATGTTAAAGAAGGCATTATAAATAATTAAACTCTTTTCAGATTTTTTTAAGGGCAGCCTTCAATGAAGCTGCAGTGTTTTCACGGAGGTTTGTGTGCTATTTACCATCTTTCTGAGCCAAAAGTCATGACTGAAAGGAGGTCAGTGTTTCCTAGAATATGTCTGGGTTCATGCGGTCCAGGGAAAGACTGAAAGCTGCCAAGCTATGAAGTACTGATGCTTCCTTAAACACCCCTAGGTAGGTAACTTTCCACCTTCAGTGCACATGTTGAGCTGAACAGGACACCTTTGTGTGGCAGATACATGACTGGTGCAGGTGCATGTCCTATTTCTGGTGGTAGTTAAATTCTTCTTGCCACATAAGCAAAATCATTATTATTTCCTACTTGTAGGATGAAGAAGATAAACTATACATATATAATTAAAACTGTGTGAATTTACAAGTCTTGGTCCATAAGTCATATCTATGCTGAAGATAAGTCCTACGTCTTCTATCTTAATTTAGCAAGTTTTAGCGGGAGATGAGTAGGTATTACAAAGGAATACATTGCCAGCTATATTTGTGTCCCCTTATAGGAAGTAACATTTATTTTCTTTTGGCTTTTGTCTTCAAAACATTTCTGTCTTTGGCACCTGAGTTAATTCCTTACGTGTGATATTTGTTGTTCTTTATAAAAGACTGCTTTATAAATCAGGAAGAGGGCTTCTAATCTGCGAACAACTGTTGATTTATCTCTATTTTCAAACCTTTCTATAGAAACTAAATCAGAAATTAAAATATTTGTGAAAGGTGGATTTGTTACTCTGATCATCCCTACATTAGCATGATTAATCCCATTGATAATAGCTTAAAGAGGAGATTTTGATAGAACAAAGACTTAGAGTTAAGTTAATGATTCCTGATCTGTTAAAATTCAGTTCTAATTTACATTTAGTAATTACATTAATATTTAAAAAATAAAAACAACAACCCAGATAGGAGCACCTGTGATATGTAGCAGCTGTATTGCCGGAAAAATAATTCCATTGGTGCCTTGAAAGATGGTCCTGAAGTTACCATAGTTTTGCATCCTGTAATCCGACTGGTGTTCCTGCTTGTTCAAAGGTGCACTGAGGTAGTGGGACTTTGCAATGTGTCCACGCTAAACTGAGCACTGCCCGGCGATAGACTTTCACCTCTAACTGGATGGTTAAATCCAATTCTTCTTTTGAGAAATCTTTAGCAAGATGCCACCAGCTGGTCAGAGGACTCATTGCAGTCTAGAGGACATGTAGATTGAAATCCCTGTTCTGTGCAACTCAGAACAATGATAATATGGAGTTATTCTCCACCTAAACTGAGTGTCCCTGTCCCTACCTGTAAAAAATCATACAACTCCTGGGTATATTTTGAACATTTGTATAATGAGGAAACTTTCCTTACGGACAGGGTCAAGAGATTAGTCACCTCTATAACAATGACTGTGAGGGACTGTTTCAAAATAAAAAGTGTATTATGTTTTAGCCTAGAGTTTGTTTCTCACTAAAAAAAAGACAAGCCAAACATCTTTTTAATCAATTCTCAGTCTGAGGTTTTGAAATTCCTGCTCATTTGATGAAGAAACTTCAAGGGCATATGGAACAAATAAATCCCAAGTTCTGCTAATTCTCTATCTTCCTATTTGACAACAGTTATTATCATTCACATTTAATTTTAGCCAGCTCACCTGCTCTACCTGACAATGCTCTGGTATTGTGTGCTTTCCGTGGAGAATAAGGATACACTTGTGTAGCCATTCTATTCTAGATAGCTAGAGCTCAAGGTAGCTCTGCCATTTTTGCAAGGAAGCTTTAGAGGTTACCAGTTCAGCCCTGGATGTCAGTGACAAAATACTTGGCATTTCACTGATGCCATTCATTCAGACAAAGCCATTCTTTCTACTAGCTTTAATTAATTAATACTCCTTGCAATTAGTCATTGTTAATCTTCTCTGCTAATGAATTAGCAATCATTATGAGATGTAAAAGCTTGCTGAATTATTGGAAAGTTTACATGATTTTATGTGGGAAAAGGAGATATTTTGGTGTAAAACATTCTTGTCTTTTCTGGTAAGTACAATGGGCATTTCTTAAAGTGGCAACATGAGCATGTAGAGCAGGGAGACTCCCACAGGATCCCTGCATTATCTGCCTTCAGATCCCTGCTTAAAACTCTCTTTTATGAGTGGGTAGCAGTAGTTTGGCTATTGGTCTGTTGCTTTCTAGCCAGTGCACTTGAGACTAGCTATGTATGTGTCTGTTTTGGTCTCTTTTACTTAGATTGTAAGCCCTTTGGCATAGGGAAAGGCTTGTGTTGTTTTTTTTTTTTTTTTTTTATTTTATTTTATTTTTTTATAGTCAGTAGCACCGCAGGCTTTGATCCAAGCCTGAGAACAAAGAAATTTTATGGCTTTTTCTAAGCTACAGGACCTCGGAGTGCTTCCCAATGCTCCTGGGACTGAATGAATACTTTACATCCAAGCTCTGTCCTTTGCCAACATTTGAGGAATGCATCATCCCTATGACAGGGAAAACCAATTAGTCTGCAATGGCATGTTGTGGTCTAGATGATCAGAGGATTAAGACACTGAATATGTTGGAGAGTGTATCTACTTAAAATACCTCACACAAAGGTCATCATTAAGTTATAATGATACCATTGGAATTAAATATTATTAAAGATTCAGTGAAACATAACTTTTCAAGAAAACAATCATTATAGAATGATTAAAAATAAAGAAAGCCAGTATTCATTTTTGATTAATTATATTATCTGATTTTATAAGAATTGCTTATATGAGAAACATAATAATTTGAGTCTTATAGTGGAGAGCCATGTTCTTAGTAATATATCTCTGTATTGCACGATACCATGGTGAATAAACAGGATTTTCAAGAGACATAGCAAGAAAATAACTAATACATTTAAAAACTGCAGACATTGACTACATCTGAAAGTGCAAGTCATTGCTTTCAGCTGCATGGATTTCATCCAAAGCCCACTGGAGTGAATGGAAAGACTGCCATTGACTTTACCGAGTTCTGGGTCAGGCAATGTGACTTGAAATCCTAGACAACTGATTGCAATTAAAAATGTGTGTCTTCTCTACTCCGCAGATTCTTCAACAGGGAAAAAATGAAATCAATCAACCAGAGGAAAAAAAGGATATTTGTTTTGAACTTGTTCTCTTAAATTCCTCCTGAGTATTTCCTGAAGTGATCACTTGCTTTTTTGTGTGTGTCAGGCCTGATACTTTCATATACATAAGTCAGGAGAAAGTTAAGCAGTTTACAGAACACACAGAAGGACAAGCACATCATTTCCATGATCTATGCCCTTCTTGTGCTATAGTTTAAAAACAAACACAGTGAGAGCATCTTGTAATTGAAAGAGGATGCATCTAACATGTGCCTCTTGTCTTACTGTGCTGGATCACCTTATGCAGGCTATGAAATTGTTGTCTGAACCCCAGACTATCATTCTTGCTACCTCCTAGCATCTGAACTCGCCAACCCAAAAAGAGATCAGGGGAATATCTCCCCACCTGCTCCTCTTTCTCTGTATGTCAGAGCCCCATACATTCTCTGCCCTGACTGGGGAGCCTGTTGTCCTGCAGGAAGTGGAGACACCTTTCCAAATCTCCGGAGCGTTCTGGCAATTTATTATCTCGGTGGAGGGTCTGATATAATGCCTGTGGGGAATTGTACTGAGCTTTGAGCTTCAATGAATGGTAAAGCTACTTTTATAAGGTCTCAGACCTTCCAGCTGGAAATGCTGGAGTAGAACACTGCTCTATCCCTTCAGCTTGTCTAAGGAATGAAGGAGGTGGGAGAGTTTCCCTGCTCAGCCAGCTGCCTGCTACCCCAGCACCCAGTTGCAAAGCTCTGGCTGAACTGGAATGTTTCTAGACAAGTGCAGAAGCAGGATTTAACCTCCTGAAGGCTGAGGTGCTCAGGCCAATGAATGGGGTTTCAGGGTGGGAAGGTGGGACATAGGTTTTAGGATGATATTAGAAAACAATAGGGGGAAGAGGGAGGAGAAAGGTTTACAATCCATCTCACTGCTTCCTGCCTGTGTATCCAGAAAAACTAGTATTTTCAGCTGCCACAAGATTCATGTGGATTTGTCTCAGCTTTTGAGAAGGAACAACTGGGTAGTTCTACTTTACAGTGTGAGTTAGGGAAGGGCAATTGTCCTGTCTGTCTCTCTTTTTGCTATTTCGCTTGCACAGACACTTTTGCATTCCATTCTCTGTTTTCATTCCTTATCAGATTTCCTATTTACACACTAGCTGTGCACTTCTTTCACATTTCAGGCAGTGCTGACAGTAAGACAGTGGCTGGTAAGGGGAAGAACATTAAAAGCATGCCTTACAACAGCCGTACAGAAAATGTGTGGCATTTGAATTACAGTGGCTACAACATGGTCTCCATGGACTAGGGACTGTATTTGTCCTTTCTTTCCTCCTGTAACAGCTCTTGCTGCATTCCTTGATGTGCTGAGCAAATCACAATTTTAGGAATTGCTTTCCTATTGCTCCAGAATTGTTCCCTGGGATTTGTACCTTGATGTGAACTCTAACAGAATTCAGAAGAGAGGAGGAAAGGAGTTAACCTTGAACCTCTCCTAAATGTCTTGCTCGTTCTCTAAGTGTACAATTTTCTGCTTCTCTTCCCAGAGGTTCTTCGTTTGCAATTACATAATTGATAGCTTAACCCTCTGTCCCCTCAGACCATTTTAAAATCCAATATAAATAACACCTCAGAAACAACCTCCTGTGGCCTTTCACTCTTGGCAGCAGAAACTGGGTGTGGGCTGCTTTTGCTTCACTTACTATGTGAAAATGGTTCTTTTGTTTTATAAACTGTTCTTAAAATCTTTGGCCATCCATTTAAGTGTGTAGCTTTCGATTCCCTAGACCTGGGGTTCCTTTCAGCATTTCATGTTCTCTTTAAGATTTCATTTTCCATGAGAGACATACTGAGTAATCCTACAGGGGGAAAATGACATGGACAATTTTCAGGGGTTTGCTTGCTTGTAGCTTTGTTGGTTGCTTGATTAGCTTTTAAATGTATTATGTTTGAGGGGGGATGAGGATGAGCTATTGTGACCAAAGACAGTTAAAAATAACACATAGGGGTTCAGTTGCTCTGGCTTATATATGGAATTTTTTTAATATCTTACAACACTTGAGACTGTACTAGAACACTACTAAAATATGAACAGCACTATACAGACACTACAAGCAACAAACACTTTTATTAAAACAAAAGCAATGCTATACATGAATAGGCTTAGTCATAATCTATTTAAGGTCTTGCAGATCTATTAGACAGGTCCTTCTCTCTGGAAGTTATTGTGAAAAGAAATGTAGGCATTTCTATAGGATCTCCAAGACACTGTACAGCAAGATAGATGAATTAAGAGATACTTCACCATAGGAGGCTGAGGCACTGCAAAACACCTCAGAAGAGAACCTGATCTTCTATAGAGCAAACTGTTTAACACAGGGAGACAGCTGCAGAAGCCCGAGTGCCTTTGAAGAATGACTTAAGAAAGGAGAATATCCATCTCGTTTACTCTTTTTCACTTCCTTCAGTTTGCTGGAGTTTGCCCCTTTCCTCCCTGACCCACAATGCTCTGCAAAGCTTATTTGTGGCATTCCTTTGGCTTCAACAAAAAACTATTTTCACTCCTTGGAAGGTTTCACACTTTGAGTCATTCCCTCCCCTGCTCCACTGCTGCTGTCTTCTCCCCCTCTGTGCAGGGTTGTACATGAGTAGGTGAAACCGTTGATGAATTGTAGCAAAAGGTCAAAACGTAGGTATCAGTAGTTTACAATCTCTTGAGCAGCATTTGATTGAACACTCCAGATAGCCTTGTCCTGGATGTCATCAGAGAATTTGTAAAAGCTTTCTTACAGGCCTCTTCACACCACAGTCATGGCTTGTATACTTGGATTGTTGGTAACATCTTGAAATTAGTAGCAAATAAATTAATTAGGGTCCCATGGAGGCGGGGAAAAGCACTGATTTATGTATTCTCAATGAAGCCCTTTCAATATCACAAAACAAGCTGTCTGAGATGTTATTAAATTAGATACACTGTGAAGCTCTGAGTCAGAGCCTCAACTTCAGCTTTGTAATGTGCCATGCTCTGTTAGCTTGGAAAAATGCTTTAGATTTCTTTTTGTGTGTTTTGTATATTCAAATCTGTCTTCACTTTCAAAGTCAGATTTTCCCCTTCTTGTTCCCTGTTTCCATGAATCATTTGGATACTTGTGAATGTGTTGAACAGGCTCCACAACTGCAGGAGTTATATCTGTCGCTTAACCTTTCAAAGTCATTCTACAATCTTTGCTAACTGGAAACCAAAATATTTGCCATGAAATACTGTTTTCAAAACAGGCTGAAAATCAGTCTTATTTATCAGTGTGCAGACAGTAACATGTTTTTAGTCTGCATAAATGTGGAAAAGAAAGGGTAAAACTCCTAGAGCCTTCAGTGCCAAACTGCCATTTTGGGTAAGAGAGAACAGAGAAAAGATTTCTCTAACTTGATATATGCTGGATCTAGGCTAAATTTACTATTTGTTACACACTACACACATTTCATATAAGGAAATAAAAAGCATTACATACAGGTTTCTTTGATGTGCCATATTGCACAAGCATTCTTACCATCTTGTGTGTCCCAAGGGAAAAACAGAAATTCAGTGAAGAACCAGAAAAAGAAAACACCAAAAAGGGAAAGATAACAACTGGGACTATGTGTGTTTTCTGTACTATGTTTATTCTTAAGATTTCAGTGAGAACTATTCTTTGTCTTCTTACAATGTGTTCAGAGAGGAAATTTGGGAATTAAATATGCATTTCTGCTTGTAATGATTAACATGGGGTTTTTAGGGGAAAAAAAAATCTGTTTTTTTTTCATGAAATTCAAATTCTGAATTAGCTATAATGGGAGTCCAAATAATGAATCTTCTGTGAATGAGACTCAGTTTGTAGTCCTGTGATGCTGTGGGGTTTCTGACAAGGTGCAGTTTACAAATTCCTGTAAGTTCTGGACACTCTATACCTGACAGGTGGTCAAACTCCACTGTGAAAGCAGAGCTCACTTATCTTCTCTGCTGTCTGTTGTGAGGCACAGCGCATAGGCACTGGCACCAGGCAGTTTTGTATCTGGCAAGAGATGACAGATGCCCTGCTGACCACAGGCAATTGTTAAAATCTGTTTATCATCCATTTAGATGCAACACCATTGAGTAAAGATCAATTGATTGCCAAAGTCAGGAGGCAGATTCTTCTTTTTTTTTTTCTCCTCCTCACTTTTTTTGGTTTTTTTTGAGTTTTTTTTTTTGTTTGTTTGTTTTTTTTTTTTCTAGTCTGAGATTTAATTTTAAGGGTCTAGCTTGCCTCTATCCTATGGAGAAGATGTGAAAAGGGAGACATGAAGCTTCTGAAAGCTAGGAGACCAAAGAATCCTTAGGAGAAGTGAGGATATTTTCTAATTATTCTTTCCAAGCCGTTAATTTTTTTACCGGTTAAAATCTAGAGATAATGCTTTTTGAAGTTCTTAACAAAATCTTCAAGTGTTATGCATTTCTGAAACAATAAACTGTGAACTCATAATTCTTCATGGCCTTTTCCTCCCTTCCCTCTTTTTGATTCCCCACAGTGGAACTTTGTGAAGGATTGTCCTTAATGCACTGGGAAGTCTGAAGACCTCCTCACTTGCCTAAGTTTTTGATGGTCCATATCTAAGAAAAGGCAAGTGGCAAAGACCCTTGATCAAGAAAACATATTGGGAAAGACCTAGGGAAGTCAGGCAAATCCCAGATACTATAATGGTGAAGGTCTAGCATGGAGATTCTCTATACAGACTATGGTTGGGGAAACTGTTATTCTGAAGGCCTGTAAAATGGTATGGATAATATAATTTGGAGTCCTTATTTTTAATAACATGAGGGTATTACTTATGAAAAAATATTTACAGTAACCAAAGACTTGTCCATTAACTTCCTTTGTGCTGAGTACTATTTATATAGGTTGCTAGCTCTAAACACACTTGTTGTGGTATAACCCCAGCCAGCAGCTCAGCCCCACACAGCTGCTCAGCTCACTCCCCACGGGTGGGATGGGGAGAGAATCAGAAGAGTAAAACTGAGAAAACTTGTGGGCTGAGATAAAGACAATTTAATAGGTAATGCAAAAGCCACACACAATATTAAAGCAAAACAAGATATTCATTCACCACTTCCCATTGTCAGGCAGGTGCTCAGCCATCTCCAGGAAAGCAGGGCTCCATCACACATAATGGTTACTTGGGAAGACAAACACCATCACTCTGAACGTCAGCCCTTCCTTCTTCCCCCATATTTATTTCTGAGCATGATGTCATATAGTATGGAGTATCCCTTTGGTCAGTTGGGGTCAGCTGTCTCAGCTGTGTCTCCTCCCAATTTCTTGTGCACCCCGAGCCTGCTTGCTGGCAGGGTGGTGTGAGAAGCAGAAAAGGCCTTGGCTCTGTGTAAGCTCTGATCAGCAATAATGAAAACATCCCTGTATTATCAACACTGTTTCCAGAAAAAATCCAAAACATAGCCCCATACCATGTACTATGAAGAAGATTAATTCTATCCCAACGAAAGCTAGCACAACAACACTACACTGTGCAGACATAGCTGTGGATCAGAAGGGCAAATTGTCTAGCTTCAGCCATACCAGTAAACTGACATCAAGGGATGTCCTGAGAATACAAAGATAAGCAAAGAGATGATAAA
The DNA here is from genome assembly GCF_965140245.1 of Athene noctua. Taxonomy (NCBI): domain Eukaryota; kingdom Metazoa; phylum Chordata; class Aves; order Strigiformes; family Strigidae; genus Athene; species Athene noctua. The sequence goes on from NC_134043.1 coordinate 15,226,599, forward strand.
TTAATGTGAGCTTTCCACAGCGTTACCAAGATCTCCATGCTACCTTCGGACCTTTTAGTAGATTACTGTGGATTTTGAGTTTGATCAATAAAAAATAGGATGCCCTGTTTCCAAAGCATATCAGGCCTCATGTTTTCCTTACTCATACCACAAGTATTCAAGAGTTAATATTATGCCATTAGTTTGATGGACTATAATAGTGCTAAACAGTTAGGCTGAGAAGAGGATTGTTCTAAAAAGAGCATTCACTCTCCAAACAGTGGGAACTGGTTAAAAATCCTGAATTACATAGAAAGACCCAAATATGGGTTTTGCACCTTTCACAAGTTTCCCTATGGCTCATGTTCCTGGTGGGTGTTGACATGTAAGTTTGTAGAACAAGAAAAACATGATTACTGGTAATTAGCCACTTTCACTTCAATGAGTGATATAATTAATATAATTCTGTAGAATAAGGCATGGCAACTGGAAAATCTTCTCTTTTAAATCTTGCTAAGTATAGAGTACATGTTCTTTAATGAGGCAACTTTGGGAGTCTGACTGATTGTAAGACTATGCTGATGCCTTGCTGTTCTAGCTGTTCTATGTATAAAGATGTATGGCTAGACCACATAGTGAGCCCAGTTAGATAAACGTAAATCCTGAGTGATTCTATTGATTTCATGACATAGTGATTTCAATGGTGTTATTTACTGTATTACAGATTTACACCAAATGACTGAAAAACTCTTCTTTTAAGGACTGAAGATAATATTTCAGCTGAAATAGAAACTATGCAAGGTTTTGATTTATTTATTTTGCCATATGGAATACTAAAACAAAAAATATAAAGACCTGTCACTTTTTACCCAATAGATTAATGTTTAAAATTCACTCTATAGTAAGATGTTAGAAACTGTGATTCCTCTTTCACAGATTCAGGTTTTACACCAGAGTAATCCCAATATTTCAAATGAAGTTACTCTAGATTTATCATGTTCAAAGAGCAGTAAGAATTGAGTCTGGAAACTCAGTGTTTCAAGCCAAAAAAAGAAGAAATGCTTTGTGCCTTTCATGGTACTTTTATATTGATAAATGATTTTTTTTCTCAAGGCTAAGTAGCGTATGCAGAGGCAATAAGAGCTTTTAAAATTTTGAGTGGAACTCATTTTAGGTCTTTCCACTACATAACTTTATGCAATTGGTGTGATGGTTTATATAGTCACAGACTGTAGGTTCAAAAAGAATGAAAAGCAAAAAACCTGTTAAAATAACTTTAAAGTTGAGACTGAATGCTTCCAAGCAACTAAATGCACTGCAATGCAGCCCTTATTTAACCTTCATGCTGTCTAACAACGCCATGCTGAAAGATCAGCTTCCTTAGGGAACACTGGGAACAAAAAACAGGAAGAAGGAAAGAGATTTCATTCTGGTAAAGCTAAAATAAATAAATAAACAATGTTATATAAAAAAAACCCAAAGAAAAGAAGAAGTCTGTCTTTCTCCTAAAAGTAACTCTTAGAAAACCAAAAATCACCTTTAAGTAAAATTCTAAATTATTTTTTCAGGACTCTGAGGATTTTTTATTTAAAATTATTTCTTATCAAGAAACTGCTATTTTTCTACTTAAAATTAGAAGGAGAACTAAAAATTAAAGTCAAGACCAAAAGCAATTATAAATAAATTTCTACCTGAAACAAAAATAGGAGCAATTTTCCAACTAGCTGTAATCCAAAAGGAGATATCAGATGAACTTCTTTGTTTTACTTGAATGATCTTTGTGATTTTGATTTATAGTCAATCTTTTACAGACTAGTCCATATCACCATCATTTTAACTTTAGTAAAACATGACTTATAAGTGAGAAATAAGTGAGAAATGAGGATGTCATATAAGAATTGGCACTAACTTCCAAGAGGGATGGGAAAGATACCAGTAAGTGGAATTAAATGCCATGATTTGGGTCTTTATTCCACCCCTAACTTTGCTCATGATTTGAGTGCTTCTGGATAGAGACCTAGTTTTCCAGAGAACAGCAGTCTGACGGGGAAATGTGTTGTTATTCCTGGTAATTCAGACTGTCCTTAGCAAAGTTGAGTGCTTCCAATGAAAGGAGTCAGGTTTTGATCCCCTGATGAAACTTACAGTGCCTTGCTTTCTACCCATTTTTCTTGGACCTGGGAAGTGTGCTAGGGAATTTTCATTTGGTGTCAATACAATTTACTTAAAAACCAAGCTAAAGGTCTTTGGTGACTGGAAAGCTCAGTTGCTTGTAAGAATTGCTTCTTCACCCATTTAAGTAAAAATGATCTAAATTTTACTCAACACTTTAAGCAGTAGGTCCAGTTTTAACCTTTTAACCTAAATTTTTGCCTGAGACAAGTTAGGAGAATTCACGTGAGTGGTTCATCAGGCAGAGGTAAGGAGAGCAAAAAGCTATGTCACACAGCAGAAGAGAGGTGAGGTCAGTAATTTGTTCAGTTGGCAGAAAGACAGTGGGAAAGGATGTGTGAACAGACCTGCAGCACTCAAGGAGAACAACTGGAAGCAGGATGTGAAGCACTTTGTGATTCCAAGTATCACTGATGGCAGCTGCTATTAGAAAAGCACTGGGGTGCACTGGCACCAGTGTAGCAGCATCCACTTGGGTACAGTCTTGTTTGGGAATGGGCTTTGATTCTTGCTGGAAAGGGGATTGAAGAGCCCTGCTCCAGTAGTCCTGAATGGCCATTCCTGTAATCTTATTCCATGTGATTCCCCAAGAAATGTGAGGCATGTTTTTCTGTAAACTGGAAAAAGCCAGTTTGCATGTACTCTGTGAGACCATCTTTTCTTTTTGTCTTTTGATTTTCAAGTTTTGGCCCTTCATTCTGAAGTGGCTGCTGGAAAGTTAATTGTGAACCACCTCTGCCTTTTCCATAGTTCTGCTCAGTAGTGTGGTTTATTGAGGACTCTGCAGTGTAACCTATCAAACATTTATACTTAAAAAATTTTTTAGAAATACTACTTTTTTCTTTCCTCACAATACATATCTGAGGATACATCAGAAGTGCTTATAATCCACCAGGTTTAATGATTTTAACTACTAGATATTGCAGGCAGAAAATAAGAAATACTTATACATGTGTCTTGTGGTGTGAGAGACAAAAAATTCTAATTCCAAGTGTTTACCAACAGCATGTTAATTGCAGGCTGCTGATGTACTTGTAAGGTCTTGTTTAATCAGGGTTAGTTAATCCTAAATTAAATACAATCAAGAAAATATTAAATTGCTTAAGGTTTAGCTTCCCATCTCCTTCATTTACATAAAACTAGCAGAGTAATGTTTAGTCATTATGCAGCATCTGATCTGAAGGAAGGGGAATTCAGCTGGTACTGTGCCTCTTAAAGTTTTACTGTCACATTCAAGTTTATTAATGTTTAGCCTACTTAGGGCACATTAATATGGAGTCATAAGATAACTCTGTCCTGTTAACAAATTAATCAAGCACTAAATATGCCTTAATGAAGGATCCACAGAGAATATACATGAAAGCTTACTAGGGGCATGAGATTTGTGTAACAGAGATACAGACCCTGAGTAAATGAAGACCATGTTATAGTTTTGCTGCATGCCATGTCATACCATGGGTGAATAACACCCAGGGAAATTGGTGAGCAGCTGTAGGTTGACCAGTGTCCCCTGAATGCTTGGGAGAGTGGAGAATGAATGAGGCATGGCACTGGTGGAGCCCAAGGCTCCAGTAAAAAGACAGCAACACTTCCTGGGTTGGAAGAACAAACAAACAAAAACACACCAGGGAATGGTCTAGCATAGAGGACTTCTTTGTTTTGTAGGACAGCAAGTGAGATTAAAGTATGACTGAGCGTCACTATTTGGTCCATTGTTGCATTCCTAAAACGGTTAAAAGTCATTGGGGCAAATTCAAAGACAAAAGAATTATTATTCAAATAATAATTATTATTATTTATTCTTTATTATTCAAAGATAATTAAGGATCTTGAGTAGAAATTTTTAAAAATCAAACACATAGTAAATGTTTAAAAAGATGAGCTCTTCATATATGTTAATATTTTTACTCCAGGGAACAAATTAGGAAAACGGAAGTAATTACTTCACTGTCTTTTAGCCATTCTAGCCTCAGACCTATTTATTTTGTGTATCATCTAAGCTATTCTTTGAAAAGTCTTTCACACACTTCACCCTGACATGACTGAGCAGAAAGGGACATAAGATCAATATCTGAGTAGTATTAACAAATTAAACAGAGGCACTTACATTTCCCTGATATCTTGAGATCACTTCAAGTTTAAGTTATACTGGGATTAGCACATTGAAAGAAAAATGGAGATAATATCTCAAAAGAACGTATGTATGAACGCTTACCATATATTTGTTCTTAATCCCATTGACTGTTATCAGAATGTTGACACAGGCTTCTTTGTGCACCATACAACTCAAATCATACAAGATATGAAACCAATTTCAACAAAACCAAAGTAAACCAAAGTATTATGCAAATCACTGCTTTAAATCAGGAATCTAAAGTAAATCTGAGTTATTTTAGTCAGATTATGAATTATTGTTTCTTTTTTATTAAATAGTTGTTAAAGGAAAATTTGCTATCATTCACCAGCAGTGGAAATAAACTAGCAGTGTTTCCTGTTTAATTAACATATAAGAAATTGTGACAGACTTTGATGTATAAAAAAGCAGCTAAGGAGGATACGGATTAATATCAGATGTATCTGTGTGTACATGAGTACATGAGTATTAGTGCAGGCATATATATATATATTAATGGCATTTTCCATCTATCATAAATACAAGATCTACCGAGTCAAAATTAAAGTTAGAAAGATTGAAATTAAAAAGAGGGGTTTTTTTAACGTAATGAAAGCGATTAACTTGGGGATAATGGCTGATCTTCACCAGTAGCAATTTCTAAAAATCGAGATCAGATATCTTAGTTTTCACGGCAGAATTTAATTCAAACAATAATTAATTTGGGGTAGTATTGTGACTGATTTTTCAGGAAAATCAGTTTAGATGACCACAGTGGTTTCTCTGGCCTGAGATTCTGTAACTAGCATTCACTGAATAATGAAAATTTACAGGATTTCTTCAGCATTGCATCTGAATTTTAGGCAGACTTGCATTGCTCTCTCTCTCACACACACACACACACATACACACACACACACTGTAATCATTTGCCAAACAATTACGGCGACATGGCACATAGAACACTATGACTGAGTTTCACAGCAGCCAGCAACCGAAGATGCCTTTCACTCAGTAGCAGTGTGGTAACAAATAAGCAGTACTTACAAGAGGGAGTGTTATAACTTCCTATGCTATTAACTATAGCTCATTCATACGTAGACTATTGTCAAAAATCAATGATACTAGCATCACACGGAAGCTGTATATTGATATTCATTTTCCTCTGCAATATGGCTATATTTTATATCCCTTTCATCTTAGGCAACCAGCCCCTTGGCTTGTGCAACTCGATAGAGTTTCAGTGAAACTGCAGAGTGATATATATTTATACATATATACACACACATAGGCACACATACACATCCATATTTTTTTACCTTAGACTAGATTTTGTCCTATAAAACTTCTGTAAAGTAATACTATACACAGTATAGAAGAATGTCTGAAAGGATAATTTGTATTGTTAAATGTTCCTGGTTATATTGTATGTTTCTCTGAGAAACATCTCCTGTGGTTTTAATATTTTTTTCAATGCTGACTGTTCCCTGAGAGGAGAATTTTGCACCCAATTGGCTTTTCAAGAATAAGAATTGACTACAAAAGGTCTGATAAAATGTCAGTATGCTCTCCATAAACTTTCCATTATTCACCTTTTTCCTTTTTTATTTCCTTTTCACTTCTCACTTGTCTTTTCCCAATTCACAGCTCTTTGTTTTTCTCTTGATAACTGGGGTTTTCCAGCCAACACCCAATCCACTTAACAGATGGCTGGCAGGCAGAAACCAGATGTGTAGTGAATCCTTGTCCAACATTATGACTTTGGCTCAGTTGCATCCATGGTTTTTCTAGGCAAGGGTCCCAGATTTCAAGAACCCTGCCTTCATTCTCTCTTGGCTTCAAGTATACTGTACCAGAGGGACTGACACAGAAAACAGGCTAATGGTGACTGATAGAGCATATGCAGAAAGACTTCAAATTGAGAAAAGGGCAGTCTGACACACTCATCTCAAGGGGAATCAGGATTCTTTTTAAACACCCTTAAATTTATGTTAGATCTAAAATTTTTTAGAAGCAATAACAACATTCAGGAGTGTCCAACCTGGTGAATTGGGTGGCCCTCACCAAACTTTTGCTGGAACATGCTCATGACCTTTAATGCATGCTATATAGGTTAAAATAAATGATGTCCAGTTAGTGTCAGAAAGTTTTTTTTCTCAAAGCTGATGTGGAAAAAGCCCTCCCCATGGTTCCCTGCTCTGTCTGATGACTGTAAATGAACAGGAAAATGGACACAGCTGTTAGTATCTAAAAGCAAGTTCATGTAATATAAAGCAGTTTGCACACCTCCTTGTGGACAAGGGGAAGATTTTTTAAATTTTTTTTTTTTTTTTTTGGCAAATGATTCCAACTAGTATAAATGCCTCCTGTAGCTGATACACATGATTAGAAACCATTGCTTGATAGAAACTAGGTGCAAATAGATTAAATGAAGTTATTCTGGAGTGCTTGTTATGATGAGACAACAATCCTGAAAGACTTGAGAGTGAATATTTTTTTGAGTGTAAAAGTTAATTTTTATATTTTCAATCACATCTGTCATGACCATATATATAATTTATTATAAATAATTTACACATCTTTAAGAAGTCTTAGATGGTTACGTAGGAACTATATTTATGGGAACTGACTAATTTTGCATCAATATACAATTTTCCTGGCCTTTGTTATGAAGTGTCCTCCAGAAAATGTGATTGAATTCATCTCTATTCATGTCTAAATGCATCACAGATCTCATATCACTGTGAAGGATGATCCTGTCTGATGCCTTTGGTCATAACTGAGTAATGAAGTCTCTGACACCCCAACGATGGGAACCTTGGAAGTATGGGTATGAATTTGGCAAGGCAAGATTTGAAACCTATCAGCTACTATAGTGGTCGTCAGAATCTAGTGGTCAGCTAATATCATAAAGGACAACAGCAAATTTTGCACTAAATCAAATGAAAAAGAAAGGAGAAAGAAAAAGTAATTTCCTTCATTGAATAAGTCAGAGCAGCTTCATTCTCTTCGTTAAAGCAGTATCGCTCTAAAGGAAGTAGATCCAGTCTGGTGAATGGAAAAATCTCTAATGTGTTCCTGGCTTCTGACCAGCCCTTGCCCTGGCTGGTAACTCAGTGACTTGCAGGCAGATCTGTCATGCTTACCTAGCAGAGTGAGAAGGGCCCTAATAAGACAAGTTGAAACTGGTGGATTTAATAAACTGGTTCATCAATGTACAGATGGTTCACTACAATAAAATACCTACTTTACATCTGCTGTAAGGATTTGAAGATATTCTCTCTTTTCCCCTGTGACTGGAGGAGCTGGTGATGGCGTGCTGTACGTTCCTCTTCTGCCTCATCTCCAATTTCAATATATCCTAATAACATCCTGCTGCTTGATTTTATCACCATTCCTAATGGTTTCTAGCCCCCTCCCACAGCCAGACACTCACCACTGACTTCCAAATGGTATCCTGTTAAGTACATTATGCGATATGACACATCCCCTTTAGCTACACAGGACATCAGCGCAGATCAGAGCAGCTGACAGGTTAGGACCCAAGTAGCCCATAGTCTGGGAGAGTTTAATAGATGCACAAGAGGGGACTATACATTTTTTCAGCTTTCAGGATTCAAAACCTGCTCATCAGCAGTTAAACCTTTTTGACAGAGCAGAACATGATGCCTTCCTATGAATCTTAATGGACTGCATTTGCTCCACAGCAGTGTTTATAGTGAGCATGATTTTATACATGATTTGTTAATTAAGCAAATTGCTGTTAACAGCTTTCTTAAACCCCCATTACCTCTATATCAATTGACTTTTTACAAATTAACATGATTAATTTAAAAAGCATGAAAAATGAGAAACAAGGCTAAGAATATAAGGATGAAACTTGAGGTCACTCTTTCTGTGGAAACAGGTTTTTTATATTAAATTTTCAATAACTTTACACAACAAAAGGAAAAAATACTGAGAGACAAAAATACAGTCAAATGTGTCAACTTACAGTCAGCTTTCAGTTGGCCTGTTTTGCCAGTGCAGGTGGACCAGATGATTTCCACAGGTCCCTTGTAGCCCTGTTCTATGAATCTAAGCATCTATATTCTCAATAGGGTTAACTTTGGGAACACGCACATAAAGGGAATGGGGCTCTCTTCCATTGTTTCAGTTTGATAAGGGAGGATTCACTCCTCAGGCACAAGTGAGTATGCTGTAAAAGGGGAGCTAACAAAGCTTCTGTGATTTCAGCTAAAGGAAATAAAGAATGGGGAGGTTTTACCTGATAATATTACATTTATAGACCAGTAGCTAGAGACCTCACACATTTATAATATGAGAAGATCTCTGCCATGAAGAGTTTACCATTTAAGTAGATGAACCAGAAAGGAAGGCAACAATGTCTGTACTGTTGAGATAAATAAAGTGAATTAACTTCAGGTTAACCAGGAAGTCAAGAAAACTGAAGTTGGCTGTTGGAATCCATGTCCATCATTTGAAACATGAGACCGTCTTTCCACTTCAGGTTTCATCAGCCAAGTGTATAAGTAATACTAGAAAAGAATATAGTTTTTCTGTACTTTTTCAGTACCTTTCTTTTTTCCATTTGACCTTGTGTTCATTCAGTTTTCCACATCCTTTTGTAAAATTATGCAGACAACATCCTGCTGTTAGTGTGGGTATCTCAGGCAGTCATAGAGGAGAGAAAAAATGTATATAATAGAAAATATGTGCTTGTCAAAAATTGACTTTGGGACTCTGAAACCAGCACGGATCCTGAAACTGCTTTTAATTTTGATTTTTCACTGACAGTATTCTCTGTGCATATGTAGAAAGAACTGTAAAAATTCAGTCTGCTTTGTGTGTTTATTCTTCATTTTATTTTTACAGTTTATTAGAGACCAGTTGTGGTAGCAAAATTCAGTACTGCAGGTCTGTATGTATTTGCTGACCCACTTTTTCATGTGCTAGAAGTGTCTGACAGCTGAAGATTTTCTATATCTTTAAAAAGTCAAACAGTTACTGTCTTTGATGGGATATTGTACATATTCTGAACAGCTATAGGACCTTTTACTTACAGATTCCAGGAGCAAGTATTGACCTTTTAACAGTTTACCGGTTCCATATACCCCTTTGGACTTTGAGGATATCCCCAGAATACTGTTAGCAAAGAATGTAATGTGATGTAGCTAACAAGTAGCCTGGTCCTATTTGGGTCAACTAAACTAATGACAATAGAGTATTAAACATATATAGTCTCATTTCCCCAGTAATTACGAATTCTTACATGATTCATCTCATGAGTGTGTAGTCAAGATTTTGTCCTTTATCTTGGAGTACACATTTTCTTGTATAATGACTATGGTTTGTGCCCACAATGAGGTCCCAAGTTTCAGTACTAATCAAAGTATCATGGTAATGCTTAGAAGCAACCTTGGGAGCAGTATTTCATTAAATCTTGTGGTTGGTTGCATCTCTTCAAATTCAGATCTTACCAAATGAACTGAGGCAGGGTCTCTATTACTGTCTGTGTTTATAAATTCTTGACACCAACTATGGTTTTCAGTGAAAAGATTATTCATATCAATACTAATATGGCTACATGAAGAAAAATTTCATCTTATACAAGGAAAGGCTATTTTAACAGAGAGATGACAGTGTGATCTGAGATGTATTGTTATTGTCATACTGTAATGCAGAGAAGTGAAAATGACCCCTAAAGTATTTAAAGTACTGTTTTATTTTTTAAAAAGCTAGTATTCTGACAGAGCAATGTGTGTATTGGGTTAAAGATAAATTATCTTGCCTTTGAATAGCTATGAAAGTGGAAAAGCTGAGATTGGATATTAATTGTATTTTATTTTTTCATTGTTTAATTTAGAAGATTTCAGTGTACATTCATACACCAATTCAAACCTCCATCCCACCATATAATATCTGAATGAAGCTCCTACTGGGAAGTATCAGGGCTATGGCAGCTTCTACTGAGATACTACTCACAGTTACAGTGGTAGTAAAACAGAGCTGTATAAGTGCAGTAAATTTTCTTTTAAGTGTCTGTGGGTCAAATCCTGTAAAGGAGAGCACAAGCAGAATAATCAAGCTGGTATCTAAGGTGAGGCCAAAGGAAGAAGCTGAGTTGCACAGATCCCTGCTTGCAGTGCAACTAGAAGGGTTTTAAATTTCCTGTGAAGTAATTCCTTAAAAACAAAGAAATGCAGCATAAGGAGCAGTTGTTTTGTAAGCACTGACACAATGCTAGTCAAACACAAATACAAAATGGATGTAATACAGACAAAAAAACCCTTTAATTGTTCTGATTTCTTTGCTGTCATTGAAAATACCAGTCAATTTGTTGCCTTCTTAAGGACTCTTGTGGTGTAGGTTTAATCATAGTTTTCTGATGGAAACCTGTTCTTTTCAAGAAACATCTTTGACTGGCCCCCATTTTCATTTTTGTTTGACAGCGTGGATGAAATGCACCATTTTTCTTCCTCCTTGTCATTCCCCCACCAGAGGAGAGTATCTGTGTTTATTTGCTTAGCATTAATCCCTCTGTAACCTCAGAAGTGAAGAGAATTAGCTCATACTGAGCATTGTGCTACTGCAAGGCAACTGAGTCTCGGGATCTAACGTAGCTCATTTAAAGCAACCTCAAGTGTATTCACATAACACTGCAGACTGCAGTATAGGCATATCCTGAGTAAAGTACCAGGAAAGATTTAAAGAGTTTCTTCATACCTTGTGTCTTGGGAGTTATAAAATGAAAAGAAAAAGGGGGGATCCAGGGGGAAGATGTGTTTCTGGGAATTGCAGCCAGCAGTTTGTCAGTGAAGTTTTATTTTGTTATTCATGTCTCTTCGTTTGAAATAGTAAATCATGCTCTGAGGCAATGGGCCTTTAAAGGACTTGGCCATGGTGCTTGCTTCTTTTCCCTACCTTCATGGAACAGTCCTTCTAATTTAAATACTGTCTCCTGATCATGCAAATCCAGACAGATCAAAAGGACAGCAGAACCAAAATACATACTGATTCCTACAGCCATATTTTGACAACACTACCTCTAGGGAAATGATCTTTTTTTCGGAAAAGCCATCATGGCATGTGACCACAGCAAAGTGACCCAAGATTTCCAACAGTGTAGCTAAAAGCAGTTTGTCCCAGTAAGGATATCAACCATATGGGCCAAAATTCCAGTCATTTAGGTGCCTCATGGGTTTAATAGGCTTTTTGTGTTTTTTTTTTTTTTTTTTTTCAAATGTCCCAGTTGATTTTACAGGGACCATGGTTCATGACTGTTTGAGAATTCTAATAGGTGCTTGTGTCCATTTCTAGGTACCTAAACACTTTTAAAAATATGTCCTTCTCTGTCTTGCTAGGGGAGTTTTAAGAGCTTTTCTTTTTTTTTTTTTTTTTCCCCGTTCCTCTCCCATCTAAAAGCCCCAAGGAATTAAGGAAGGTAGTCATAGAATCATAGAATCACAGAATGGTTTGAGTTGGAAGGAACCTTAAAGATTATCTAGTTCTAGTTCCCCTGCCATGGGCAGAGACACCTGCCACTAGACCAGGTTGCTCAAAAACCCGTCCAACCTGGCCTTCCAGGGAGGGGGCATCAGCAACCTCTCTGGGAAACCTGGTCCAGGGCCCTCACCACCCTCACTATGAAAAACTTATTCCTTACATCTAATTGAAATCTAGCCTCTTTCAGTTTAAAGCCATTACCCCTTGTCCTATCACTACATGCCCCTGTAAAAAGTCTCTGTCCGGCTTTCTCGTAGGTTGCTTTTAAGTACTGGAAGGCTTCTCTAAGGTCTTCTCAGAGCCTTCTCTTCTCCAGACTGAACAACCCCAGCTCTCTCAGCCTGTCCTCACAGGGGAGGTGCTCCAGCTGCCTGGTCATATTCACAGCCTCCTCTGGACTGACTTCAACAGGTCCATGTCTTTCTTAAGCTGGGGGCCCCAGAGCTGATTACAGTAATTCCCTTGTTACAACTGCCGCAGAACTGGCCCAGGGACCTCCACAGAGCATCAGGAAACAGTGTCTGGAGAACTAGAGGAAAGGGGATTTCTGTGGGCCCCAACAGAAAAAGGTAGACGTTTGTTCTGAAATTATGCTTTGCTCTTCAGTCTCACATTAAGGAAAATGCATAGTGGTTTTGGCATATGAATCTTAATAGTATGACTGAACACAGAGTCTGGTTTCTGACATGTTTTTTCTGAGAGTAGCTTCCAGGGAAACAAAGAGAAAAAGCACAAAACCCACTTGTGTACTACGAATTATTACAAGGTAAGGGGAAATGAAAACAAAATGAACTCTTGTTCCAATTACTACTTTTAAGTTAGTATTTCCCTTTTGGCTCACTTTGTTGCTGAACGGGTGGAGTCATGGAAATAATGCAGCACTGTAATGCCACGTCTTTGGGACTCTTGATTTGGATGGCTGGACAAAGTTATCAACAAACCTTAACACAGATCATACTCTTAACAATGAATCAAATGCCAGGGTAGCCCTCAGAGGAGACTGAGTAGAAGAGCAGATGAGAGAGAAGCATGTAGTGCAGCTGTTTCTTAACAAATTGGGAATATGATACAGTTGGTAGACAATTGCCCTTCAACAGGTGAGGAAAGGAGAGATACAACTGTTTAAAAGCCAGAATGTTTTAGGAACTCTTCAGAACCAAACAGAGAATGCCAATAGCTGTATTGAGCTAAATAGGTAAATACAGCATTCTCAATTGCTCTACTTTATAACGTTTTGAGTATTATTTGATGGGTAGGCAGTAAGGAGATTTGGGTTCCATGTTAGGGATTATGAAAGATTTCCTGTATCACCATAGAAATCCACTTAGGATGCATTTTTAATATTCTAATTTTTTTTTTTAGGTACCTCCTTATGGAATTTGAATTCAGTAAACTGAATCTAGAATCAAAGGACCAAAATTACCTAACTATTTTGAAGGCCTTGACCTTAATCTCCCTGTGCTATAGTTTTTCCAAATATGATATTTCTGTTTTTCCCAGAGTTTGTCTGCAAATAATTTAACTGGCATTCAGAAGGAAGTTAGCCCATAGATGAACCTATAAATCTGTGTTTAGAAACACCAAGACTGGAGTACATCTCATTGTTTTGTTTTTGCTGTAATATTTTTGGTGTTGCTACTAATGCATTTCTGTCTACTGAGTTCTAAAATTATTTCACCAACATCCTGTGCTATCTATTAGGGATGGGTAAGACTTTTCAGCCACACTAATGAAAAAATGTTAATCTAAAACTGAATTTGAGCCAAGTATGGGAGACAGTCAGCAGGAATGTTTTATGCTGAGATTTTGCGAGGGCTATAAGGTAGAAGTATGGTCAAAAATTGTCCCCTTTTTCTTCTACCCATGAATTCTTTCCTGACCTTTCTTGTACATACAGAGCTTCGTGATTCTGATTAATTTATCTGACTTTAGACTCATATTTTAAGGTGGTGTTTTAAATGAGTTGAATCTAGGGGTGATCATCTCTCATCGACTATACAGCTTGCTTCAGACATCTAGGTTTCACAGGTTTTGGTTGCCTCACTTAAGTGTTTAAAGCTAGATGAAGCTGATTCTACGTGAGCAGAGTATTCTCAGGAGATTCTCATTAGGGTACATATACTGAAGTTCTGTATTGAACTCCCTAAAAGGAGGGGGAGATATGATGGACATCATACATCATGAATTCTTTTCCTTTCCATAAAGGGGGAAAAAAAGCTCTGAACATTACTATTTAATCCATATAATTATTTTTATGTGAAACTAGGAAATGAATGACAGCCTGATCCAAAATACTCTGGTGTTTAAAAGCAATAGTACTAGGAGCAATTTACATCACATCAAATGCAAACACCTTATGAATATTCCATTTTGTGGCTTCTTCCGCCTTACTATTTTCAGAGATTCTGCCTTCTGACAAAGAAATATTTGTTCTACTCAGCATTTCAAAGAAAGTCAGAAAAGAAGAAGAAATACTGTAACTGATTTTTATTGTCACTGTCAGTGGAAAAAACACGTATCATTATAAAGACATCAAACATTTGGGGGCAAAAAAGTCCCAAGAGCTGTCTGCTGTCAGTGATACGTCAATAGGAAGACTGTCTTACTTCAGAGCATGCCTTGGTTGGATACAGGAGAGTTAATATTTTAAAATACTTCAGATTTGCAGTTCCCCAAAATATGAAGTTTGGCAGGATACTTAGGAAGCAAAACCAATGTAGTGAACTTTTTTTTGACTGATGAAAGCCCATTAGAAATGATTGTGATGCAGGACCCCAGAAAACATACCCTGTCAGACCTGTGCTGGCTCTGCTGGGTAGGTGTTTTTGTAAAGGGCTTTTGAAACAGAATATACTTTAATGATAATTTCATATATACAGTTTTGTTTTGTATTGTTTTAGTTTTAAATTCAGTAATACCTGCTGATGAGACCAGAAAGGAAAAGATCTCAAGATAAAGATTTTTAGGTGATCATAGGTATAATCTAACAGCAAATCTGCAACAATATGATTCTGCAATACAAGCAAGATTAATCTTGCAGATATTGTTTAAAAGTTTCCCATTGATGGATGCAGGAACCATTTTTTCCTTATTAATCATTTCATTCACTTCATCTACAGGGTGATCCTTCCCCCTGTTCCTCTTCAGTGGCCCCAGTGTTAGTGCATGATCATCTCCAGGGGAAATAGAGATGAAAGAAGGAAATGAACAATAATATCATTTCAGAAATAGCAATGAGGTACTAGCTGTAAACCACCACAGATGATTACATCTTTGCACTCTGGGATGGAATTTACTTGCAATGGTATTTCCTGATCTAAAAATGAATACATTTTAGCTTCTCTTGTTTTTACACCTCTGTGGTCCAATTTCTTATACAGCCAAGATGTTAATGTAATATTTTCAGTCTCTGGTCCTAGGTAATTTTCTTATCTATTTTTAATGGGATTAGCATAGAGTATGCCATGTCTTACTTTCAGCTATGAAATTTTAACTGCATATTGAGTTGTGTTAGCAAGAACTCAGCTAGCAGGCAGAAGTGAATGATTGATCCCCTCTATTCAGTGCTTGTGAGACCACATCTGGAGTGCTATGTCCAGTTTGGGTCTTCCCAGTAGAGAAAAGATGTTGACTAACTGGCGGGACTTCAGAGGAAAGTCACCAAGATGGTTGAGGGCATGGATGTGCTAGGAGAGGTGTTTGTTCAGCCTGGAGAGGAGAAGGCCAAGGGGAGTATCTTTGTCTTCATCTTCTATATAACTATCCATGAGGAAGTTGAATCAGACTATTCTCAAATTACAAGGATTTGAGAGGAGCCGGACACAAGTTGTAGCAAGGCAAATTCTGGATGAATATGAGGGAAAAAAAATCACAGTGAGCATGGCTCAGCCCTGGGTCAGGATTCTCAGAGAAGCTGTAGAATTTCTATCCTTAGAAATATAAAAAAAAATTAACTGGGATGTTTCCAAACACCAAAAGAAAGGGGGTTTTACAGTGTTTTGGTTTTGCCTGACTAGAGGAAGGATGAAAAAAGAAATCAAAACCATGCAAATATTTTCAGCAAAGGTTATCAGGGAGAAAAAAGGGTAAATTTCATTCTAGAATTTGAAAAAGGTTTGTGTAGGTTTTTCCTTGTCTCTAATAACAATTCTGATACTTAGTATATCAACTGCAGTGTCTCCTAACACCTTTCCACTTAGAGCACTTGGCGCACTAACTTTTCACCAACTTTTCATGCTACATATAGATGACACCTAGACCAGAGTTTAAATTTTTTATTCTTTACAGGAAAGAAGTGGAATAACAGATGGTTCCAATTAAAAAACAGCAGGAGAACTTTTTTTTTTTAACTGAGCAATGTGGGTCATGAGCAAATACTGTTTTTTCTCTCCTGCTTCATCTTGAAATTGTAATGAATTCTGAAAAACTACATCTCTAACCAGAGATCTGTGAGATAAGAAATGTAATTAAATCTAGTAGGAGTCAGGCTGCTCTGTAACACCTTTAAACAGATGGAAGGATTGAATGAGGCCTAAGGCAAAATCAGATATCCTTTGGAAAACTGAGGAATTATATTCATTCCTCAGTTACCCCTGTATTTCACTATTGTACCCAATGGTTTGGATAATCTGATACTAAATGCAACTATATTGCAATTTGTACATATAGTTTGTCCACTGTAAAGACTTGGGGGAAATTACTGTTTTTCTATTCCTAAGCAGAACACAAAAGGTGTTGCAAGAATCATCAGAACACCTCACAAAGTGCAAATACACCAAAATAAAGTAAGAATCACTTTCTCAGTTTCCAGATGGCTCACAGATATAGTCCTATGGTTGATTTTATTATTCACTGTAACACTCTGTCAAAGGAGTATTATCACGGCCAAGGACTGGTTGTACAGGGGACAAAGGGCTCATGGTGCTATTGGTGAAGTCATGTCCGTTTTGAAGGGGGCAGAAATCAGTGGCAAGAGACCTGGATTCAAATCTGATCTTTGATGCAATACATTGTGTCCAGGACATCCTGGACAATCAATACCTATTTCTTAAATCAAGGGGTAGTATTGGTTTGCATAGATGACAGGAACCACTTTCTGCTATCACATGAAAGATGCCTTTTAACTCCAAAAGGCTAAGAATTGTGTCTTGGTATCTAAGATGCCAGGCTTGCCACTGGGGTCAAGCCAGAATAGCAATCAATACCATGTATAAAGCACTTGCTGTGTTCTACTCTTAATGAGAAATGACCCACTTAACACTGGAAAATAAATACATAGATAGAAGTAGTTATTTAAATTGCAAATAGCACCAACAATTTAAAAATGGTGCTTTATGTAATTAATATTTAGCAACTAATAAATTTATTTAATAGTAATTAAACACTAATTAAATAATTTCCTCAGGAATGTATTTTATAATGGTATTTCTAGATATTCCTTTTTATTTTAAATGTTTCCTAACTGTTGTTGAGTAATTACTGTTCACTAATTAATTTTGAAGTAAGAGTCGTGACCCTCCAAGCAGTTTAGGAATGGAATTCCCTTAGCTGATGTGTATTCATTTAAAGCAATTCATAGTAAGACCAAAAAATAGTATGGCTTATAGGGGACAAAATACCAGTGCCTTAGACTCCTGAAACGTATTGATTCTTAGTGAGGTTTGAGCTCCTAGAGGCATGTCTGGAAGGATTCAGGCATCTGGACATGTGCTTGTGCTGTGAGTGACTTAGTGATGAACTGCTACTCCAGTGTGGCATCCATGAACATACCTTTAGGTTGTTGCACTTCCCAGGTTAAATTAATTAACTGAAAGATTACAGTATTTCTGAGCTGATTTTTTTAATTTCTCCCAGGTTCAATGGAAGCAATTTCCTCTTTCTCTCCTCGCTAGGTTCTGGCAATGCGGGAGCTTTGTTAAAGCTCAGGGGCTGGTCAGTCTGAAGGAGTGCTCATGGTGCTTGCAGCTACAGACACAGACCCTGGCACAAAGGTAAGGTCTCTGCAGGTGGCCTTGGAGGACTGGTGCAGTGGCCAGCAGCAGGTACATTTATAAGGTGTATCTGCTTTGCTGAACAGCCTGAATGGAGAATCAGTGCATGTGGTGCCACTAGCCTCACTTTCTGAAGACCTCAGCAAAGCTCTCTTAGACACTGCTCTAGGGTTTGATAAACTCAAGATATTTCAATTAATTATTTCAGACTTAAAGAATTTTAAAATGAAAATTTGCATTGTTTGAAGGTTTCTGAGTAGGTCTCATCAGGTGCAATTCCTCTGTGGGCTGCAGCTTATAATTATATCTCTGCCTGGATTTTTAGCGGTAGGATTAAATGTGGATATTTTAATTTTGTAAGCACAAGCTGAAGCTCCAGTTTCACAGGGTCAAATCTAATTTCCATTAACAATGGCTGTAGAAGGGTCAAAAAGCTCTGTCTCAGGCAATCAATATCACGAGATCACAAGTAGCACAATGAATGAGTTATAGATGCTTGAATGCACATGACCTGTGCTCAGTGGTAATAGACTTCAGAGTGACAACTTCTGAATATTAAGTCAGAGCATGTTCTTAGCCCATGGATGTTCTCAGTTTCAGAGTGTTCTCTTTAAAGCATTTTTTTTCAATCCATGTATATCTGGAGCAGTCAGCAACTAATGAACTACTGAAACCATTCTAAATCTTGAAGAAATATTAAGAACATATAAAATAGCGATTCCTTCCTACCATTGGATTGAAAAGCATGGATTGGGTTCATTATGGTCCCACAGTAATCACAGGCAAAATATGAAAAGGAAATAATCTGAATTTGGTTAGAAAGGTATGCCCAGTTCTGCTTTTATTCATGCTGTGGTAAATCTGGAGCCACTCATGTACAACCTGAGGGTGGCCTTTATTCTTAATTGCTGCATTTCAGTGCTATTTATTCAGCACAAAAAGGGAAAGAGTCAACCTGGGAAGCAGAGGTGGTGATATCTGCAAGCTAATAGTATACTGTGAAAAACCTGTCTTTGTAAGAGTAAAGAAAATAGTAATAACTTAGTTGGAAAAATAATTAAAGGATATTGGTGACATTTTTGTCAATTGAAAACACATATTTTACTTGCTTTCAGTTTATGAAACAATGACTAATTTCACCAATTAATTGCTCTGATGGAGAACTGTGTATTTTAAGTTGACATACCCCTTAATTTTACATTATGCTTCATGAACCTAGTAATTTTAAACGTGTATTATTTAATTCTAAGGACAATGAATGAAATAAAGGAGACCTGGGAAGTTATGATACAATACAGAGGAGTTCTTTCCACTCCAATCAAGCCTATATTATTATTTTTCTCCTGGTGTTTTTATGATATATTATTCCTCAGAAGTCACCATGAGGTCATTTCTATAAAAGCCTGCAAAATTCTCAAATTGCTAGTTGGGAAGTGCAGCTCTGCTTACTAATCCTGCCTTAGCTTTGAGTCATCCATGGATAACTGCAGCAAACTCTGAATGTTAGCTACATAACACTGCAGTGAGGATGGAGGCAGGTTTGTCACTGTGTCATTGCTTCTCCCCCAAATCCCTCTCTGGCATTCCCAGTGCAGGACAGGCAAGTTGTCTCAGTCTCATATAGGAGGAACACTGTGCACAAATGACTGAGTGTAAAATAAATAAGGTCACAGCAGCACAAGCAGACCTTTGCTGGGGGAACAGAACCAGGCTGCCTGTTGTGACACTACCACAAACAGCAAAGACTCATCAGATGAGACAGGCAGAGGGGAACTAGAGAAACTGAAATGAAGTGATAGATCAAGGTGCAGCAAAGGCTAATAACACATACTGGATTAAAAATACAGGTTTCCTGAGTCTCAGTTGAATCTGTTAAGCCTAAGATTATCTGCTCATCTAGCCTTCATCTAATTTCACCCCAGTGGGATTCTGTGGGAGAACAAGGAGAGAAGAGTGGAAGGAGAGCAGCAGCTGGTACTCAGACAAATCCTTAATTTTCTTTGTGCCATT
The DNA here is from genome assembly GCF_965140245.1 of Athene noctua. Lineage (NCBI taxonomy): Eukaryota > Metazoa > Chordata > Aves > Strigiformes > Strigidae > Athene > Athene noctua. Next base: position 15,246,369 of record NC_134043.1, read on the forward strand.
TATGCAACTCTGTGCAACTGGCACTGAAAATCCCATGGCAGGTTTGCCCAGGGAATTAACCCAAATGACATACTTATTCAAACTGTGGGTATTTTTCAAGTAACTCAAGTATTTTTCAAGTAACTTCAAGTAACTCAAGTAACTTCAACATGAAAATCCACAGATAAATATAAATATGAATATGCATGGAAATCATGTAAGAATGTCATGACTGGTGAAGGGCTTTTATACATTCAGATGAAAAACAGCACAATACACAGCTGAGATCTTCCTGCTTAATGCTGGAGTTGGGCTGTCAAAGTAACTGAAAGCAAAGTGTGTGTGCTTAACATGTTGCCCTGAGCCTTCCAAGTATGCTTATTTATGCCTTCAGGTGGTTTATGTGCAAATGAGACCTTAAGCAATAAAGAAGAGTGACTGGGTGCGTCTACAAAGTGTTGGGAATACGGTATCCCTGGAATAACTTGTACTTCTGAACGTGCTCTGTGTGTGTTATTTTGCCAGTGTTAACCTGCCCTCTAGGTGCTAGATTTCTGTTTTGAGACATATTGCACAGGTGGCATGTATAGACTGGTGGGGTGGGGGTGTCTGGGTGTGGAGGGTGTGTGCATCTGTGTTTGTGTGTGTGTGTGCTTTTCCTGTACACAGAATTTGTTTAAAATCAGATTCTCTACCTGGAATTGGCCTCGCAGAACCTGGCTGGTTTATGCTGTGTAAGACTCCTTGTCACAAGTGCCTTTGAGGAAGTGTCAGAGTAAGTGCTTTCCAGACAGCCTGAGCAGTATAGGGGACTTGCAGTAACAATAAAATAATAGTTGTAGTAGTAATAATAACAGTGATAAATGATAATATTAATAGTAGTGAAATGAGATGACACACAAACAAAATTAACTTTCTGTACTTCCAAAATGATATTTTTTTTTATCATCCTTACTTTAAAAAAAAAAAATTTCATCTCCACCTGCTTCAGGGATACATAAGATCAGTCTTTAAATTTGAGAACCAACAGAAGGTCAGATGTCAAGGCAGTTATCCAGCCAAGAGGTATGAAACTTGATAAGCCAAAAATAATTTGGCACTATTATATCAAAAGAGAGTTGAATTCTGTGCATCAATTGAATACTGTGAAGATTTAACTGAGCAGGGAGAGAAGCACTTCTTGGCTCTCGCTATGTCATGATTAAAGTGGGGATGATGTATTTGTATGATATTCCCATTGCTCTTTAAAGTTTTAATGGACTCGGATTCATGGGACTACAGAGGTGATTCAAGCTGATGATCAGTTAAGCAAATTCACTCTTCACATATTGCTTTGGAGAAAGAAAGGATAGTCTTGGGGATAAAGTGGAAGTTTATGAGACCAAGGAAACTGTCTTGGATCTGTTCTCTGCTATTGGATTTCTTTGCTGGGATGTCCACATTGTTGATTTGTGTCTCAGTTTCTCCATTTGTCTGAAGTAAGTTTAGGTAGCACTTCCAAGATTTTTGAATGGGTGTACGTGCTCTCTTTGAAGTTTAGCACTGCCTACTGCTATTGCTTCTTACAGCCTGATGCTTTCTTTCTTCAGAGCTTCTCCAATTTTGTATATGAATGCACTGCCCTGGTAGAGAATGAGAAAGACGAAACCATTCTGCTATGGTCAGGTCTGCTGTGACCCCAGCTTTCTCTGCTTCTAAATTGAGATAATGAGCTTCTTGATGTTTATGTTTTGGAAACAAACTGTACAATAAAGATGGAGTTAATGAGAAGAGATAGTAATGAGGGATGAAAAACATGATACAACTTTGACTCTCTTGGGAGGGGGAGTTACACAGAGGAAACTGGGTTGTTAATGTATATACATAAGGAGAGTTGTGAAAAGAAACAGTTTCAGACAATCTGGGGAAGAGATAGGGTCACTTTAAATGCCTTTGATGTCACAGACTGTACTGCAACTCCTGACCTATAAACTTTTTATTTGACCTTGGACTTCGCATGCATGCTTTTCTCATGTAATATAGAAGCTTAGGTCTGCAGTAGAGGGAAAGAAAATAAAATTTAGCTGGTTACTGTTTGTTACCAAACACTAGCAGAGTTTAGAATGTAGATTCATCAGCATTTGAGAGCTGGGCACTGCAACTTTCTGAAGCATGTCTGATGCCACAATCTCTGGTTTATTAATGTATGAATACTTCTGGCTTCTATGAGGCCTTTCTTACTGGAGAAATGTCACCATCGTGCTCCAGCATTGCCTGTTGCTTGGTAATTAGCCTGCTTTTCTGGCAGGGAAGACATGTGAATTTGAATCCTTGTTAGGGAAGGAATTGATTATATCTTACTCATTTCTTACACTTCTTATTCTGAATAAGTGGAAAAATTTGGAAAAAGCCAATGAAATGGAGAAGGTACCAATGCCAGTTTATCTGACAACGTTTTGTACAGAGCTCAACATGTGTTCTGGGTGTATCTACCGGATGGACAGCTTTTGGCAGGGGAACCATGTCTTTAATGTTCCTGAAGAGATCTGTGCATCTAGTTCATACTCTGTTAGAATGAAGACAGTCCTGTTCAAGCCCAGCAGTAGAATTCTAAACGCCCAAGAGATCTAGAGTTTACCTCGTGTAGTCTGTAGGTGACTGCAGGGAGAGGTGGTAGCTGAAATCAGGGATCAAGGGCTGTGATTCTGGAGTTAGAAGCATCTGTTCCAGTGTGCTGAAGTACATTCACAGATCCAGCCATTAGCTTTTTACTGTGAAAGTGTATCGAAGCAATATCATTCGGGAGGTATCTATACCTTCTCAAGTCATTTAAGTGCATTATTACTGGTTTCAGTAGAGTGATTTTCCTATAAGCTATCAAACTTGCTGGGAATATTCAATTTGACTGTAATCAGTCTTTGGTGAGTAATAGGACCTTACAAACAGAGTGCTAATTATATGAGGATGAATGAGTCCTAACTGAGTGATAAATGAACATGGCTGTCAGTGATACCCCAGCACATATCAGCTTGAACTTCATTCAGATTCCTCACTTATTGTGTTCCCTGGGCACTGCTGAATTACAGTCTCCTTAGGTTCAGATGTTGTACATGCATTGGGTTTGACAGTGTCACTATGGGATCTTGGTATTTTAAATGTTGCTTTAGGCTTAAAATAAGAAAAATGTCAGTAAAAGTCTTTACAGCTTGGCAGACAGATGTGGATTCACCTTGTCAGTCAGGTCTTCCTAATGCATCCTGCTTTGAAAAAGGAGAGCATCTTCTCAAAGGCAGAGCAGGCTGAGCCCTGTGATTGTTATTTCATGTAAAATTTCTACTTTGCAGTGTCTCATGAGTCACACTGATAACTGAGTACCGCCTAATGTGAAGCACAATGGGTTTTATGCAACTTTAGATTTCCATTTCATGTGAGTAATATACCATTAGGTGTGCCCTGGAATGATCAAAGAGGTTATATTTGAAAAAAAAAAAACCAAACCCTTGTTAATTTTACCAGCTGAAGTTTAGCATTAAACAACTACTAAAAGTCACTAGGGTTTTCATTCTGTGCAGCTCAAGTTTATTTTTTCCCCTCTTGGCCATTTTTGAACCACAGTGAAATTTTAACAGGCTCTCTTGAGGTCCAGAGGGGCATGTAAAGTTCAGCTATTCCTCAGTGTCCAATTCAAGAATCCCCAGAATAATGCTGTTTGGTAAGCAACACAGTAATTCTCATTCCCTAATTGCCCCTGTTCCCTCTTCATATGTCTTGAGGGAAGACTAATCCTTGATGAGTGATAAATTTCCTTTCACAGAGTTTTACTGCGTGGTTTAAGGTCCCTCTCAGAGAGCTGGTTAATTATAAATCACATGCAATTTCTGGCAAAGTTTAGGGATCTTCAGTTAATGATAGCTCTTTACTTTTTTTAAATCAGTGAAAAAGTTGGTAACAAAACACTTTGCAAGAAAGAATAGGCTGTATTGTTGATGTCTTATATAGCCTAAACCTAAGTTGTTGGCTGTCCTTTTTTGAGATGAGAGAGCTTTTAGGCTGCAGATAATGTACAGTCTCAGACAGTCGGGATTAGGCATGCCATAATTTTCAGTCTTTAAAACAGCTATAGTGTTATGACAGTTCCATGGGATATATACCCTTTACCAAACAAGAAAATAATTTCACATTTATCAATCCAAAGGCCATAGGAAGAGATTTCTCTTTCCAGAAAATCAGCTTCCTCTGAGGAAAAAAAAAAACAAAAACAAAAAAACCCAAACCTGCAAAGAATTCTGATCTTTTCATAAAGAGATATGAATGTTCCTGTTCCGATTAATTATGAAAAAGTCATTAAAGTTGAAAATTGTCATAGCTATGAAACAATCCTTGGCTTGACACCTATGTATGAGAAAGGAAGGAATGCACTTGTAGATTTAAGGGCAAATCAGTAGATAACAGGTCTTACTTTAACAAGGAAACAGCAAGTAAATAATGATTAAAATATTTGACAATCAAATATTTCTTAACAAAACTTTTCTTTGGAGAGGATGTACTCATGGTATCGAAAACTGGGAGGTGATTGTGCAGTTTTGAATGCAACATGGCCATGATCTTAATTTGTTTATTTGAAGTTGCAGGAAAGCTGTTGTCTTACTCGGTAAGTGCAAGGAATACGATAGCAGATATATACATAGATTCATTCTATGTAGAATATACCTCAAAACCATAAAGATTTTATAATAATTAAAAAAGATATTCGTGTTCAAATTGTAGCCCAATGCCCATAATTCAGAGAAAGAAAAGATCAATCAAATCATCATCATGTTCCTTAAATACATCCAATACTTTCTGGTAAATATCAACAATAAATTTGTGTACATTTAAAGAAGTGGAATCAGCAGCCTTCTTGAACCAATTATAAAAAGTCAATACATTTTAAGTAAACATACTCATCTTATTTGTCTCTTACAGCACAAAATGTCAAAGTTTAAAAAATTAATAAAATGCTTCTATTTTTTTCAGATTTTTTTTGACAAAGTCTTCTTTTAACAAAAATTTGGAACATGTTAGCTCAAGTAATGAAATGAAATGAAATGAAAAAAAAAAATTTTCTAATTTCTGAGTTTGCTTTTGATTATTTCATGAGTGACTGGCATGAACATTTTAAAAGCTTAAATACAAGCTTCTGCCAGTCTGTGGACTTACTGATGCTGCTTTTAGCTCTGATCTGTTGACCAATTTATTCCTCCCCTTCTCTCCTTGGTAAGAGTTCTGATTCATTCAAACAGAATGATTTCAAAATTATTAAACTCAGTTTCCAGTGCTGCAGGTAGACTTTCACCTTTTTCTGCTTGGTTAAATTACATTGCCTTGGAGTAACTGGCTAGAGAATAAGCTTGCACATCCACTTTACTACAAGAGGTATTTTACTGATGAGAATAACCCCATGGAAGGAAGAAGGAATATTCCAGTTGTTGATCTAAGGGGAGCATCGCCAGTTTTGATGAGCTATGTAACTCCAACTATTTTTCTGTAGTTAATATTATGTCTTCAGGACAGTACTACTACCTGAGTTGCACTAATTCATGCTGGATAGGAACAAGTTACTGAACTAGAACTGTTTTTTAGCAAGTAAGACACTTGGGATGGGAGGAAGGTTAGAAGCTGGAGATCTAAAGAATGTTTTTGAAAGTGGCCACTTAAAGTGAAATTTTTATTTTACTGAGAGAATTTTTTTTTCAGTAAATGTTAATTTATATCTGCTTTGTTGAGTGATTTTAAAATTGTTAAGGTTTTGAAACTAACTTGCTGTCAGTGCCTCTTATCTCATGTCCAAGAAAATTAGGTTGTTTTGGTTTGGTTCCTGTCAACCTGTTGTTTTACTTCAAGTCTGTTCACAGTTTTCCATCCCTTACATCTCCTGTGTTTAAACAGACATATCATAACCAATGGGCAGGGAGAGGGGATTTCATCCAGTCTGTGGAATTTTTTAAGCCTCACTAAAACAAGTCCTGTGTAACCATGCATCCTCATCTCCTGGGCTTTCAGAGAACATCTCAGTAGGTGTTTGCCCCCGACATTGGCTAAACTCCAAGAGCTCAGTTTTGCTGCAAGATTCCCCAACCTGCCTTGTCTTGGCACACATCTACCTTACGGCACATAATGTTCTTTTTATGAGAGATCCAGCTGCAAATTACCCTGACACATGGGAATTCTCTGCTAGTGTCTCATTAGTGTAGCTATAGCAATGCCAGCAAAATCCACTAACCTCAGGTATAGGACATACTTGGGTTATATCAGCATTCAATACAGGCTGTACCCAACTCCAAAGCTTTGAGTTGCTTCATGAAGGAATTATTTCTTTGAGATTGCCACAGCCAGAATTATTTGGGAGTATGAGCTTGCTAAAGCACGGCACCCATTTAGAGGGCCATTTGCCAGTTTTCAACAGCATAAATCACACTGAGAGCATGGCTCTCATGGGAGCCAGCTGTCAGGCTTGGAGCTTGTTCAGAAAACAGCTTACCTGGGAGTGAAAGTTTCTGTTTCCTGAGTTACAACATATCTTTCTATTTACAGGGCATCTCTTACTGCAGAGATCTATACATTAGAAATTAATGACGACTGAGTTAAAATTACAAAAACAATGCTTCATATTTATAAATGTTGTTGTTCTATGTGAATACATTATTTGTATATACAATCTCTTTTAGCTGAGGGAATATGGATACTTCTAAACTTTGTTCTCATGGGCTGTGTTGATTTTAATTTTTTCCCAACTTTCACTCTCCCACAAAAAGCTATTTCCTTATTTAAGCAAGATCATGCTTTATGGATGTAAGGACTGGGCTTGTGGACAACCTTGTGTGATCTGTGGGAACAAGGATATAGAGACAGCTGGAAAGGAAAAGCCAGAGCTGAAAGGCAAGAATCAACCAGCAGGTGGGTCAACAACTGTGGGACTAGAGCAGATGACAACCATGGAGGTGAAGGACCAGTCATACTGAGAGATTTTTAAAAGCCTGCTTTTTCCAATGACTAATCATGCCAATAGCCAGATTCCTCTTCCGGCTGCAAGAACAGTGCACTAGATGCATACCTGTAATATTTTTAATAATTTGAGACTTGAATTTACCTAACAGGATAGGGAACTGGAGCAGGTAGTAAGAACAGGTATCCCAATAGACAAGCATCAGAGCTAACTCCTGCCCTTCTCCAGTGATTGTGCATTGATTTTTTCTATGAATTATCCCTAGAGTATGACTCCTTTCCACACTTCTAAAGTCTTGGGGGTAAATTGCTTGCTCTGGGTGATCTCATCCCTCGTCAAACAATGATCTTTGTGAATCCTCCTCCCAAACGATGTGGAAGAATGTCTGTCAGGATGTAAGCAGTGCCTTATCCTGTCACTGTTTTACCCTGCTGTAGGCCATGGCCTTGAAACAAAAGAATGTAATGTAGATTACTGTAGGCAAGGTAACACCATGCCTGTAAATGGTTCCCTTGTGCCTCTCAGAGAAGGAATAAAGAAACCCCTTATGCTCAGCTGACTAGGACCTCACTCAAGAAATAAACCTTTTTCACACTCCCCTGAAATCCTATTTTAGGTCTGAGAATAGTGATGCTACAGTTTAAATAGCTAAAAAAAAAGCGGCTTAAATTTCTTTTGTTGGCATCTGCATTGTTAGTGCCTTCTCCCTCTATCCTTTAGAAGTAGTTTTGTTAGAATACTGCAGCATTTACCTTTGCACTGCTGGCTAAACAATGCTATGCATAACACAACTAGTAAATACTCATGGTATTTAAAAGAAAAAAAATAAGGGTTTTTTTCTGTCTTTTGCCAATTGTCTTACTGAATGACAGACTTCTTTTCTCTATCATGATTCTGGGAAGAGGCCTTAGATTTGTATTAGCTTTCAGAAGAAGAAATTATTCCAATGCTGGCTAAGAAAAATTTTTAGCCAAGGTTCTGCTTTATAGAACAGTGACTGCTTTGAGATTTGTGGGATCTTCCTACTTTTCAAATGACAAAAATTGTAATTATTTCCAGAAATTTAAAGAGTGATGTTGAGTGTGCTTTTCAGGCTTGTGCATGACAATTTGATGGCACATAGGTAAAAATCTGTAATAAAGATGAAAGTTTTCCCATCGCTATGCATGTCATTCACAGTGTTACTCAGCTCCTGAGTGCTGGCCACAAGGGGTAAACACTTCCTCAAGGCTGTGTTTGGTCTCCAGGATGAACTAGAGCAATTTGAACAGAGGCCTGAATTAAGCAGTTGTCAGCAACTCTATGTATTGTGGTGGCATCTGAGAGACAGCAGCAGATGACAGCAGCTATCCCCTGAATGTTGGAAAAAAGAACCTGGTCTGAACCCACTGACAGCAAACATGCTGGCTGGTCCTAGATACTTTTTTTGTAATCAAATATACCAGCTTTAAATCAGCTGTTGAGAAAGCTGTCCTAATCCATATATTTGCAATACTAAATGAACTTTCATTAGAGGAACTAAAACATATTTTCGTCATCGGTTAAGTGCATTAATGCTGCAGGAAAAATAAAACTGAGATTTAACTTCCAAACCAGAAAATCATGGTTCCTGATTTTCTTTTTTGATGCCCAGAAAGGTGATTTGTTTAATTCTGAAGGGCCATAAGACAAATGTCAGTTACTAAAAAATAATAATAATAATTAAAAAACCCAAAACAAAACAAAAATAAAACTGATGTTTATTCCTCTAAAATGTTCTCAGATGCTCTCCTGGGGTTTTTCTCTTCTTCTCCTTGTATACTACAATTGGAGACATGGATATATATAGTACAAAGTACAAATATATATTTTCATATATGAAAGAATTTAAGACTTCTAAACCAACTTTAGTTTTTCATCTCTCATTCTGATAGTTTTGTGCTTCAACTACATTTTGCTTCTGGAGTGGAAGTGGCAGGCATGGAAGAGAAAAGTAAAGCTTATCTCAAAAAAACCTTCTGTGGTATTAGTGTATTTGTCTTCTAACACAGTAACATTCAAGATGAGTGTTTATAATAGACTTGCAAAAGTACTACTTAACTCTACAGGTCAGAGCAGACAGCAACTTTCTTGGGGAAAATTAATGAAAAGAGTGTGGACAGTCATGCCACATCCAGTGATATGTAGCTCTGAAGCACAAAGAAGGAAATGGTTTCCTGTAGTGAAACTTAATCTGTGTAAAATGTTAGTGGGTCAGTAAATTTAACTTCTAAACAAATCAGGAGGTTTTCCCACATCCTCAGACAGTTTGAAAAGGTATTCATATTCAGAGAAGTGATGTAAGCCAAAATGTCTGGAATATGTAATGTGATTAGTAGTGTTAAAAGCAGTGACCTTTATCTGACCTTTATTTTATTATCATGGTCTGACACATCTCCTTCTTTGGTAGAGGCTGTGTTTGAAAGGATCTATAATATAATGTGCCGAAAGCTGGTGGTGAGATGTAGAAAATGCAAAGTAAATACCATCCAGATCTTTGCAGCTGGCTGCCTGCTATGTTGCTGGTGAGATTCTTAGAACAAGTGCTTTCTTTGCTCTTTTGAACATCTGCCACAGACAGATCACATGTTTGGAACCTTATAAATGTGCAGTACACAATTGTGTCTTCCCAAAGAGGGACAAAGAGCTCGAATTTGACAATTCTTAAAAAGGTACAACATAGGAGAGAGATGATGCAGCAGTCTGGGATGGTGTAACCCAAGTGGGGCTATGAATATGGAGAGTTTTTTCTTTTAAAAAAATCCAATCGATTGTATTGTGCCTTGTTAGACAGCTGTCTTTGGTGGCTACTCAGGATTTATAAAGATGGCCACCTATTGACATGAGTATTGCTTAGGCTGCACTTTTCATCACTAGAGCTATTAATGAAATTGTTGGATGCTGATCAATCCAAGCAACATTTGGAGGTTCAAACTTTGTTTGATAGCTAAAAGCAACTGAAAAAAAAAATAATCTGGAATTGTTTCCAAATGTCTGGTTTTTTTCAGATTAAAACCTGAATTTTTAACTTGAGGAAGACATGTAGGCTTGAGACAGACTGTGATATTGGACGTATGGTTCTGGGAGAACAAGAATTAAATCCTAGCTCAAGTGATTCAAAACACAGCTTTAACTCAGATTCAGGGAAAAGTGTCATCACTGCTGACAATGGTACATGTGCTTCTTTGGTGATTGCTGGAACATTCTGGGTCTCCCCAGTTTATTAAAGTTTTTGATAAACAAAGGTCCTATTTGGCTGCAAAGACCTTCTTCTGACATGAAACATCACTAGTTGGAAACTGCTCTGTCTACTGCTGTTTCAGTGGCAGTCAGTCATACCACTTTTGAGAATACCATGTAAAGGGCTGCTCACCAGCACTTGGTGTTTCCACCTGGGAAGCTGGCAAATCTGTTTCTAACAGGCATCCCTTTTCTTTCGTGGCTACAGTGGGAATTACAAAATTCAGTGAGCCACAGAAGTATCCAGCTGACTGTCCGGCAAATTTGTCTTTAGGAGCAATGAATGAGGATACTTTGCGCAACTGCACAAAGTTTAGACATTTTCTTATTTTCCATGGTGCAAATCACAGAAATACCATTGGGTTTGTGCCTCTTCAATCTCATTCAGTTTTACCCAGCAAGAACAAGGGCTTTTATTCCTTAACTTTTATGTCTGAAGTATATGTAGCTTTTCTGCATCTTAATCTTTTATACCATTTTTGGTTAGACACATTTCCCAAACTACTCTAAGTGAAATTTGCTTTTGACTTAAATGACAAGTAGAGTCAGTAAAGAAATAAGCATAAAATATGGGCTTAAAACACAGTGTCAAACCTTTTAATCGTGTGGCTTTGAGTCATATTGATTTACAATATTACTGCTCTTATTTCCAAGTCAACACAACCCAGAGAGGAGTCTATCATGAAGAGAACAGGCTAACCAACAGTACAGGCTGCATGAAGGTCAGCCTGTTTCTTTTACCTCATGTAAACCTTTTTCAAACTGTGAAGGAGGTGGCCTTCCAAATATCACCAGGGAAGAAGAAATTAAGGTGTATCCTAGCTTTCTGCTATGTATCCACAAAACCTGAATGGGCTGATGGAACAGGATTCAAAGCCTCCACCTGGCTGCAGGGAAGAGATCAGACTCTTTGGGATATAGCTTTTTTGCAGCTTCTAGCCTCTCTACAAGGAATGGAAGTTATCCATAGGACTTCTAGGAAGAAGATTGTCCGCAGGGAAATAGCAGGACCAATAGGAAAATTGAGGCTGGGTGTATCATCACGTGCCTTGAAGTAGAAGATAGAGGCCTGTCAGTGGGTGCCAGACTGAAAAGCAGGAGGAAAGCGCAACAGCCCTGTCTCCCAAGCAGGCTGTGACAGGGAAAGGAGTCAGGTGACCTTTTCATTTAAATGGATATTTTCATTGCAAATGGCTGTTGTTGTGGCTCCTTCATACACTTTTAAAATATTAATTGACTGCAGAACAGCCTGGAAAATGTTGCGGTTTTCAATTTCAGAAAATGAAGAAGAAGAAAAAAATCAACAAAATATGTTTCACATTTGTTACTGCTATGTTGAATCTTATGGTAAAAGCTAATATGTCCCACATAACTCTCATGGGTGATACTGTAGTTTGTTAGCAAAGGGAATAGAGCTGGATTGTCATGGAGCCGATGGCTGCGCTCATGGCCCAGAAACTTCTCTTTGGCTGGCAGATTCTCACCACAGCATAGTGGTGGAAAGAGAGTAACCACTTCATCTTCCTTATGGATATGCTGGCACATGTCTCTTGTGTACTAAAAGCAGGGGGAAAAAAGAATTTATACAAAGGGTTTGAGACTGTCCAGCTTTTTAAAATAAATCAGCCTGTGTTACTGTTGCAGAGCATGCACTCCATTCAGCTGGGGTGGAAATGCATCCTGATTGCCTGTGAAAAATGAAACTGCAGTACCTGACCTTCATCTAAAGAAAGCAAGCTCAAAAGTCCATGCCCAGATCTGTGTCCTGGCTAATTTTTTTACGTCTGTGTGTCAGGATGCAGATCACTGAGGCATCCACAAAGCATCAGATTTAGTCCAGGAGTACTAGAGAAGGAATTTAGCACTGGAACAAGTTTTAAGAAAGCATGAGATTTCTGTGTATAATGCTGATTGACTAGTTGGGGTGTTGGAGTATACTTGTTTGCCATATAGGCGGAGGCACTTCTTTGAGACTCTCTGCTTCTTTTAAAAAACACAGGTAATGTGACAGCAGAAAGAGCATATAAATAGCTCCTTGATGACAGAGCCCTCTAATGAAGTAAACACTCTGGCACTCTAGCCAATTTCTTTCTACATCTGTCCCCTCTAATTACAGGGAAAAAACAGGATGTATCAAGGAAGGAAGGGTGGGAAAGAGCATCTTGAAACACTAAAGGACACAGGGTGGGAAACAGAGGATGAGGCTTGTAAGGAAGAGGTCTAGTACCAAGCAAGGGGCTTTCATAACATGTGAAGCTAAGGCACAATACTGTTCACTGGAGAATTAACCAGGGGAAAAAAATGCTTCTGGTACAGTAATCAGAATTATTTAAATGTTAGAAAATCCCTTGTGGTTATTCATTTGACAAATAAAAACTGTATTTGTTATGAGCATTCCCATACAGCTTTATGCTTTGAAAAGGGATTATTTTAATCAAGCAGTTAGCCTAGACAGTTTAAGCAGATGACTAAAATGTATGGCTGTGACTCTATTTGGCAAGTAGTCTCCTGTTTTCATATAGGTATCAGCCATGCTATGTTCCTGTTGTGTATCTCACTCTTTGGACAGAAGAATATAGGTTTATTTTGTACTTTTTGATATATCAGTTTTATCCCACCAGATTAATACAGAGAAAATCTAAATTTATCCTGTTAGATATCATGTGAAGCTTGCACTCAAAAAAGATTGGTAAGAAGCACCTTGGAGCAAAGCAGATATTTCTCTCTTGCTTTATAGTTTGCTGTGACCATGGAGTCTGCCAAAGCAGCTGGCACTTCTTCACTGCAGTCTTCTGTGTGCAAGATTATTTGCACAATATCCACTATACATTCATCCAGTCCTGACACATTTTGTTACAAATTCAGCATCTGTAACTCTTTTAAACATGTTCCTTCTCCATATGAAGGATAAATATGGCATATACTTGCATTCTTTAGAGCTCTTAATAGATCTGACTGCTTCACAGGCATGACTTTGTTTTTGGGACCTCACAGAGAAACTGAGCAAATTTTTATACCTTTGATAAATGTCTCACGTGAATCTGAACAAATAATTCCAAAAACAAGGTACTGTTTTGGTCTCTGTTCAGCAATAACAAGTACACTGCAGGAATGAGAGCTTTTTAAGTCTCTGAGTGGGTGGATATACTCTAAACACAGGTATCTTCGGTTGCTATCCTTGAAACTGAGTATATAGTTCTTTAGGTTTAAAGACTTACTCTGAAAAAATCCTGTGATCTTCCGTCTCTGAGCAGCTGAAAAAGGTGAAAGAAGAAGCTGCTTGTCTGACCAGCAGTCTCGCAAGATGATCTGACAGGGACACTGTCAAGTTTAGCCCGTCTCTGCTTACTGGAGCTCTTGTAACTGTTCTGAGACATTTAGTGGATCATGCTGGAAAAGATAATCAAATCCCAAAGAGATGCATTTTGGGGTGAGAAGAGGAGATGGAAATCACTGACAAGAGCATGAATTAATTATTTTGATGGTCCTGTGCAAAAGCAGAAGTGTTTTAGAACAGTTTCTTGTGGTTGTTATTCACCAGTTTGTGCTTCTGGAACCTTTAACTCGTTCTTATGCTGGATAAATCCTGGGTCCTCTGGGCACTACCATGTGTATGAAAGACTATGATAAACACTGCTGCTGCTACTATACTACATAATGCAAGAATAAATAAAGATAGCAATAAAGCCTGATGCATTTGTATCACACTATGCAGGCAATATCAATTGATCACATAAATAGTGTCTCACTCCTGAAATGCAGCTGCCTCTATGAAGGAACACAACAAGTGTTGTCACAGTGCAGAAGAATTTGAGACAGGAAAGGTAAAAGTAGTAGCTACAACTGCCTCACAGCATAAATTCATACAATTGTAATAAATTTATCCACTAGATTTTCTTGCTTAGAAAATTCAGGAGCATACCTGATTAAAAAAAATAAGTCGGTGCATGATTATCCCTCTTTTCCCAATCAATACAATCACCCCAGCAGGGTAGCTTATTCAAAACCACTCATCATATCTGTTTTGTGTGTAGACAGACTCTTATCACCTCTCTGTGATTTCAGTGGTGAGTATTTTTCTAATGCTGCTTCCATTTCAGGCACTGAGCCGTGGATCAGGGTCACAGATGTGGCCAGAGAAAAACAAGCGTAATCTACTATGTGTTTGTGAAAGGGAAAACTTTGAAAGCTATTGTGCTCAAGGCTTACAGCCATAAATTGAGCCTTCCTAATAAATCACAGGCCTGTGTTTGCAAGCTGTGTATAACAGATCTTTGCCTATCAACTTTCACTGGGGTAACTCACTCCTGCTTTCTTCAAAAGACCCCATTTACATCTCGCAATCTAAACACTATATTTCTCTTTCCTTTTCTGCTGTCAGGGGACCTCTCCTTCTTCATTATCGTTCTTTCAGCGGCTCTGTGTTCATCGTTGTGTGGCAGACATACTTAGGGAAAAAGTATCCACTAGCAGGGCAAGGTAAGAATACATGTATACTGTAACTTAAACATACCTCCAGTCCTACTGCCAAAACCAGATTTGACATTTCAAGCCTTGCTAAAACACTTTTTTCTGAACTCCTTTTTGCATAGTCAGAGTCCAGACATAGCTGGTGCTTTAGTAAGAGTCTTAACTTTATGTTGTGGACAGCTGCCTGTAGCTTGGGCCTATTAATGCCTAATGTGAATCAAAAACCTGCTTTTCACTTTACAGCTTAGCTATAATTCTGTAAGCATTCCCACTCTTCCTTATCTTTTGACATGGCTGAGAGCAAATCACTGAACAGCAAACTCAGTGCCTTCCTGCATAGCTGCAGTGGTTGCTGGAGGTGCAGTCAAGAAAGTTTGAAGTTTTGAGCAACCTGGCCTGATCTCATAGCTGATCCCACTTTGAGCAGGAAGTTGGACTAGAGACCTCCTGAGGTCCCCTTCATCCCATGGTCCTGTGATCCTATCCTATGGTTGTAGGCTCCTATGGGTCTGCGCCAGCCACTGCGCCTTTACCACTGCAATACTCTCAGTCCAGGGTAGAGGAACGTAAAGAAAAATGAGACATAAAATACATATTTTTACAATAGATTAAGTAGACTCTAAAGCCTGATCTGGGCTACTCAGGTTTTGCTGTTAGGGCCCCTAAGTCTTGCAAGGACTTTGAAGAGAGGAGAGGAACAATGCAGTTACTTGAGCTGCTATGATTTTTTGCCTTGCTACGTTTTGGGCCATCTCACTTGGTTCTCCAAGCTTGAAGGCAGATCTATAAGAAGTCACTAGAGAACTACTAGTATTTGAGTGATATAGCCAGCATGCTCACCCCAAAGTCAGCCTTAAGGAAATAGCAAAATGAAATTTAGTCCAGATTGTCTTATGTCTCAGTTTCCTAAGAATCAATTTCCCTATTATTCACTTAACCCCCAACAGTCTGAAATTTCATTGGCTCGGTGTCTTACAATCATAAGATCTTCTGAAGGACTGTGGTGTCCAGGTCATCTGATGGTGGCCTAGCTCGAAAGCTAGGACTGCTCATAAATATATTACACGTTTATCAGCAAGGCAAGTTTTGCTTTCTTGCTTTATCTGTGGCGTACATTTTATGGTTGAATTCTGTGGAAAATTCCTGGGTTTTTGTAATCAAGTAGATCAAAAATATTCTCTGTGGTTGCTTCTGAGCTATGATATCCTTATTGTTGCTGAAGTTATTTGCAAACAATGCTTCACTGTATTTCATTATTGAATTTGCCTGTGGCTGTCTCTAAGATGAACCGAAAATAACAGCCACCTTACCTCTAGAGAGTGGCTTAGCCAATGCGAAATCTAAATCCAAGCCAGTAAGATCAGATCGAGTATCATTCTAGTCATATCATTGATTGTTTTCTCTGGCAAAAGCAATTCAGCACCACAGGTATTGACTAACTAATTAGGGAGGACAAAGAGATACAAGAAGTGATTCATTTTTTTTTTCTAAATTTAAAACATAATTCCGTAAAGTATCTTTTTATATACACTCAACACTGAATGGGCATTTATCGATGGTTTGAAAAATCCCTCTTTCAGAGGTTCATGTTAATGAACGTAAGGTTAAAATTAATTGTCAGTAGAGCAGCACTGCAGTTCTTTGCATGCAGTCTGTGGTATGGACAAATCGTAATTTTAAAATATGCCTTTTCTATCAGAGTGGCAGCCAGATACCTTAGTGATCACATGGAACTACACCAAGAATAATAATGACTGTTTTTTATTATGAATTTAATATTGTTGAAATGCTTAGCTGACAACTACATTTCCAATTCCACATGCAGTGAAATCCATTTTCATCAGCCTCTGCTTTGGGAGATCTATGCACTGTAATACCATCTATTAGAATCTATGTGCTGTATCATTGCACATTATGGATAAACTTACAGATTTTCACCTAATGTTTGGGGGGTCATAAAGAAGGAATAGAAATACAGAAAATGCTATAATCTCTTTAGCTCCTTTATGCACTTCATTTACAAAAAATCATAAAATGGATAGTAAAATATTTACTAGTACTTTGCAGTTCTCAAATGGCAAAAATTGAATTGTATAGTGTCTCACTTCTGCAGAAAGACAACTTGAGTCCCAAGAAGTCCGCCACTAGAAGAAATGGACTTTTTAACCAGTGTGCTGTGAGGACTCAGACAAATCTCATGCCTGTCCCTGCATCACTGGAATTGGGACTTTTGGTATTTACTGTAACTACAGAGAAGTCAAACAAATGTGGGGGGGTGTTTTTCAGCTCAGGTGAGAGTGGATGTTTTGATAGCTGCAAATTATCTAATTGAACTTATATTAAAAAAAAGCAAACAACAGAAAGTTTCAGCTAAGCTATTTGATTTTATATTGTAGCAGACAGCTAGCTCACCTGTAGGTGCACACTTATTGCAGCTCAGCTGAGGAATTCAGGAACCTTTTAATTCTGTGTGTTTATCACAAAGTATATGTTTTACTAGGAAAGGCTTTGATTCAGTAAAGCTCTTGAACCTTATCAGAATGACATATTTAAGTGAGGTGTGTGTTTCAAGTTCCAAATCAGAAACATCTCCCAACCTTGTAGTTCCAGAAAAGGAAAGAATCTAATGGATTTGGATCATATTATAATGCATGCTGGGAACGTAACATTACAGTCATCAGTCTGAAAAACACTATTTCACAGACCGTAGAGTTTTCATCTTTCAGATCAGCCTTTTTCTAATTTCACCTCTACCTTACATGAACCAGTCTGTCCAGTCTAAGCTGTTTTCATTTCAGCTGGTTGAAAAGCAACTCCTGCCTTGATTGTACCATCCACAATAGCAATGCAGGGATAATCCTCTTTTCAGTGCAAATCATAATCTGAACATAGTTAACTCATGCAATCTGTGTGGATTTTATGGATTTTTTCATCCATTTGATGACACTTGAAGATGACTCAACACAGGCTTAAGCACATCCCATTGTTCTACTGTTTTACGAATTGTTTTCTGCATCCCTAGGCAGAAAATCTTTTCTATTGGTGTTTCAGAGGACTTAAAATTTCTGTACATTTCATACCATAATTTTTCACATGTATTATATTTTCTCTATTATCTGTTTGCTACTAGGTAATATGTTCTTTAGGAAATGTAAATAGATACATCCTGACGTTTCATTCCTGGGATAATAGTCCAGCATTCTAATCCTGGAATCCAACTCCTTATTGATAAAAGTGTAGAAAAACAAAAATAAAAATTAAGTTGAAATGCAAATATACAGCTTGGAATTGCCTGCAGAATACAAAATAGAGAAGGGTTTTACTAATTTAATTTTTAACAAGACTTTATCTGGCAAAAAAGTTTGTTCACTGAGACAGAAAAGCTATCCTTAATTGCACCTCCTTCCCATTGTGTATTGGGCTAATTTTTGAATAACCATCGCTAATCTAGTTAACTTAGTCATAATGAATGAATACATTCTTGTAAGTTAAGAGAAGCAATATCCCTTTTTACCAATAGAGGGTCCTGTTCACCAAGGGGTTTCCCTGTTACAGTGCCCATTGTTGGCACTGCCATTTCCAGTGTGTCACCGATGGACCCCCAGGAATCCAGCTGTGACTCCCCAGCTGTTGGTGAGTGAGGTGGCAACTATCGTGGTGGGACAGGTTGGGATAATGACATGGTTTGGCTGCAATCTGATTCCTTCTGACTGAGAGGTCACCTCTACTAGCCGAACAAATGCTGGAAAGGATGGAGAGTCCTAAATCATCTTCCCTTTGTGGGAACTAGGCATCTAAACAGGTGAGGGTATAAGGCTCAGAAGACATCCCTGCACTTGCACAGCTAAACGCTTCCTTTAAAAACTGCATCCACAGGAAGAACTTTAAACACCTGAGTGCAATCCAGTCTAAAGGAGATGCATTTTCTGTCACTCATGTCCAGACTGTGACACTGTGCAAAGTAGGAAATCAAGCCTTATTGAGCCAAAGGAGAGGCTGTGAGAGGGATGCTTACTTCAGAGAGTGAGATTTGGTTCTAGTTCTGGCTCACCACACCAAGCACAAGACATGCTTTTCTCATTTGAGAGCCAGGACCCAGGGTTGGCCTTTTCTTACCTACTGCCAGTCAGAAAACAAGCAGTGCTGAAGTGTCATCTGCAAAGTCATAGTCTCGATGCAGCTCCTTTTGCTGAACATCGAGTTTTCAACTTCCCTGGACATATTCAGGTTTTAATCACCTCTTTGGAATATATATATATTTATTTACATAGCATCTAAATCTCCTCTGACTTTCTTATGTTGCCAATTTGTTTTGGGCTTTGTTGATAGACACTTGGAGGTCAGTTATAATTTTTACATATATTAGGTAATTATATATAAATATTTGTCCATAAAGAAAATTACCATTCCTGTAAGACATGAATATGCAAGTACTTAGAGTGTAATCAGCAAAGATTAACTTTTTTATTTTTTGTTATTACTCTTGCAGTTCTGCAATCATGCACATGAGCTCATAGAAACTCTGCTATTCTGTAATTACAAATAATAAAACCATGTTGTAGCTGGCAACTGTGGAGTGGTCACAATAGAGTTAGCAAAATAACTCACAAGAGTTTATTAGTCTTTTATGAATTAAAAGGTGGAAAGCAAAATGGGATTAAGAGATTTCATAGCTACTTTGGTTAATTGATGGGAACTCTGCTGAAATTCTTTGAGTACATGGCATCATGCCAAATTAATGTATACATCCACCTGTGCAAGCACAGGTATCTCAAAACTGAGATGTTAACTGTGGTTCTTCAACTAAATCTTCTCCTTCCACACACTGACTGTTCTAGATAAGAATTCAAGAATTCAAGAGAAGCCTGAAGTAAGACCATGAATTGGTTGTGATTTACCCATAGCAACAGTAGGTTTTTCAGTTTTTGTGTTTGTTACATATTTTAATTCCACTGACATAAGAAGGTTTTCCATTGATTCCATTGGAGCTATAGTTTTTACCCATGTTTAGCTACATATGTTGAATATTGCCAGATCTAGATAATGGACTTGGGCAGATGATTTACTTCAAAAGGGTGTTTGAACTAAGCTGGCTGAGTTTGTACTGAAGCAGATGAGAAGTGCTCATAAGACCCGTTCTCTTATTTCAGCTCTGCATGGTGTGTTTTGGTTTGAGAGGTGGCAATGGGGAGCAGCAGCAGGACAGGGAGTAAAGGATAACACCTGTGTTGTTGCAGGTATCTTGTCTGACCTTCTCCCAAAGACTGTTGCAGGAACATTTAGCAAACCAAGAAAGCCAAAGCTGAAACCCTCCTGCTGCAATTGCCTGTTGGTGATTTGTCTGGGCCTTTCAGTTCTTCCGTGTGTCCAGCAATGTCTAACATGGCAGAAACTCTGGCAAAAATGTGCATAGAAATATATGTAGTTCTACTTTGTATTGATGCAAATGAGAGATTAGGTTCAGGCAACTACAGAGTATATCCTTTTTGGAAACAGGATCAGTGATGTTTTAGGTTTCACTGCATATGGAAACTGTTTATTTACTTGTAAATTACTTTCTTATTTTCAACCTGTTAAGATATCCAAAGTTTATGAAATAATATAGCAGGGGGGACAATTGCTTGAACTCCCGTAACAACAACAAAAAAAAAGACAAATTGCTTATTTATCTTTTATTTGCACCTCTCAGCTGTCAATCTAATTTTCCTGCCTCCACTGATCATATTTTTGCTGTCTGTTCCTTAACAGATTTTGTTTTGATTGCTTCTGTTTCAGATTCTGTCTGTCATCTCGGTGTCTAAGCTGACCATATGTTAGCTTGACCCACTACCAAAAAATCTTCAGTCTGAGTTCACTTGAGAAGTTACTCTTGTTATTATTTGAAGATTTATTAATTTGTCAATGGCATCTGGTTCTTTACCACCTGCCCTGAAATCTGCTCTTGTTTTTTCACTGCTGGGATAACATATAATAATAATTTCTGCCTTTAAACATAATCAGAAATAACAACTCTTCCAGCCTTTCTTCCTACCATAAGGTATATAATAATAAAACAGCATCTTTATGCTACTAAAATTATTTCTATCTGAGATACACAATGGGGAGATAGTACTATTGCCATTTTGATGCTTCAGAAATTGAGGCACAGATGAACAGTCTGATTCAGCTGACGTTAGTCAAAAGGATGGAGGTAAAAAATGAAGAGTGCTTCCAAGCCTATCATCAATGTTGGAGAAAGAATTAAACTTTCTCAATTTTTGGAGCTGCAAAAGTCCTTCAGAGAGAAAGCATAGCCAGTCTTCAAAGTCTGCCCTCTCTGACGCTCTCTCTACTGTTGGTGGAAGTCACTACTTCCTTTGCCTCTCCTGCAAAAGCAAGAGAGGAGATATTGAAAAAGGTCTGCAGACTTCATCACTGGGTATTTTGCTTATCTGTCCCTAGCATTGGCTAGTGGAGTGGTGAACTGAGTCACTGCGTCCTGACTTTCCAGCTCATGGCATAATGAGTTTGTAAACGGGGATGCAACTTCCTTTCTGCTGCTTTGGCAATGCCCCAAGCTTTGCATTTTTAGTCATTCAGTGTTCTCATAATAAATCCCTCAAAGCTTACATCTAAGCCTTGTCTTTGTGCATGAAAATGAGACCTCTACAGCTTTGTGCCCAAAGCTGCTTTCTTTGTAGCGAATTGTCCATCTTCCCTCTATCATTCCCTGCTGAAACCTGCTAAATTGTGTTGTATTGAGCTTAGCTCTTCAAAGCAGAGTGATATATGAGAGTTGTAACTGCTGGAAGATACCCATGAGAACACACTGAAGATACCCCCGGGGAGGCAGAAGGAGAATGCTGTGCTGGAAACAGGTAGCTATTATTTGAATAATGCAGAGATGTAATTTGAAAATTCATTCTCACTATAGTGTTGACCTGGAGATAAGTCAGGCCGTCTATCTCTTTCTTGATCAGAGTTCAATAAACGTTCCTATATTTTTACTTGACTTTATAATTCCTACCTTTTCCCTTCAACTAGCCAAACGATAAGCAGTGCATTTGCTAAACAGTTGTGTTGTTTGTGTTATCTCTCCACTCGCTCAGAACTATAACAGGATGTTTATCTACTGAAGAAAAACCTGCCTCTCATTTACTTTGCAAAGCACTCCACTGCCTTCACAGTAACTGTAGCTGCAATTATCATTGTTGGCATCCAGAGATAGTGATTTTTCTATTTACACTTCATGCCTGGCCCTTGTGAAGTTTAATAAATGAAGTCAGCAGTTACATTATCATTTGATAGACTCATCACCTGATAGTAGCTGCTGAATTATGCAATAAATAAAGGTCCTAGAGGGAAGGAAAAGGGTTAGAAAAAACATTATATGTTTTTTCAAAGCAAATTGAATTTTTTCTTTTACCTTATGTGAAGAAATTTAATTACAGTTTTTCTGTTTTGTTTAGTATTTACTTTCTTTTGTTATCTTCTAAGAAGTCACCTTCAGGAATTAATTATGTCTAAGCAAAATTTGACTCAGGATGCAGGACACAAAACAAAAAGTAGCAATAGGAAGAGTGGCCTGGCGTTTTGCTGAGATCTTCACCAGTGGTAGTTGGGTAGCGCTTGTGGTATGTTGACACATTAGTTCAAAACATGCCTCCAGCAGCCTCCACTAGTAGGGCTGCTGTGAAGCTTCTTTGATGGGCCTTAAAACTAACCTCTCCACACAGCTGGAAACGCCCAGCCAAGACGAGATAGAAAAGATTCAGCCTCACCAGCAAACACAACCTGATCCTCTGGAAGCAGCTGTCTTGGTAATGGAGCAGTCCTTTCTATTGTGAAATCAATGGCAAAAATCCAATTTCAGCACAAGTCTGAAGACAGCTGAATTTTACCCAGTATACCAAGGATTTGCCTTAGTGGTTTTCTTCTTTGAGCCAGACAGCAAACACTATCATGACTAGCAGTGTTTGCCTGGAAATAAGTGCTGAGCATAAACTCAAATAGACTATTCACCACTAAGCAAATACTAATGCCCACCTACACACATGTATGTTTATCCTGGTACTCCTCTCATTACATTTTTCAAGTAGACAAATGACAGAGTCATTGGACGAGTTCAGCTCACTGATTGTGTTATAGGTTCTTTGTAGCAGGAATTCAGAAAATACTAGTTCTAGTCACTGCAGAATCTTAATGACAATTGCACATAAGCTAGATGAAAATTGGTTAAAAAAATGTTGATCTGTTCTACTATGAGCAACTAAAATAACCACTGCAAGTACCAAATGCACACACATTTAGAAGTACAGTGTATAAGCACCACTGTTATTAAAGCCACTAATAATAAGGAAGCTTCTAAAATGTTTGTGCAGTTTAATTCTGAATAGTCTCCTTCTCAGAGCTGCTTGATCTTTACCCTCTGTAACGTATCTTCTATCTCCTGGAGATTCCTGGATTATTTGACAGAGTCTGTGCAAAGCTTTCATTTGGGAAGAAACATTGATGGGTGTATGTTCTTCCTCTCAGCCCCCACGCCAAGCACAAGGAAAAGTTAGGTGTGTGTAGATTTGGATTTAATGTGATTTCTGTTTCTTTTCTCTTGAGACTTTGTTTGTTTTTCTTATTCATGGTGTTAAGTTTAATAATTTATTTTTCTGCCTGCTTCAAGGATATAATGATGACCACCAATCCAATGTTTTCCTCATTCTTTCTTTAGTCACAGGCAGCAGCAGCCTCTGCCAGAGAACAGGGGTGTTTGGTTCTGCACCCAGGATCTCTTTTGCTGGAGGTGGCTTCTGCTGGAGAAACTTTGCTTCTTCAGTGCTGTGAGGATATGACCTGCAGCTGTGGGCTTAACCCAAAAATGATTGCTATAAGCTGAATGTTCATTAGTTCAAAAGGACTCAAAGTAAAGGTCTTGATGAACTAATAAATGCTAGGAAAAGTAATATCCCTTTTCCAAACAGCACACTCAGAGGTGGCCACAAGACCGTCTTTGCAGATGGGAATAGTAAGGCAGTGATCACCTGGCCTCCCAGTTTGTTCTGATTCTTAAAAACATTTAGGCACCTGGTCTTCATGTAGATTTGTAATTCTCAGTCAACTAGTTAATCTTTATTGTCAGTCGGACCTTCCCGAGTCCTTTCTTCACCAAAGTAATGCACTAGATGCCAGTGACTAAAAATCTGGCCTTATAAATATCTATAAAATATAGATATGATGTATATGAATATATACAAACATAAAATAATAGTAAATATAAAAATGGTCCTGCCAGCATGGTCTTATCACACAGTTGTTTCCAAACTGTGAACTATCTCTGCTTTCATTTTTCTCCTTAATGAAATGGAAAAAAATATGGAAGAGCTCAGAAAATAAATAAACAACGGCATGCAAGGCATTGCCAAATCACCCAGAATTTTGTGCAAGTTTTGTGACCCATTAAAAAAAAAGATTGATCTGGGTAAATTTAGGTAACCACAACTCAAAACACAATTGCATAATAATAATTCTAAACATCAGCTAAGCCAAAATGTCCACAGCCTAACTTAAGTGAAATGTGCTATGCTTCCAGTTTCCCTGAAGTAATTTGGTTTTTAAATATGATTTTTAACCACGAGGTTATTATGCCCACAAGGCATTCCCCAGTAATCGTTCTGCTGGTCTCAGATATGCCGGGAGCAGACCTAAGCTCTCAGGTGAAGGCAGAGGGCACGTGGGATGGCTCATCTCATGCACGAGGCAGCTGGAGGTCACTTCTGCCTCCCGCTGCCAGGCTGCATCATCAGCCATGCTGTGCTGCGCTGTGGTTAATGGCAAGGCAAATTCAACTAGTGTATATAGATGCATGCCCCTCTGGAGCCAAGATTAATGTCTTTCCATGGTACAATATATGCAGAATTTATTATTTTTAAATTCAGTCCTTTTTATTATTTCCCAATGGAAAAGCTGAACTGAGAAAAATAATGCTTGAAAAGATCATAATTAAAATTAGAAACATTTTTTTTCTACTGTGAAATCATGCTACAACATCTTGTGATCACTAAATAACTACTAAATATGTTTCGCTGTGGAATGAAGTAGGTTGAATATTTTATTAAAGGGAGCTGAGCTGTTAGGAAGAAGTGGTGTAATTCTGAAGAGTGGTCATACTGAATATTGTCGTCACCAAAAGTCTACCAGAACCTGTTGTTTTTCTTGCACGAGTCTGTTCTTTTTCCTCTGTGAGTTTTGGATCAAGTCCATTATGAAACATTGTCTACTGACACCTCACTGTTCCACAGAGAAATGGGCTTGCTGATTAAACAGTCATTTTGTGCCTCTGAACTGAAACTTATACATTATGGATGATCTGACTGAAAGTTTTAACATGAAATCCTAGTCACTTTTATATCAATACTAAAGCTGCCATTAAAGTCAATAGGGTTAAAATTTCTATCTGGATCCTTCAGGGAACTTTGTATCAGATTAGAATGTTAAATCTAACCCATTCCCAAAACAGACAGAAAAAGATTGAGAAGACACACAGGCCAGGAAATTCAAAGTTAACATAACTTTGATTCTTAACTCACCTTGGGAATCTTTATTTTTAGAAACAACCAAGATAAGGAAAAGATGGTGCCTGTTGAGCCTTAATAGGTTTTGTCATTTTGCATTGCAAAGTTACATAGATTTTAGGATTTATATTATCTGTGAATATCAGTTCCAGGTTTGCAATTCTAAATACTATAGAGCAAGAAAATACACTGAAATATCGTCTGTCTTTATGGTGCTGAAACATGCGTGTTTCTCAGATGTCAAAGGCAACTCAAACAATACACCAAATCCTAATCAACAGAAGTCATCATAGTTATTTTTTTATTGCTCTCTACATCAGCTTGTTTTCATAACACAGACATTTTACTTTATGCAGGAACAGATGTATTTGTGACTATTTGCACTGAAATATCCAAACATTACAGTAAAGCCGCAATTTACAGTTGGCTGACTGTGTCTCATCTTTAGTATACAATTAGTGAACAATGAAAAACTCATTATCTTCTTATTTCATTACAGCCAGGGAAGCAAACAATTAAATTTGGTGGCTTAAAAAAGATACAAACAAACAAAACCATCTTCTCAGAAAGAACAAAGTGCAAGTCTTTCCATCGACAGCACTTCAGTGAAATTCATTGAAGGGGTGTGCTCTTGCATAGAGTTCCTCTTAAATGCTCTCTCTTAACTTTCAGGCTGAGGTAGCAAATGATAGAGAATAAATTTATAAATCCACTACCATCAAGATACTTATTCATATATTATAGGGTGGTACATGTATAGCATATATAGGAATCTAAGCATCTCCAAACTGATTTAAAATATCATTCTTTTCTTTCAGACTTGGTTAGTGTTTGACTTAGGCCATGAAGCATGGATCTTTTTTCTGTCTTAGCATCTCTAACTGTTGCTGTTTCATTGACCAAATAAATGACCAAATGTTGTCTGAATCTTGAAAAGCTCATGTATACAAAATAATTTTTAAATGGAGGATTAACCCAATTTTAACAGTTTTAAAATATACAGTTTCTCATATTTACTGGTT
The DNA here is from genome assembly GCF_965140245.1 of Athene noctua. Taxonomy (NCBI): domain Eukaryota; kingdom Metazoa; phylum Chordata; class Aves; order Strigiformes; family Strigidae; genus Athene; species Athene noctua. Next base: position 15,272,606 of record NC_134043.1, read on the forward strand.
TTCCACTCATGCTTATGTTACTAAAAAAAAAAAAAAAAGAAAAAAAGCCATCTCAGTGAAATTTGGGCATAGCACTTATTAGTACATAGAAGTCTGTTCTGTCTTTTCCTTTTATCTTTAGCTTTCCGGTAGTCATTTTGCCCATCTTTCCTCTGATAAAAATCAAACATCTGGGAATCTTCACTGCCAGTATCTAGACATTCATATTTTGTGAGGTACGGTAAGCAAGATGATTCCCAGATTCAGAGGTCAGTCTGCACCACTTCTTTATCAAATGACAGTACTCTGTTCTTTACGCATTCTCATATGTTATAGCTAGTGTAGCTTGAATTTTATATCCATATGGTAGAGAAGGATTGTTCCTTCTTAAGCAGGTCCTTCAACAGTGAATTTCACTATGCTCTCCACTCATAGAGTTCAATGCTCTGGAATGTCTTCACTTTTTTTCCTTTTTTTCTTCTGCCTCATCTGAAAAATATGTTGATTAATTCATGGTTTTCCTACAGCCCAGACTCTTCTGTAGTATACTAAACAAAACGTGTCCTAAAGTCCTGATTTGTAAAGAGTTGTTTGATCTCACTGGAGCTACTTATATGTTTAACATGGAACAGAGCCAAAGGGTACAAAGCTGCTGTAGTTTGCAACATTGCGATAGATCTTTTCCTCTATGACTCAGGATGGTAGAGAAAAGGATGTTCAAAAGCAGAATGAGTTGTCAGTTCACTCACTTCATGTTGATGTTCACAAAGAATCGATCTAAATTTCTTTTATGAATTCAGGCTTACTTCTCCCTTTCACATCCTATGTTATTCTTCAGTTATTGTTTCACCACTTAATATTGACTGATATTGCTCACTTGTTGCCCTTCAGCTTTCATGAACATTCTCTTTTAAAGCATTAATTCTATTATTTGTACTTGCTTGTGGATGGGCATCTTACTAATATCTTCTTATGCAAAAGGTGATGCAAGACATTTTAATTCCATTGTCTCCTTCTCCCTTAATTGTCCCTTACTCTAATAACATCAGTGGCAAAAAGCTGAATGTTAAATTTCGTGATGCCATTTCTATTTAATGTTTGGTCTGACTAGCTATAAAAAAGTGATATTTTACTCCCAGTTAGGGGTTATGAAGAACTAGGAAGTTCTCAGGTGAAGGGACATACAGAAAGGTAAAAGATGCTAATACTGGACCCCACAGTAGAAGTTATATCATTCTTTAGCACATAAAATGAGCATGTCTATGTGAAGACCTAGGCAAGGATTAATCTCAAAGTAGGCATCTCATCACATTTACTTTTCCCATGATAATCAGAGGAGAGAACTAGCATTGGGAAGGTGAGTCCCTCTGTGTGTTCTGCAGTGGATAAATCTTTCTCTGTCAGTGCCTATTGATATTGAGAGAAGATAGACAACTTTTTCTCTGCTGTGGTTATTGACAGAGAATGGCTGATTAGTTTCAACTATGTGCCTAACTTTCATATAACAACAGATTAGGCAAGGTGAATCCTTCCTTGGTGATGAAAGAGCAAGTATAAATTAAGGATGATACACCATGACTCTCCCAGTCTTTGAAAAAGCAGATTGTTGCAAAGAGTAATTGTTGACAACAAACACATATATCAGGTTTATATGATATTGAGGAGAACAGATTAGATTAACTCATGAGGTCCCTTATCTCCTGATTTCATGTTTTGTTTTTGCTGAATGACACAAAACTAACAGCAGTTGTTTTGAAGACAGATGCAAACATCAGAAGCTACTGAAAATGACATTGATTAGAGCTGTTCAAAATCCCTGTCCCATAGGAAGTTATTCTGACATATGTTTTCTTCCCAAAATGGAATGAGAAAGGTTTAAATAGCAGTAATTTTCATGGTAATACTTCTTCACAAATACTGAAATGAAGAATAAATATTTCATTTTGAGATAGCTATACTGTCAACATTTCAAAACAACATCTGAAAGGTTTCATTTTAGTCTCAGGTTTCACATTTAACATACATACATTTGTGTGTTTATATATATATGTGTGTCTATGTATATTTGATGTTGACTTTTTCCTTTTGAGAAGAAAATAGTGATTTCAAAAATTCCCCCATTTTTCCAGGAAAATTCTTTGTTCTCTACATTTAGTCAGTCACAGTGATGGCACACCAGGCCCCTTCCTGGGAATCTGGACTGTTGAGTCAGATAGAAAGAGAGCTGCCTAAGACAGAACTCTACCAGGAAACAATTCACAGCTTGGTTATAAAATCCTTCTTCATAGTGACTACATATCACCATCTTTCATTTTTACTGACATAGCAAGGGGTAGGGAATAATATAATCTATATCTCACACGAAAACTTGCTAAAAGAGATTATCGTGATAGGCAAAGAAATGCAAATAGCAATTTTATTCATGCTGTGTTCTCCTAGCACTTTCACGGTGCACACTAAAAAAATGTTATTTCAAGCTAGAGGTAAAGATATGTTTATCTGTGTGTGCACTCTGAAAATGTTTTTAAATTTTAAATACAAGCCAATGTTTAAAAAAACCTAGTGTAAATAAATAGCATTATTAAGACAGTAATGATATTTTATAAATTCTTTTAAATTAAGAAGTCTTTCAAGTGTTACTTAGGAGGAAGTTTTACAGTCTCTGTGCTATGTTAGGTACAAGTTAATGCTGAAAGACCTCAAATACACACATACACAATAATGACACCTTTTCTGAATTAATTTATTGTCTGTGCTCTGAGATGCAAGACCTATATTTTGTTTTACCAGTAGCCTAGTAGCTTTTTGAAACTATCAAGGATATTGCCTCTGGGTCTCCGCAGCTCCTATCTGGAGCTAAATCCTGTTGTGAATTTATACAAACCTGCTAAAGTAAAGCTTTAAAAAGCATTTAAGACATTAATAGAAGTTAAGGATCTCCTTTCACAGTAAGTATTTTCAGGGTCTGAAATCACTGAGTCACTATTATGTATTAATTGTTTGAGGTTAAAGAACCCAGAAGATACTTTTTTAGCTTCCTGGCTTTATGTCTGCCTCGTTTATTTGGAGACTGAGTATTTTAGCATATGCTGTTTCCGTCCCTCTGCTTAATACCTAGGACACCAATATCCCCAATGGCTCAGGCTACTGGCTGCAATTGCAAAAGATGTCATTAAAAATACAGCAGGAAATCAATTTTGTGACTTTACATTGGTTCATAATGTACATTTTTGCCTCTAGCTGTGGATTATACTAGAATGTTTCTGAACAAAAGAACAAACTGTGAAACCCAAATTGTAACTGATCCAAAGTCCATGAATAGTAATAAAAAATTCTTACTATTTTTATTGGGGTTTCAACCCACACCTCCATGCCACAACCTTCACAACTACATTAGCTTTTCCTTAAATTGCAAAAGAAAAATGCTGTTTCAAAACTAGTAATTTGAAATAAATGGACAACAAAATTTCATGTTTATAAGTGAGTCCTACACAGTGATATATGCATGTTTTAAATTAATACTATGGGATACCAATTTGTTTCGTGCAAAAGCATGCAACGACACATTGTTATTGCAATTTCCTGTCCTTGAAGCAAAGTATTAGCCTGCATTGTGACAATGTAAAGAAAGCAGCACGAAGTAGCATGCTGTATGCTTTTTCAGATTTTTTTTTTTTCAGAGAAAATATATGTAGATAGTGGGAATGGATTTACTGGATACATGTTCCACCCATCACACCATCTGAATGTCCAACTCGTACTGGTGAACTTAGGTGGCACAGGAGTAGCCGAGATCTCATTGTTGTCAGACATAGCTGAATAGTTGTGCAGTGCCTCTCAGTGACTCAAAGATTCAAAGCAGTCATTCAAAACAACAAAAAAGGGACAGCAGACATAATTACAGCAGTGGTCTGACTCACCGAAGTAAGTTTTGTCAGGGACCTCTGCCTAAGAAAATTCACATGCTTTAAAAATATTTGGACACCTCTGGAAAACAGGAATAATTTCCTGTATTATTTCCCTGACACTGATTTGCTAAGAGTTGAGTAAGAGCACACTAGGCCTCTAAGAAAAGTAATTTTGTTATAAGGACTGTGCTTTCTTATGAAGAACATGGAGACACTAAGCAAAATTCCTTTAGTAACTGCTGGGAGCTTAGGAGAAAACAGAGGCTTGTACATGTTTTTAACTGCTGTGAAAATCCTTCTGATATGACCATGCAGTAGAGGTGGTAGCCACAGTAAGGGCTGGAGTTACAGATCCAGACACTGCTTGTTCTGTTCTATTCTACAGCAAATAGGCTGTGAGTGCTCTTCCAGCACTCATGTGGATCATACCCAATGTGAAAACTTTTTTTCTTCTATCTACAGCACTCATCCAAAGTAGTGTAGCATCCTACCTGCAGTGAAGCTTGAACAAATCAAGGACCAGATTCTTCTCACCCATCTACAGTGAAGTCATCTGTGGCATAATCTGTGCTTTCTTAAAATCAAAGAAAATTTTATTTCTGAAATGAATACACAATATTCCAAGGAAAACCTTTTGGATCGGAGAGCAATAGTACAATTTGTGCAAGGATGTTGACTCTTTGTTTTGCTCAAGGAAAAATTACCCCTAAATAAGAACAATAACAAGGCTAATTAATCATGTATATACATGCACACTGCTTGAAATCAAACTGTAGGATTCCACGTTGAAACCTCTTTGTTCTGTAGACATTACACGTGTACCAGAACATGTGTCTGATGTCTGGCAAAGTGCTGGCATGGAGGGCTATCACAGATTATCACATTTTCATGACTGCGAAAAAATGAGGACTTTAAATTATAGAATATTGTTTACACAAAATCTCTTAGCTGTCCGCCTTGCAGATCAAAGCTTGTTCCACAACTGTGGACATGCTTCCCACAGACCGTGTGGATGAAATCCTTCCCACCCTAGTAATTCAACCATTTCAGAAGTAGAAGGTCTTCTTTCCCTTCGGAAGTGATGGCTCAGCCTGCATAGCTTGCCCCAGCATCAGCCTCTACACAGAAACAAGGGCTTAGTGCGTTAGCTGTGCTGGGGCTTTGCTCTGAGACCCATGTTGAAAAATCTCTGCTTAGTATTGCTACGTGCAGATTTGGTATGAGAACAAAGAAACAAAAGATTTTAGAAAAACGTAAGCAAGGAATCTTAGTTAACGCCACAGATTTAAAAAGACTAGCCACAAAAATTAATTTCCTTCTATTTCTGAATGTTTAAAGATAGTATCTCCAAAATACCATATGTAGGCATGTCAAGGATATTTGCATATTTAAGAAATATATGTGTGCCTTTGGTTATGTTTATATATAAGCACAGAATTTCAGTTCTGATTTTTACTAAATTTTTGATCATTTTTAACTTTTTAAACATTCTTTTTCACAACAAAATAAAAAGATAAAGGAACTGAAGGAGATAAATCAACACACAATAGTAACAAGAATTATATTTTTCTTTACTTTGAACACAGATTTTGGGTTTGTCTGTAGCACTTTAGCTCTTGTGTAAGTGGATATGTCTAATCATCACTGGAATCTGAATTGTGGTCTGTGAGTGCAAGCAAAGCTGGAGAAATAATAAGAAACTCACAATCCAGCACCAAGTAAATAAGGACTATAGATGTAATTCTCTTACCAATCAAAAGTGCAACTGTGCTCGCACATATACAGAGAAACACTGCTACTCTCTTAGCTATAAATCCAGGGTTTCTGTGATACAATCCTCATTTGTAACAATAGTTATTTCTCGTTCCTGTGTTTACTGGCTATTGCAGCTTATCATGCCCTGTGTTGGTGATAGAAGTGGATGAACTGGTTCAGATGAAATTAGAACTGACCTAAAATTTCACCCTGGGCCTGAAATGCATTATTATCCATGGCTGAAAAACTTCTGATATTTTTTCTCTTTTTCTATATTTTCAAGTGGTTCAGAAAATAGGCAGCAAACACTGAAAACCTCAGAAGGAAACAAGCAAGCAAAAAATGCCAGATTTGCAAGATTTCCCAGGTTTAATCTGAATAGATGTTCACAAAAGCATTCAGAATGAAGTTCACCTATCAGTGTTCGGAGGGATAAAATTGTTTTGAAATGGATAAATTTGCAAACATTTCTTCCAAACATTAAAAACTTTAACAATTGGTTTTCCCGTAGCTGCTAAGTTTTGGGTTAGGTGTTTCTGGAAATCCAAAGACTTACTCTGCAAGTGAAAAGAGTGAGCATCCAGCTGTTCCAATCTAGGATCTGAAAGCAATACTTCGCAAAAATGCTTATTGTCAGCTGTGATGCACTTATTTTTAGAAACGAACATTGCTACCAAAGGTTGTTCTCATTCCCAACATTCCCCTGCCTGAGGGTATGCTCGTTCCACATCCCAAGGTATGTTTGCAGCTCATGTAGTTATATTTGCTTTAGATCTAATTTAGCAAGTGCAGGTAACAACAAAAATGAAAGAACTGCACAGTCTGAAAGTCAGCCCTGGGATTCTGGGTACTTTCTTGGCTTTCTACCACAGCACAGCCTGCACTGCTGTGTTGTGATAGCTACTGCTACAAACTACATGATGTAAACTTACCTCTCCTGGAATTGCAATGCTGAAATGCAGCACAGGTAAACACCTACTTCTTCCTCTGTTCCTGGCAGAGCCTGTAAGTGATAGTGTTTCTCCATTTCAATAAGAAACAGAGATTTAGGGTTGTGGATGGACTGAATAGCCAAGAAACTCACCCAAAATGTATTATCTCAGAATCTTTTAACCCACCAATGAGAACCATGAGGCATCAGAATCCTGTGGCTGAAATGTGAAAAGCTGCAGATTCTTCCTGAGTGACTTGCTATGATGGGCAGATGACATCATGGCTTTTTTCTCTAGCTGTGATTTTAAAAGATGGTTTCTCAAAATCAAGCAAGGACCAGTGATCTTGCCTAAGAAGGATGTGAGAGAGATTGGTTTCAAGTTCCAGTCCCTACTAATGGCTGCAGGGAGCACCAGCAAGAGAAGAGCTTGAGAGGGAAAGGGAATTTCACATTTGTTCTGTTTCCCCCTGTTTCCTCTCCTCTTCTGTGAAGTGGATATCCTTCCCTGAACTTGGTGCTTTGAAGCTTATTTCGTACACTGCTCTGCTTTTAATAGGCAGAGCTGAGAGCCCATTACTGTCAGGAAGGGTTTCCTCCCACACACTATTAACAAATGTTGCTTCCTGTCTTTCCACTTTACAAGGATGCGCACTATGACCACGGAGCTCGTGTTCCAGTTCAGCACTTATACCGTGGTGCCACTAAAAATTCTGTGAGGCATCAGTGGAAACAGAGAGATCTCACTGTCACATTTCTCCCTTCACATTCCCAGGCCAAAATGATCAAGCAGGTCAGGATTTTCCTCTGAAAGAAATTGCATGACCCAAAGCTAATTCCCGACTCTTCTTGCTTATGCTTAATGGCTCAGACTTGTTAATTTAGTCTGTAACATTTCAAAAGCATTAGTTAGCTCTTGATTATATCTCATTCCTGGGGCAGAGCCACAACACATGTGGTTAGTTAGGACCTGAAAGCACTACTCTAATTAGCACTTCAGCTGTGCAGAAGGGTGCTTTCATGGGAATGGAGGGAGTCAGCTTCTGTGGAAAGAAACGTGATGTGTTCTTCCAGAGGCAAAAGCTTGTATTAAGGTCCTTTTAAAATGAAGTGTCTCCATCTCTCCAGAATCCTTCCTTTTCATGCACTGCCAGATGCTCTTCTGTGCTTCAGTGCTGAGTCACGCAGTCTCTGCCTGCTCCAGAGTGCCAAGTGACACATTCTGACAAAATGACACATCACAGCTGGACTGAAGATGTCTCTGTTTTTTCAGAGAAACATAAGAGAGATGGGACTTTTATGGCCCAGACTGGTATTTATAATTCTAACTTGCCATTGACTCCTAAGAAACAGAAGTGCCTGCCACTAAAACTGCGCTTTTTTGAGGCGTTACTGGAAATGGGAGCATAGCTGCAATGGAAAGGAAGGATGTTTTCTGTTAGTTACTGGCTTGGGAAATCTGCATTGTGTTCTTGTCTGGAATCAAGTCTCGAGTGTTACCCTGCACAGGTCATTCAGCCTCTCAGTGGGTCTGCTCCATGTCTATGAAATGGCTTCCCAAATGGCTTCCCAAATATGTCCTCTCTTTTTATCCTGTTTTGGCTATTTAGAGTGACAGTGCCTCAGTGGGAAGACAGGCTGTGGCTTAATGTTAGCACAGCACCTAGCCCAGCTGAATTATATTTCTTGCTTCTAGCTGTTGCTGCAGTATAAAGCAATAATTAAGTGCCCATGCAAAAACTGTATTAAAATGATAGCTTAAAAAATGAGGACTTAAAGTGCTCCTTAAGGATTTAAAGCATGCCCCTTTTTGGAAAAGCATTAAGATGCTTCCTTTAGAATTTTTTTTTTTTTTTTTCCTAGAAGACTGCTGTTTTCTTTCACACAGAGAATGAAATGAGCCTAGAGAATGACCCAACTGATCAATATTTTTTCCAGCTGTTGAATCAGTGGATGTTGATTTTCTCTTTTATTTTATTTTTTTTTTCCCCTGAAGCCTATCCAGAGCTTGCAAAGAATGAATGATTGATCTCTTCATACAATTATGAAGTTCTAGGGAACTCTTCAGCAAGACATTAAATTCCTCCAAAAACATGAATTAAGTAATGTAACCATTATTCTCCTTAGTATCAACAGAGGGGACAAAACTGATTTTCCGTATGAGGGAGACAACTTATGCCATAATGAGGGCTACATAGCAAGGCCTTCTGCAGCAGGGCAGTAAGGTATGAATAGATGCTCTTTTGTGTGATACAAAAGCTCGATGCACAACACTTTATGGAAATTAAATATCCTGCTTAGGAACATGCAATCTATGTTGGTTTTCTTTTAGCTATGGTGTAATTCCTTATGAGCTTTCACATCCTGCTTTACAGTCAATTGTACTCTAACATGTCAAATTTCCATCTTCTTCTTACTCTCAACTCTGAGAAACACAGGAAGACAATTTAAATTATATGCTGCAATCTCTCCTTCCATCCCTTCTTTGATGAAGAAAGGATACTAGTAGATATTATCACTGATTTCTGGAATCCACTATTTAACTGAATGGGAATTTTTTTCTCTTCAAGACATGGTATCAGTCTTTCTGCAAACTAACCGGGATTGCGGTTACCCTCACTTGACACTTTGAAGATTTTTGGCCTCATAACAATTTTGCTTGGTTTGTTGTTTGTTGTTTGGTTGTTTTTTGTTTTTTTTTTCTAATGAAGATTGAAAATAATTACCAAAGTGACAGTTGGATCTCTTTTCTTCCCCTCATATGATTACACTCTTAAATCCTTTCTTTAAGGCATTGCACATTGGAGCCTGCAAAAATCAAAATATTCAGAACTGACTTTGAAAAGCATTGTTAATGTATACTTATATGTATTCACACTTCTTTTTTTCTGCCTTCTGACTTTATGCAATACATATTGTTTACAAGATATTGCTTAATCCAGGTCGTAAATCAAGGGGTTATTCTTCCCCTAACAGCCAAAGCTATTTCTTGTTTTCCTAAAAGATAAATGAAATGAGGAAATAAATAAATAAACAATGCAGTCAAATTCTCCTTGGGAGGGAATCCAAAACACTGATTAAATACAAGGAAGAAGGAAAGTCTGTGAACCTACAAACTTCTAAAAATCATCACTGAAGAGCCTTCACCTTTTAAAAGAATGGAATAAACACAGATAGATGAACAGCTTGGGATCCAATCAGAGGGAGAAGTGGTTTCAGAAGCCATTGCGGAAAAGACGAGGGGGGAGATGCGAAAATGAGATTAAAAAACTGAGTTTAAGGTCAGGATCTGTGGAGTTGATAGATACCATCTCCTCCACAGCACTGAGTAACCAGGAACAATGAGAGTAAGCAGACAAGAGAAAAAGAAAAGGCTCACCAGATAGGTGAAGTCAGGGCAGGAAAGTTGTGCATAAGAGAGGAGTTCGCATGGTGTGTCTTGAAATGCTCTGTCTGTGTGATACTGGGAAGAGGCTGACCCAAAAGCTGTATAAATTGTAGCTGATGGGATGCAGAGAAGCAGAATGTCTGCTGTTCTACCACAGACATCTTGTGTGACCTTGTCAGACATATCATTAAATCTGCACTGAACAGCCAGCTCTTAGAAGCCATGTTTAGTTTAATTCATCATTTGGTATGAACACGCATGGTGTTCAATCTCACACTTGCTTGTTTAGCTCAGCAGTGTCCTCTCTAACTCTGAATGCTATTCAGCTCAGTAAACTTCTGTCGTTTATCTAAGTTATAATCTCTGCTACAATTTTTGCTGTATAAAAGCTGCCAAACACTTGTGACTTGACAGGACCATGCAGATAATATTTGCCTAACTTTCTGTTGAATAACTAAAAGGTTTTATCCCCTTTCATTTTGATTCCTATCAATGTCACCTCTCGTTTGTCTACTAGTACTCTTTTGTGTAGTAAGCCAGCCTGATCTTCACAATGTAGTCTTGACATGTATTAGTTTATAACACAGTAGTAGTAGAAGTATTTCTACTGATTCTTTTTGGTCCTAAATTCTTTTGTTTCTCTTAACTCATCCAGAAATTATTTTATTTTTCAATTTCCCATATTTTAATTTTTCCTAAAGGGCTTAGACTGCTTTTTTTTTTTTTTTGCTTTTTTTTTTTTTTCTTCCTAACACAGAAAGATTTGATTCCTAAAATGAAAAAGGAAAAAAGTAATTTCATAAACACTGACATCAAACTGCTTACAGAAATGCCTTTCAGATCAGCTTCTGCTCAGTTTGTGGGCCTGCAAGTTCAGGTAACTTGCCAGTAGAGATAGCAAATATATCCCTCTAAGGTATCATCCAACTAGTCAAGATTCCAGTCCTCACGTGAGAGCTACGTGGCTCCCACTGCCCATATATTTGGCATGGTAGAGGTTTTCTGTGCAGAAGGATCATTACAATTATAGTGTCAAAAACCTTAGCATAATTTGGCATGATTAGAAAATATTAACTGCTGCTGTTTACAACCCCCGATCTCACTGAAAATGGCATGGCTTCTCCCATTGATTTCCCTCGCAGCCTTGCCTTGCTGCCGTTGCTGAAACTTCAGGAATGAGAGACCAGAAGGGGGATGTAACAGAAGGGTCCTCCTGTTTAAATTGATGCTACCAGTATGCCTATGTCTGTGGTATCTTCTTAAGGGCTTTTAATATTTTACAGGACAAAATAACAGTTTACCACTTTTTAAATCTGTTCTAAGCAAGATCAGTTTCGGCAGGGATTGAATTCTGGCTTTTACACTGTCAGCAGTATTAAAAAGCAAAATACTGCAGCAATAATAAGCTGGCAGCAAACACTGGACACATTTCAGTCACTTGACACCATTCTTCTCACTCAGATCAATGTTTCTCTCCTCCTCCTCTTCCCTGTTTCCCCTTTCCTACCTGACTATGCATATGTAACAACCAGCATGTTCCTACCATCTTTTAATAACCTTACTGAGTAGAAGTCCTGAACATTTATAATCATCTTCTCCTTTCTCTGGATCTGTTATTTTAGTCCTTGCATGTGCCTCTTCTTTACATTTGATTACTCTTTTCACTACATAGGTCATCCATTTGCTTCTTTCCCCCCACTCTAAACATATTTATTGCTAGGTAGCTCACAGCCCTATGGGTATACATTAATTTACCTAGGAACACTTTCCATTTCTCCTCTGTGTCCTTTACCTCTGTTGCCTCATTCCATTGATTTCAGTGAACATTTCTTGCATGTCTACACAAATTATCTCTGCTGAAATTCAGTGTCTTTATTTATTATTATTTTTGACTCTTTTTATGGCCCCTATTACTTATACCATACATTTTCCTCCTTTTATCTGTCATCAATTTGTGTTACAGTAGGCTAATCGTGAATTGCCTCCCTCTTACAATTCTTTTTGATCATTTACATGCTGCACTGTGTGTAGAAAAAACTCTAAGAAGCTACCAGCTACTGGCTCTCTTTACGTAGTAGTAGGATTGGTTTGAAAAAAATCAACTTTTTTAAGGGGAAGTAGTTTTTTAAAAAAATGTGATGTGTTTTCAGAATGCACATACTTCATTTAGAAAGTTTTTCTTTTCTTTTAGAAAACTGAAATCCTTTTGGGATGGTTTACACAAAAAAACACTGTGCTATGGGAAATGTAAAAAAATAATCTCAACGTTGTAGGAAAAATAAATCAATTTTCTGACCATTTCAGTCTCCTCTAACATAAATTGCCTTTTCCTGAAGACACCAGAGCATCCTTACTGGGAATGTTTTTAGTGATATGTATTTAGTGATATATTCAGGTAACATAAAAATATTTACCAGGGAAGATCCTGATATGGTGTGAACCTGTCTTGTTAAATAAATATAGTTTTTTGATCAGGGAAGGGTCTGGCTTGTGATAATCCTAACTGTCAATCGTACAATTTTATGCTAGACTGATTTTGATATTCTGTCTCATGTGATATAAGTGTAAATATTGGCTGTAGGGTAGAAGAAAAAAAAGAACTAGCCATGATGGCTAAAGATGAAACTCTTAACTGAAGCTTTCAGTATGTTTGTGAAACTCAACATATTATTGGAATTGTTTCCTCAAATCTAGATGAACTGTCAGGTGATAAGAAAAATTGCTCAGTCGTGGATTGTGTTACCCAGCTTGGTCTCTGGCTATTGACAGTCAGCAGATAATTTATCATTACCAAAGACTGGTGAGATGTGATGGTTCTAATGAACTCAATTGATTTCATGCCCATGGGGGTTTATATTATGTGGTGGTTTAGCTCTCTAACTGTCTTTCCACTAACTAAAATGGTGTTATTCTGTGCTATCGTTCTGGATCATAACTCTGGATTTGCATTATATATGCCAGAATTTTTTTTGTTTTACCCAGTGTTATCGTAACATTGCAGGCCCACACGAAGGCAGAGCCCTACTGCAGGCCCATGATGAGAGATGTAATTCTTGATTCAAAGAGTACAGAGAAACACACAGATCCAAAGTGATGAGCCCACAGCAAATTTGTGTGGGTAGAAATAGGTAACACACAATGTCCTGTCTTCTTAATTAAATTAGTCACCTCCTTCATGCCTCTCTCATGCCCATTTCTAGCTTATTGGGTTTTTTTCCACTGCTTATCCACAAGCACATCTTGGTTGCATTTTCTCTGCCTCCTAGCTGCAGAGACTTGCTCACTTTAGCTGTATTTTTCATCTGCCAGCTTCCATGTAGATTCTCACTGCAGCTGTATTTTTCTTCTCTCTCGCTCTCTGCTTGTGTGGACTCTCCCAAGGATACTATATATTCATTATGAGCTAGAGTTACTCGTACTGTAACTCTCAATTCTCCAAAGCCCAAATGTATGACTCAGGCTTCTGAAATAAGTGAGAGAGACCTAGGGCAAGGTACATAGCAAAAATAGCAGTGGGAATGATGTGAGATTATTAGATACATATTTTTTTTTAATTAGAGGTGGTCCCAAACCAAATCAGTCATTCCCAATGCACTAAAGTGTTGGGCAAGTTTGATATGAGATCTGAGTATGAACTTTGCAGTTCAGCCTCACCTCTAATTTTAATATTTATGCAGTTTTCTATAACCTCACCTCTGAAGGTCAAAACTGATAGCCAGTTATCTAAGCAGTGTAGGTTTTTACAGCCAGTTTTTGTGGAACACCAAACAGCTATATGGTAAAAATGACCACTATGTTTTATCTAGCTCACTAAACCAATGAGAGTTTTTAATATGAGGCTCTTATTGGGCTAGATGGTAACACTGTGAGATGCCCTGACGAAGAGACAGCACCAGCTGCCCCTGGAGTCCTAAGAATAAGTACATCTTGTTGTGACTTAGAAAAAGTCATAACGAAACCTTTATTTTCTTTCTTGCTCTGTCTGTGCTTACAGTGAGAAAGTGGAGTCATATGAGGGTGAAAAAAGATTATTTGCTTGGTATGAAATGTAAATCAGAAACATAGAAAGGTAATCTGGCTTTAGGCTATTCAGGCCAAAATAGGTATGTGGGTGGAACATTGTGTCCCTTCACTGTCCTCAGTTACAAAGATGGTATAAAGCATCTGAAATAGCTCGAAGTGGTGTACTGCTCTCAGCCAACAGGGACATATTAAAAAGTGAATCGAGTAGCAGTGCTCATTTCTGCTCTACTTTCACCATGCCATTATATCGATCAGTCCCTGCCAAGGCTGCCTGTCTTCAGCTACTCATTTCTTGAGCACATTATGATGTATCCAGGATCTATTGGAACGTGCAAAATAATAGAAACTCTTTCTAGGAACTCATTTGCAGATGTGTTGTTTGTCCTTCTGGGGCTGTCTGTGCTTAGGGACAACTAGAGGAGGAGGCCTGTGCTCTGGAAGTCAGAAAGGTGTTATGGGATTGTTCACCCAAAATTGCTGTGGGCAGAATTCCTTTGCTTGAAAGTTTCAAGCATGACATTAAGTTTGAAAGATGCAGGAGTGTGGTGGGAAAGCAAGCTTCGTCTGCAGAAGCTCAGCTGAACTGATTTGATTAGGAGATCAACATGCTGAAGATTTTGAGGTATTCAGTTTTCCTATCCATAAATGTAACAGAAACACTTTCAAAAGACACTCTAACCTTCTCTATGCCCTTCTATCAAGATTTTCAAATTACTTTGCAAGTATCAGTATTATGCAGTTGGCATGAAACCGTGATATTCTTATTCAGTTGAAACTCCTTTTGTAGGGTGAGGGCTTCAGAACATGGACCATTAATTTTATGTAATATCTCAGACATTTTATGGCTTGGTGATGGGGTTTCAGTTTGCTTTCACTTTCTATGTGCACATACATATTTGTGAAGTATTTGTATGTACAGCTGTGTATTTATGCACACACACAGAAGTGTGTGTGAGCATCCATGTGCACACACTTTCACAGCAGCTCCAGAAGGAGAATGTACTCAGCAGATTAAACAAAGCATGGTACTTCAAGCAACATTATTCGATTTCATCTCAATATTTTCCAAATCCCATTTAAAAAATATTTTTTCTCCTTTGCTTGTACTTCTTAATTTCCATCTCCACCTAATACTGACTTTATAAACTGTATGAATGCTTTAATATGTCCACCTTGTGGTGTTTTCCCAGGACTCTTGTCTGCAATTTATAGCAGAGATTGCTTTTTGTTCTGTGTTATTTAAGGACTCTCGAGGTCTGTGAGGCAGGAGAGAATGCAGATCTCCTAAGAAGTGCATGCTGGTGTCAGATGAAATCACTACTATTTTAGAAAGAGAATGAAGTAGGCAAATGTGGTAGAACTGTTTGGTAAAACTGAGAAGTCATTTTTCCCATAACCTGTTTTTGATAGAGGAAGCGTTATTAGATAAGGACTTTATTCTGAAGCTTTTACAATGGTTCTGCTGATTGAAGTCCAGTGGGATAAGAGCTGTAGGGCCAAGAATAACATTTTGCCTGTAATTTACAAATCGAGTAAGTTTTAAAAGTTTGGATTCACTGTTAAATGAATTTGTTTAGCTTGCGGCAAACAAAGATTCCTATTATCCTTTCTTTATATATAACATGTACATGAACAAATACAAGTGCATACGTCTATTGGTGTTTTATCTCATAGGTCAGCCAAATCTCTGCATGCCAGGTCATTTGTATATAAAGTCTAGCTAGGACTATAAACCTGGCCCTTTGTTTTATACATCCTTTGATTTATACACCTAATCCAACATTGAAGTTAAATGAGGTAGCTGAAATACCATACATCTGTAACCTACAGGACTTCAGGGCTTTTTCGGCCAAAGGAATATAAGTTCACTATACACAATCACACCAGCCACATCAACAAACTAATGGAAGGCATGTTTATGATGATTTGATATAAATAAAAAAGGTTTGATTGCTATGTTGCAATTTTTTAGATAACATAGGAGAATGCATTTGTTGTTATTAAAAGGGTAAAAACAAGCCACTAGGCTTCTACTGTGTTCCTTTTTTTTTGTAGAAAATAATTTCAAAAAGCTCAAAGAATTCTTGAGCAAGCTCTGAGATGAAGTGAGGTCTTAGAGCAAGACAGCCCAGAAATCACTTCCTTACAGACAGTGCATTTGCACCACTGTCCCACCAGCATAAGAAGTGTATGACTCCTATAGTTGTAAAAAAGACAATTCTGAACAAATATATGCAATGAATCCAGCCAAACCTGCAACAAATAATTACCTTTTTAACAGTCTGACTGAGGTGAGAAAATCTTAGCATTCCTAGAGACTCAAACCTTCATATTCTCACCCACGGCTTGCTCAAGAATTTTCCCAAATTAAAATAGAAGGCAGGATTAAACATTCAAGTCACAACAATTCAATCAGAATAATTTATTTATGAGTCATTTTGCAAAACACTCAGTGTATATTTTCCCATCTCTTTCCTTGCATGCACTTTGAGCCTTCTGGTATTGTAAACACTGCATGCATTATCATTTAGTACAGAGGAATTTGTGGTGGCTTAATAAGGAAATTGAGAGCATCTTTCATTTCACCTCTCTAAAAAAGCTACACAGTATTTAAAACACTTCATAATCATACGTGAAGCAAATCAAAAACTGACCTGTGTATACAGTGAGAATGTGTGGCCATTCCAGGATGTTTGAATTTATCTAGACTATCCTTCTCTCGTGGTTTATTTTAAGTTTATTGCAAAGAATATCCATATTAGGCCTCTCCAACCATCATCTGTCTTTTTGGCTGTCAAAAACATCTCCTGATTGTCTGCCAATCTTTCCCTTGATGTCCTTGGGTGACAAGAACAAATAATGGTATAAAAAAAATTTTTCTAATGCCTGAGCTAGTTCTACCATCTCCAGTCCAAACTCTAGCAGGCACCATAAATCCTTCAGGGTAAGCATTCCTGCTCTGCCTGCTCTGTGGATCACCTGCCTTCCATGGATGATGAGTGGGTTCTCTCCACCACTCTGTCAATTGATTTACTTGCGTTGCAATCACATTCACATCCTCAATTCCTGATGTGTCATAAACTTAAAAAGTCAGATTTGGGCCTGACCTTGAACCTCTCATCTCAGTCAGTTACAAGTCTACCCCTAATCATTCAGTTCTGGATCTGAGCCAACCTTCAGAAACAGGGAAGAGAAGGGGCTGTTTGCCAGGGATGGGTTTATGGACATGTCCCTGGAAAATAGTGCTAACAACAGTAGTTTCTGTCCTCGGCTACCCTGTGTTCCTGTTCCCACATCTCCTCTTTAACTGTTGCACAGCAACTTTGTATGGGACCAGGCAGAGAAGTGAATCATGGAATTGACCCAAGATAAAACTTAGACTTAAAAAAAAAAAAAAAAAAAAAGTGGGAAGAGTATTTTTAACATGGATGTCTCTTAGACTGGTTCCTTGCCAGCCTCCAAAAACATCTATATAACACGTATATAACAGCATAAAGAATGGGTGGTGCAGGGGTGAGAATATGTGCATAAAGTTGGAGAAGAGGCGGCATAGGGTGGGTGTGAAATGCTCTTATGAAAACTGCCCTTGGAATCATGACTGTACATAAAAAGAAAGAAAATACAGCCCTCTGCAAATGCCCTTAAAAAGCTGTCACTAAAAATGCAAAGAAAGGAGGAAAACAAATGAGGATAAGAAATCACTGGAAAGTATACAACAAAACACATGAACTTCCACACAGCTCAAGCTCCAGCTTTGTGCTTGTTTTATTAGTGTAACCAGTCCTGAATTTCCTGTATCGCTAACACATACACAGTAACTGCATGGCAGTCTGCAAGCAAATGCATTATTGCAACAGCAGTTGAAGTTGGGATTCAGCAAAATACTCAAAGACATAGTTATTTTTTGGTACTACATTAAACTAAAATAGAATAAAATGAAATGCAAATATTCAACAGAGAAATCGAAACCTGGACTAAGTTACCTAATAGATAAAGAAACTAATGCCATCTGATTTACACTATGTTGGGGGATAGAGTGTGTCTACCCAGCTCACAGGATACAGGCACTCTAAATGAATATTGGAAATTCATACATTCATTTTGCTTCAGTATCAAAGCTTCAGATCTGAGTGTTACTTTCAGGGTTGCAGAAGGTGTGGGCTGTTTTAAATTTAAAAATGCTAGGAAATTCTCAGTCAGAGCTAAATGGATATTGTTCAGACATAATGCTGACCAACAGAGGGATGCTGTGTGATCCGATCTGCTACTCCTATTCAATGAATAACTCAAACCGTGTGAGGAGCTGTGGATCAGAGAAGGTATTCTGGTGCAGAGGAAACTTTGCAATTGAGGTCTTGCTTTACCTTCTCCATTTCTAGTCTTCTAAGCTTATGAACTAATTTCTGTGTTCATTCCATTGTTTAAGAATAATCAACATCTTCTCCAGGTTATATATATAACTTTGAAAACATCAAGAAAGAGATATTGGGATATTGCAATAGGATGGTTTCCTTCTACTCACCAGTGAATGGAAGCAGCATCCCATCATTGCTGTGCTGACATGTGAATCTTTCCAGAGACCTGTTACACATTTTGGTCCTCTGTCTCAGTGCTTCATTTCCAAGATCCAGGCCAGAACTGTCCTTTAAAGGTAGTACACTGCATAAAAATACGCATGTAAGAAATTATATATTTATATATAGAGAAGTCATAGATCCAATAAATAAATTAGGTAGGAAGCTGCGAAGCTGCTACTTTAAGCAGGATGCGTTGTGTTGAAATGACCTACAGTGTTAGATTCAAAGTTAAATAAGTTTACTTAAAAGTACATTTTGTTTCAAATGCACACGTATGATACACATACATATAAATATGCACATGTCTATATGTATTAGGGTTTTAGTTATGTGAAAACACCCAGTCCCCAAACTGAACTAGAATCTTGGAATTCAAAGCAGTACAAGGGATTGATACATAAATGCGCCATTCACTACACAACTAAGGTCTTCATTACACACACTAGTACTGATTTTAATGCATAGCTGTATTAGCCTGAAGAGAAATACACCTAGGCTGAGGATTGCAATCTAGTGCTTTCTTGTTTAAAGTGTTTATAGGGTCTTTTCCTTTAGATTATTCTGAATGCTTGCTACCTGCTTTCACCCAGCTCTCTTTTAGATCTCCATCTGATAGATATGTAGCAAGAAGAAATTATTTTACATTGAGAGCAAGAATGGCTTAAGTTGTTAATGACTGCATTGATCATAGCAGCTGAATAACATATGTTTACAGCTGTTCAGACATTGATAGTTCCTTGCCTTTGTATCAAATGATAGTGTTTATGACAAGTAAGTTTTGAGCTATTGAGGCTTGATTCAGATCTCATTTCCCACCAGCACTAAACTGGCATACCCTTATTGGTTGCAACAGAGTTTTTCCATGTTTACCCCTGTGTGTAAGGGGCCAATCCATCCTTTGTGATTTTTACTGCTGCCATATATTAATGTGCACTGTACCTAGCTTGTCATTTTCTTTATCCTTCTTTGCTCTCTGAGTTTATGAGTTAGATCTCTGCATAAAATGTCATCATATAACATTGTGCTTTAAAAAGCCTGTTACTTATTAAGACTGCAAGTTTACGCTGCTGGGGATATTTTATTTTCCCACCAGGAAAATGAAAATGTCATTGAGGTCTAACCAGACCCCTGAGCTTTTCAGACAGAAGAAAATTGTTTTTAGGATTCCCTGCAGGACCTGGTAGCCTTTGTGCACATACCATACGTCTGAAATACAATCTCCCCCTCATTTATCCACCCCTCTCTTCCTAAAGAAGCAATGACATGATATTGCACATTAAGGTTCTCAGTTCCTCTGTATTACTTTGCTTGTTGAAAGATGTGACACTGGAGCTATGTAATTATCCTGGCAGGAGTCATCACTACATTTTGTAGCTGCTGCTCTAAGAGCTAGATTGCAACTCCAGACGCAACCCTGAGCAAGGGATCATGTATAAAAAGTTCCATTTGCTGTCTTTCTCTTAGAGTAACTCAGAGGCATAGTGTCAAAACATGCCAGGATTCTCCCACTCTGTCCCATTTAGATTACATCTGGTTCTCCACGGCTGGCTGTGTTGAGGTGCAGACCCGCTCTGGGACTCTACCACTGACCTGTCTTTCATGCTATGTAAACCTGGAAATGGGCTTACTTTCAAGACTGGATTCACCCACCATCCACAAGGTTAGCCTTCAAGCCTCTGCTCTTAGGCAACCTTGTTCCAAGTTTTTCACTCATCTGACAGGAAGGAAGCATTTGATGTTTCGCCACTGATCTTTGGTCATATTTATATGCTCTGGAGTCAAAGGATGGCTGGAGGGGACACTGACAGGTCCACTAGATGATGCTCTGAACTTGGATACTATCCTTCCTCCAGCTAAAATGAAAAATACACACAAGGCTTTCAAAATCTGGAGTGAAAGATGTGGAGCTTGCCATGGCTGAAATACAGAGTTCTTTGTTACCTCCACAGGCTTGGGTCAGAAGACCTGACTTCCAGAGGAAAGCTCGTGTCATTTAGCTTTGCCTGTTGCTGTCCCTGAGCAACTCATTGCAGTGATAGATCTCTTGGCAACACAAGGCTATGTGGATTTGTGAGCCAGAGTGTTGCTGTGGTTCTGCCCAATCACTCAGCAGTATTTAAAGCTGTTTCAAAAACGATAATGAAGGGATAAGCCAGAATTGCTATACAGGCACTAGGGCTTCCTCTTTCCTCATTGCTAAAAAGGGAGTCAGTGCACACTGTAATTCACCTGGTCCCCTGTACAACTGAGTGGTTCCTCTGAGAACTTCTACTACAAATGCTGGCAGCATTTCACTTTCCAAAGACTAGATCATGAGAATGCAGAAGTGACTCACACACATCTTTCTTTTCTCTGAATTTGACACTGCTAAGAACCTACCTCTTTGTGGATATTAATTTCAAATATAAAAAGACAGTGAAGATTACCTGAGCTAGAGCTGCTAGGAGTTCTGGACTGAACTTTGTTTTTAATTTAAAAATGCATTTTTATATAGTTAATTCTCCATAGAAAACTTTGCTTCTGATTTGTATTTCCTGATTCAATTCAATAAATTATCTATACATGCATATTATATTTTTTGATTGCTTATTTTGTGTGGGTGTGCAGAAACTGAAAAAGTTCTGCAGAAAGATTAAAAAATTGTTCCTGCTGACATTTCCCACAGAAATTCATGCTATTTTTAAGTAATTCTCATCTGTGTGTTTCGTACATTACATATACATTTATCAGCAATTGTATTTTTAAATTAAATACTTCTTCCTTAAGACTGAAGTGAATCTAAATTGAAGCTTAAATGCAAGTTATTCATCTCATTCGCCAGAGCAGTTAATGAGATGTTTTCTAGCATAAGTAAAAATGTGAGAATTTGTTGAGTCATCTTTGCCTTTCAGGTGTCTTGCCAAACCTGAGGCAGGTTTTCTGTGGATCTGCTTGAAACCCAAGAATGCTGTGCATTTTGGAGCAAGCAGACAGACATAGCCCTCTGGGCTCTTGAATATGAAGTCAGGAATTAGGAAGCCCTGAAAATCTGGGTCAAACCAGAACTTCAAAACAGACTGATCCTGAGGAGGGCATTAATTCCAGTGAGCAGCCACAAATCTTGCAGTGCCTGTTTCCTGAAGAAGTATTTTCAACTTTGTTTATTCAGAACTAAATTAAACAGTAATTATAACAAGAATAACAAAACCCTCAGAAACTGTTTTCCTTTTTGTCTTGCTTAATACAGTGATACACTATTGCTTACATCATTCAACTGCTTGGCAAAATTGGAGGAACAAAATGAAGACTCAGGCTTTTCCTTTCTTTCTAATTCATTAGATGCAATGAGCATTAGTATTTATCAAATAATTCTGCATTTCCTATTGCCCCCAGATTTAAACAAAGACTGACTTCAGTGGACAGAGTCAATTGTTCGTGCAACAGAAAAGGTATGTCAGATCGTTTGCAATAACAATGAACAGTTTAGTAGTTTAGATTTTCCAAAGGTGCTGTTTATTTTAAGAACATCTAATGTTTCTACCTCTTTTTTTTTTTTTCCTTTCAAGTTTTCTACCTGAAGGCACAGAGTTAGCTAAGCTCAAAAAAGATTTTATTTCGTCTGTACCTAACATAAAGGTTAGAAAGAAGCTGGTTTGTTTGTCTTTCTCTTTTGAGAATATCTGTGTATTGTAGCTTAAACATAATTTACCAAAATGACCTGGTGTGACCTCACAATATACTGTTGCTCCTTTGATTGTTTTCATTTTTGTCTGTGTATTGATTCAGGCAAATTTGAATCATCATGAGCATTTTACAGATGTCCACATAATATAAACAGTAATTTACAGCCTTCAATCACAGAGTTTTTTCTAGATTTAAGTAAACAGGTTAGGGTTCCAGCATCAGAGAGAAAATAGATCAGAATACATTACCTTAAAAAGTGATGAAAACAGCATACTTTGTGAGGTATAACAAAAACCAAAACGTTTCTTATCTGCTATGTCTGAAGACAAGATTCCCAGAGAAAATCACAAAGAGAAGAATAATATAGCTTCAGTAGCTGGCAGAAAGTAGAATTGGTCATCACTAACCAAAAGACTATTTGGAAACTTTCTACAAGCAGTGATCCCAACTTTCAGCAAAGCTGAACAAGTAACATTGGGTGATGATATTAGATTGTGTTCTTGATGTTGGCTTCATTTGTAGGTTTAAAAATTTCTGTGAGTAAGCAATAGCAAAGAATCCTCACTGGCAATTTGTCGTCTATGAATGACAGGTGAGAGACCACTGCCAAAAGGAATTAAAAGATCATATGAAAGCTTTTTTTGAGTGCATCTCAAAACAAATGTGAAGAACATATGTAGTCAGTAAAAAGAGATTAAAGGAACATTTGGAACATGGAAGGTGAACTATGAGCAGCTGAAGGAGCATCTTGAAGCAGAAATCCATTCCAGGAAGAGAGAAATAACCCCATTTAAATTACAGAGATTTGTGGTATTATACACAGAAACTGTTCAAAATTATATGGCAAAAACAACTGAAGTAACAAATAGTTTGACTTCTGCAGAAAACTGCAGTTGTCTTGGAATTATAAGGTACAGGTCTTGCCCAATGTGATGCAAGATGAGAAGACAGCAAGATGAGAAAAAACATTTGAGCAAGAACCTCATGAAGCTTTGCAGACAATCTGTGGGGTTTACAGATTGGAAATGTAACAGCAAGATGCTAGGGAAAGTGACATGGAAATTTGACTTCATATGTCATATTCAGGAGGAAAACCTGATATTAATTTAAAAATATCCACTTAATTTAGTCAGTTTGTTCAGGTTTTCATCATGTTTGAACCAGGCATATTTTTTTAGTAAGGAGCTGGCAAAGTTCTGCCCATTTGTCAGCCTTCTCAGTTCCAACTGGTGTCCAGTGTTCTCTGTACTGAGGCCCACAGCAGCGTCCACATGGCTCTAATGCCTTGTTCACTGCCTGTTAGGATCATGGCTGATTTTGCTCCTGTAAATACTGTAAAAATATGATAATTTTAAATGGAAATATTATCTGGGAGAAACTTTCAAGTTCATGTTAACTTCATATCCCAAATTAAATATTGGGAGGATGACCAGTGAGGGGCATTTCAGTGGCAGATAACCTCAGAAAGTAGTCTCAGCTAACCATGTAACAGAACACTTTCCTTTGGCCCAGAGAGGATAAGGGAAAGGAACTGATCTATTTGAACTAGCAGAGCATTTATAGGCATTAATAAGGGAAGATAAAGATAACAGGAAAATAGCATTGAGCTGGTTGAACTAGATACACAAAGAGAGGGTTTTTTTTAGCATATTGGGGAAAAATATTAAACCTTGAGTAAGACTATTACACCTGCAGCTAATAAAATAGTTATTATTAGTACATTAAAAGGGAAAGTGTTCTATAAATATTTGTGTTCAGTATTTGGAAAGAAGGAGGATGTACTTTTAGCAGGTGAAAATAATAAAACAACTCCTAGTCCACTAGCAAATTAAAATAAACCAAACTTTCTCTACAAGGAAAATATATTTTAAAAGAGCAAGCTCAGATGAATTCACTTAGGAATCCCAGGAGGTTTTGTTGAGAAAATCTTTGGCTAGCCATTAACTTTGATCCCTGGAGAAAAGCCAAAAGCCTGGAAGAGAATGTAACTGATGTGAGTAGCAGTGGACTGTTGGTCTACCAACAATCCTGTGTAAAATAATGGAAAACTGATACAGTATTCAATTAAAAAACAATTAAGGCCTAGGGATGTAATCAATACCAAGGCTATTTTATGGAAAATAAATCTTCTCAAACAATTTATTTTCTCTGGTGACTTTAGAAGTTTGAGGAGTAATAGCAAAGATGAACTGCTGTTAAACTTTTCCAAGACATTTGATCAAGTAGTGCAAATTATTCTGAGAAAAAAAAAATTAAAAATCACTATATAATGTTGAAAGGGCACATGTTGAATTGGTTAAGAATTGGCTAATTGAATTGTCTCACGGCTGGGAGTAGTGGCAGGCCTAATGTTATTTGGTAATTTTGTCAGTAAACTGCTTGTAATATTACTGCTGCTAAAACTGGGACTTGAGATGAAGAGTGGTAGAATTGCAAGTGATTGCAAAAATGGAGTAGATAAAATACTTTTTAATAAACACAATTCAGAGTTTCACACCTTTTTGCTATAAATGGAAGTCATTCTATAGAGTGTGGGGAAAGATACCTGGAAAAAACATCTGTAAACAAGAAACATTCCTTCCATTTCTGACATGAGATGCTGAGCCAAAAATAAAAGTACAATATGATCTTTGGATTTATAAACTGGGAAGCAATAGCTATAAGGAGGTGATTTTTAGGCTTATTAATCATACCAAAAGACCAATAAATTAAAACTGTCTACTTCTGGTCATATTTTTAGTATGTTGTTGCAAAACTGTAGCAGATGCAGGAAATTATAACATTTTATAGAGAAAGGGGAAAATATCTTACAATGAAAGAACTTTGGGGACCTTGAGCATCTGGTTCAGAGTAGAGCCTTCCTACAAAGGATGCCCAGCACCAGTGGGAATGAGTGAATAGAGAGACAGGATGCTAACTGGAAGGTGTAAAGGAAAATGTATCTTGGGTATTGTGACTGGGTGCAGAAACTTGCTTTTCTTAATATTAACCCTGTAAAAATCTGAACTCCAGGCTTAAGTTATTTCTCTGAGTTCTTCCCCAGAGACAATGGGAAGATACTGGCACCTTTTGAAGATGACTTAGTCCATCTACCTGATGCAACATTTTAGGTTAGGCTTGCATCTTGCTCTTGTATACTCCATGCTCCACAGGTCACAGAGAGTCTGGCTAACTATATGCTTAAGTTTTAAAAAGCTAAAATTAAATAGAAGGAATTTCACCTGCAGGTCTTCTCTTGAGTATGAGAAGACGTGAGCCTAAAGCCTATCATTTATGCTGGATTTGTGCCAAAACTGGTTGAGGAATCATGGGTCTGTATTAGTTCTGCGTGTGGTTGTAACACTGGCTGAGAGCCTTGACACGTTAGCTAAAAAAAGAGATGCCTTTCACATGGCTGCACAGCTTCTTCACAGGTTAATGTCCAGATGATTCTGTGTTGGAGAGGAGGGAACTTTCTGTGTGCATCTGTGCAGCCATATACTTAACAACTCACATTGCTCATTCACATTCTTCAAACTCTACGTATCCAGGCAAATTTTTGCAGAATTCTCAACTGCCAAGAATTAAGCTATGATGCCATAAAATGCCTTTGCCATCTGTGAGTGAATAAGTCACACTGAAGTTTACTTCCCAAAAATGTGCCTGCTGGTTACTTTTGTATAGTAGCAATACACTCTGAAATTATGCCAGTTTATATTAATTACTCCAGCTTATTATTCAGACCACTCTCTGAAGGAAGGCAATTATCTGTAGACACAAATGCAATATTGTAGTAGATGAGCCTTCTGTGATTAGAACAGTAAGAACATTATTAATCATATTATGAGATATTACAATTTCTACTTCCTTGGATCAGGAGGAAAAAGAGAGACACAACTAAATTTCTTACTGTATAAATATATCCTGTTTATTCAGCCACTAGATAGGAAATCTCTCATTTTTTAATCATCCTGGGTTGAAATGCATTAATTTTTTTTTTCTGAAATGCAGTGGGTTTTTTTTTAACACCAACCAGAATTTGTTTGGAGGCCACTTTCCTGGCAGGTATCACAGCAAATTCATTGGAGCTGCCTCCACATCTGTTCCTGTGTTGTGAGAGTTGTATGGACCTTTTCTTTTGAGAAAAGGAAAATAATTGTATGGTTATGAGGGAATTTTCTATATCTATTTAATATAGTGATGCAATCCACTGTTATTCATACATTTATTCTCTCAAGAATGAAACAAATCCTCCATTTTCAGAAAGAGTTTGAACTATCTGTGAAGCAGTAGGGATGAAAAGAGAGCCAAACCAGGCTTTTGAGTGTTCCCTGAATGCTTCGGATCTGTATACTTCAAGAATATTTATTGATGACCTAGTGGGCTGGAGAGAATTCCTGGAAAAGAGAGAGACAAA
This sequence comes from Athene noctua, assembly GCF_965140245.1. Classification (NCBI taxonomy): domain Eukaryota; kingdom Metazoa; phylum Chordata; class Aves; order Strigiformes; family Strigidae; genus Athene; species Athene noctua. The sequence continues at coordinate 15,299,226 of NC_134043.1, forward strand.
ATTAAAAATTGAGATTTAAGGAAACCCCTTTGGGTCTGCAGGTGCAGATGTGCTCCTTAACAGATAGTTCCAGTAGGAACAGGATCATGATTTCACCATTTCATATGTTCAAATGTGCCAATTATGCATTAAAAATTTATAGCATGTATTACTACTTCCTTATGAGTCAAATTAATATTTCCCGCCCTGGGCAATGAAACACATCAGATATTATGCTCTGTTTCTCCAGACTGATAGGAAATCATGTCTAGATATCAAGGGGTCTTATTTTTCCCTCCTGATAAAGTGCATCTTATATGTAAGATGGTATCCTACATCGTAGGATTAGATACAGAAATACAAAAGCAATCTTCTTTTTAAATACTTGAACAAAGAAAAAGGGTTTCTATATATTATTCCACTCAAGCACTTTATCTCAGGTCATGTTATTGACATGGTTAAGCTTAGAAGACTCTTCCATGAGTCCTGTTAAAAAATATACTGATTTGTGCCTAATTTAAAACAAAAACCAAAACAAAACAAAACAAAAAACCACAACAACAACAACAACAAACCAAAAACAAAACCAAAACAAACAAACAAACAAACAAAAAAACCAAAAAACCCCAGTTACAACCTAGTACAATTTGGGAATATTGCTTTCTGAGTCCATCCAATTTGGAATGCGTGCTGGTGCTGTGAGCTCAGATTGGTCTCTAAGTATGTGAGAATGCATGCAGTTGCACAGCTGAGCATTTTCATTGAAGGTTAATGGTTGGAAAGGCCCAAGGAGATGATGGTGTTTGTCAAATAATAACATAGAAATTTGATCACAAAATAAGTCACTAACTTCTAGTTACCCACCAGCTAGACATTTAGTTTGGTCTGGTTGTCTAGGATCCTTCCTCAGTTGGTGAATAGAGAGGCACAAACCAGACATGTATTCCCCAAACAGATATGTGTTAGATGTGTTGAATCCATTGACTGAGCACACCAAATGGTATTGAGCTCTAGAAGAAGTGTGAAATTATGTGAGACAGGTCCCACCGAAGGCTCCAAAAAGATCTCTCTCTTAATTAGATGTTTCTAATTCATGGGAGCAGAGAGCATCTGTTTTTATGTGAGATCTAATGTTGCATAGCTTTGGGTTTTGACCTGGACACGTCATTTACATCATCATAAAAACCAGTAGTATTGGTAAGAGTATTTACAAGGAGATTTTCAAATGTAATTTCTATAATACATTGCTCTGCGTCTTGGGAATCTGATGCAGTCTGGTAAATCTGTGTTGTGCATGTATTTAAGTGCTAACAAAATGTAGACTAAAAAGCATATGCCCCCATCAATAGGATTTGTTTTGTCAAACATTTGGTTAATCAGACTGTAGGAACAATATGAGACTCAAAACCTAGATGTCAGAGTGCTTGAAGGGGTGAATATACCATCCAAGCAAATTTATATCTTAATCCCAGACTACTATGAAGATCTCAGAGGACTTTTTCAAAGACCTTTACAGAATGAGGGAATGGATGACAGGAAACAGCTGGTGGCAGGAGAAGCAATGGGAATGGTACTCTCTGTTTTACTTCTCCTTTCTGCTGGTGTAAGACTTTTGGTGCCATGTTATATATTGCACTGGCACATGTGAGATCAGAATTTGACTGTTGTAGAACAAAGAGGATTAAAAGAACTGTCAAATGGGATGTCCCACCTAGAAAGAATAATTATGGTATCTGATATTTGAGATCATTATAAATCTTTTTGATTTATTACCATGGATACATGACTCTGACATTACAGATAATATCTGTTTCGTTTCTTTTTTTTGGTGGGTTGTTGCTTTTGTTACTTTAGTGATGTTCATGCAAAGTAACCTTTAATTCCTTTTGTTAATGTGCTCAGGTAATTAGGGGGTTACATGAGACTACTGTGAGTTCTTGTAGTCTTCTGTGGTTATGATCAACCTTAGGAAAATTAAAATCGTGCTTGCAGATGAAACAACATCTAACAGAAGCCAAGGAAAAGGAGAGAGAAAGTAATTTAACTGACTAATTAAGAGCCCAATTTGTGTGATGATGGGACAATACTTAGCTCAGAACCACTTAGCCTTTCTGTTTTTGTCCACTTAAGAGCCCATTATACCATATTCAGCACAGAATTATATACTCCAGGGAATGTACTTGGCTGAAGTACCCACATTTCTTATATCTTCAAGGTACATGGCCCTCATTATACCCCTAGAGTATGTAATTATCTTGTAACAGCTACACACCTTGGTGCATTTTATGATCTCCTTAAAATGTTATATTTATTCTTTTCTTCTAAAGCCCCAGGCAGACAAAAAGTTGGTAACAGAATGATTAAGGTATCTTGTTACAAACCTAGAGATTTGAGTTTCAGCCCACTTGAACTTATGTAGAGAACTTCCTCCAGCTGGCAAAATTTCTAATGAGAATCTGATCCCCTGTCTCAGGGAAGTGGTTAATATTGAGTCTAATGGGGTGATCTGACCTCTTGCATAGCATCAACCCACAAAAGAAATTGGTTTGCTTCTACCATAACAGCCCAGCAGTCTACTTGAGCTCCTGTGAGACCTTTAACCTGGTATTATTCAGAGCAAGTCATCAACATACATATTATCTAAATCTATCTGATACCATGGCTGTTAAAGACAATGAAAGTGCTTTCTAATATTTAATATTCTTGTCTGAAATTTTGATCTCTATGTAGTTTCCTTTATATCCATATTTTTTTTTTTAATAAAAACTCAGAAGATCCTGTTCCTGTGGCTTGAATTAGTGTGTACTTAAATGCTTTGCTGAGCAATGATATGAAATGCCCTGTCAGACATTAAACAAATAAGATTACCACACGTCACAACACCAGAAAAAAGCCAGTAATTTCCATCATTCAGGTTTTCTCTATGGGTAAAATCATTTTTGTATGACCTTAGAACATAAGAACACAAGTATTTCCTCAGACAAAAGATCAGTCTGTGACTGGTAAAAGTGATACCTATGAAGACATAGAATATTAGAGCAAACATTTCTCAGAATATTCTTCTGCTTTCTGAGAATGTTCAGCTTAGCTGTGTTTGATATCACTCAATAGATTTCAGATCCATTAGGGTGTTCAATCACCTCTTAAACTACTGCAAAAAATGTTTAGAATCCACAATATTCTGTAAGGAGGATCACATCTTATCAACATACTGAATAAAGAACCACCTGGGTTTTGTTTGTTTTGAACCCAGTAGCCCAACTTTGACATTCTTTACTGGCAGAAACTGGAAAAATGTATTCCTATTTGATCTCTTCAGTTGTGATTTTGTAACACTCTATCACTGCTTAGCTCTTTGTTAGTCTGACAAGTGGATGTAGCTCTTCCCTATTTGGTGGCTGTTCCACAGTTTTGACCCTTCTTGCACAATCTTTCTATGTCTTCATAGTGCTGCTATATTCTTTCAAGGATGGCAAACCAAACCTTCCTGTTGTAATTAAGATTTTTAAAATGTCATGATACCATGTTCTGATCTTTCTTCTTTTGCTAATATTTGCTTTTTGGTCACTACTGAGCGCTGAGGTGATATTTTCATCATTATTTGTTACAACACCAAGATCTCAGTTCTAAGGAGTAATGGTCAGCTCAGATATGCCTTTTTATATTTATGCCCCTAAGTGCATCACTTTACATTTATATACACTGAATTACATCTGCCATTTTATTTCCTAATCATCAAGTCTCATTAGGTCCTTCCCCATTTTTCAGCATCAGCCCTTATCTTTCCTACACTGAAAATTTCTGAGTGATCAGCAAACCTTTATCACCTCATGATTCCCTGTCTCTCCTAAATCATCAACGGATGTATTTAAAGGAACAGACTTCTGCAAAATGCGACCAGTGACATCTTTTGCTTTGTACCCAGTGCTAGTGTTATATTTTTCATTTTCACTCAGGGCAAACCAACACAAGAACACTTTATCATTCACAAGATCTCAGGCAAGTCATGTTTCCTGGCAAGGAGGATAAAGCACAGTAAGGCTGTACTCATTTTAAATTTACCTTTGGATTTTTTTTCTGTTTTGCATTACTCTCAAAGCTAATTCTCATTTACTCCATCTGTAAATCTATCATGACTTGCATTTAAATGAATACAGGTTTTTTCTGTGCTCAGCTGAGAAACTGGAAAACTTCAGCAATCCACAGCAGAGTTTTAGAAATTCAACACTTGTACCACACTAAATACAAAGTTTTCACAGTGAATTTCATGGAGTTATTCCAGATTTACATCAGGAGGGCATAGAAAGAATGTGATTCAACTCCCCACAATGATTTTCATGCCACTTTGAATTACTAGATGCTAAACAGAGGTATCTAATACATATTTACTTTCTGTATATTCATGTGTTCCTCTTACCAGCACATTTATGGTCAGTCACAGTAGGTTTTTGCTGTTAAACTGGTTGTCAACTGTGATTTATGAAAGTAAAGGTGTTCACATGTAATCGTAGAAAATAAAATCCTTCAGGTTTTATTCAGTGCTTTTAGCCTTTTAAAGCAATTTTCCTCATTCTTGTTTTTTTTTTTCTTGCCTTCTGTATGTATTCATTTTTTTTTTGTATGGTGACTATGTACCCACCTGATAGAATTTTAAAAATCAGAAGCTAAGAACATCTAGGAAAATCAGTCAATCCTAAAACTATAGAAAGAAGAAACCAGTTAGATCACTTGTTGCACTGTCATAATGTCTCCAATAAATATTCATTGCTCCTTCATGTATATTTCCCTATACTTTGTTCAGAGTAGTTTTAAATGACCTATGCGCTGAAGGTTTCTTTCACTCCCTGTGGAATGAAAACTGCTCTCCTGTCTAATGACTTTTCTCGTTACTCTCCTTAAACACTCCTTTTCTGTATGTAACTCCATTAATTCCATTCCTAACTCTTATGTGGTTTGCCTAGACATCACACTGAATGTAATTTCAACTTTATCAACTAGGATGTGGTCTGGCTTTCAGTAGTGCCAAGTAACTAATGATTAATTATTCTTGAACCTCATAGATGTATTCTGATATACCAAAGGTGCACAAAAATGCAGGATCTGGTCTACTAATTCAGCTGTAGGTGTGCAACACATCTGTAGTTTATCCAAGTTCATTCTTGCTCTTTTGAGACTGCAGGGTCAAGGATCTGTGTCCCTGCTATGTGGTTGCTGTGTATGTGTCATGTCATTGATCAAGATGACAGAGATTGTAGAGCATACCATAGACCAGCTTTGCCTCACTGTCTACACAATCTTTTTTCTTTAAAGAAACAGCAAGGGACCTATGAATATTTACATTATCCAATCTATATTAGAGAAAGAAGTAAGTCAAGCCTGCAGTGATCATGGAAAAGGGAGTGCAGGCCTACAGGAAAGGCCCGGTTTGGTCTTAGTGGTAGATCAGCTAAAGGGTTCATTAAAAATTGCCTTTCAGTGTTCCACAGATTTCACACTGCTCATATGCGAAGATTTATTCTTGGATATTTAATGCTTAACCTCATGGGGCCATAGCTCTGAGCTGAATCTCTGAGCTGAGTCAGTGAGTTTCTCACTAAGGGTTAATCACAACCTCAGACAGATTCACTAGCAAAGTTGAAATTACAATAGTTACCTACTTGCTTTGGGGCTCTGATGTCTTTTGTACTTTGCCATTAACTCTTTTTAATTGTTGCAGGATCTTCCCATATTTTGTAGGTGTTTCCCCTTTGCAGTAAGACACAAGGAAATAGTCTCTGTGTGATTAACATGGAAGCTACATGTCTATCAGATACTAGTAGGAACTATTAATTGTGATGAAAAGCCAATCAAGATGATACATTATCTAAAGGAATGTGCTGTACCTGTTGCACATTCATGTGAGATTAAAAATAAGCACTGACAGCTCTATGCTTTAACCTCTTTTAAAAATGACACCTCGGGACTCATATTTTCCCACAAATACCCTTCTGGTTTTTCACTCAGTACATCTCTAGCACCTGAAAGTTGTATTATTCCAGAGTCAGTTCCAGGTGTGTTACTTTAGTCTGTCATGTGAAGCCCTTGTTCATGCAAAACAAACAACTGTGGATCCAAGCCAGAATTTTTCCTTCTGCCTATAGTTGTTGCTAAAGTTGGATGTTTTTCTGAATCAGGGCTTTACGGCCACATCCTTTTTCAGATTGTCTCGTTGTTTTGTTTCTTGTTGTCCTGTTGCAATATATTTTTGTTTGTATTTCACTTTAGCTAGCATGTCTGTGTTGATATTTTCTTTCTGGGAATTTCCATCCACTGAATATGTATGTGTAACATTTCTTTCCCTCATCTCATTACCCGCATTTGGTCAAGGTGAAGCCTGTGCTGATCCCTGCTCATTTTTCTAACCTGTCTCTTTCCCTTTGTATAATTTTCCCTTTCTCAGTGGTGTTTGCAAAACATCTCAATTCAGTTGGATCCACAGACTTTAATTAATGTCCTGTTTGTTTCTTCTTCAAGATCATTAATAATGATGTTAAGTAAAAGCAGGCTTAACACCGGTCCCTTTCTTCCTGCTGAATACAGAGTCTCATCTTAATGCATGATTATTTATTCTTACCTCCTGTTTATGATTCTTTAGCCAGTTCTCAGTCACCATGATATTGTTCCTTTTTGAGCCATGGTATGAGTGATTGTGATTCAAGTTTAAAACAATTCTTGGAAGAAAATAAAACAAAAGCTAATAAAAATATCCATAAACATTGTTACTGCTTGTTTTATTGCAGGCTTGTGCAAGTCTTATGAAAGAAGTTTATTATCTGTTTTTCTAAAGTAGTCTTCTATATTGGGATCCTGTCTAGAATTGTTGCACTGAATTCGTGCCCTTGTAATGAAAGCAATAGTGAAACTGGTACAAATAAATAGAACTACTCCTATCAAATACAAAGAAAACTTGAGTCAAGAGCCAAACGCACAGCTGGTAATATTTGTTACAGCTCTACTGAAATTAATAATTTTAATTCATTATCTTTACATCAGTAAAATTAAACATTAGAATGACCCAGAATGGCATTTAGAGGATTTTTATTTGTTTGTAGTTTCATCAGGACTAGGTATCTGACTTGAATATATTTTCTTAACATCTAGCTCAGATGGTCTAGTTGCAAATGTGGATTGTACTCTGCAGGATGTCAGTAAAGATTAACATTTATGATTTCTTATCATCTGAAAACTGATGAGTTTATATTTGGTACTAACTAATGTTCTTGTGTAAAATCTTCTTCAGAAATTGAGTATATATATAATTAAAATAGAATTTTGTGTTATATTTTAGCATTGTTTTTCTAAGATTGTTTATGAAACAGCCCCTTGCTAACTTCACTCAGTTTCAGAGTGAATCAAATTTCAAAATATTGCTCCGGCCGTTGCATGTCTACTGAAGCAAAACAAAATTTGGGTACCATTTCAGAGTTGTTTACAAGCGTAAGCACAACAGAGTCATTCTCTGTCCCTGGAGCACAGCAATGGAGAATATGAATAGTATTGTTCTCCCCAAGAAAACCTGATAACAAAAGGAAAAAACCCTGACTTTCCTGACCAAGGTCAAAGTGGACCATAATTTAGAGAGACTTGTTGTAGCAGAGCATCTATGTTAGTTCATATGAAATTACCTGTTTGAATCTAAACCCAGCATACTAGTGCGGGGCTGCACCTGACCTAATTAGCCCTAAGCGATATAATTGTTCTGTACATGAATTTGCATGGGCTGTTTATACACTTTTTGTCCCAGGATTACAAAAGTAGAACTTTCTTTTTATGTATCCCCATTTATGAGCACAGCTCTACCAATAGTGCCCTTATGGAGGGCTGAATAGGGTAATGTAGCCTTTGTATTGTGATCTAGAAAAATCTGTCTAGGAAGAAATTATGATCTGCTCTGGCTATCTCAGTTGTGGAAATACCTCACTCCTTGGACAACGTAAACTGCAGGTCATTGTCAGGGCCAAGAGAAACCTCTGCTCTGGTTTCCAAGAGTACAGCCAGGCACAGCAAGAGCACAACTGTGACTGTCACCATTGATTCCTGCACAGAGTTGTTTATTATGACTTTTTGATATTCTGGGATTATTTGTACATCTAATTAGAAGTACAGGCCTGTGCTCAGAGCGTGGCAAGGGTTGCTTTGAAACCGTCAAGTTTCCACCCCTTTGCCGCATCCCAGTAATACTGGAGGTGGGTTTCTTTTTCACTTTTTTTCTTGAAATGTAGGATGAAAAGCGATGAGGTAATTTGCCAGCCTTTATGCAACTGGCAGATGGGTTATATTAATATCATAAGAACATATTGTTCCCAATGCCTGCTTAAAAGAAGAAATGCTATATCAGGCCTGGATTCAGCAAACTGCCAAGGCACGTGCCTGTATTTATCACTCTTCAGCAATGTAGTTATGTACATACCTGATTTAATTGAAATGGACATTTTAACTGGGTTTCCTCTGAGCTGAGGCATTAGCAGCACATGAGAAAGTCGATTTTCTTTTCCCAGTGTTTTGCTTCTGATAGTTTAATAACATTCTTTGATCCAGCATGACCAAGCGCTACATACAGCTCACTCAGAGTAACTACAACCACACTGTGTTGATATTTGGGTACGTGAAAGACCGTAAATAAGAGCCAGGACTTGTCAGGATGTGGAAGACATTTTCAGTTGCTGAACTGTGATCTAAAATATGTGTAAGACATCCAATAATGTTGAGTCGCTCATACTTTGAGATCCCATCTCACTGTGAATATCACCTCAATTCTGTTGATTATGCATAGTCACTGTACAGATGCCATTTATGCATACTGTTCCTCCACACTTCACATTAAGGAGAGGGTTGTAAGTAGTGAAATCTTAAATTCAGAATAGACATTTTAGTACATAGTTAATGAACAGTCTGGCACATCAGTAGCTTTCTCATAACTACTATCCTATATAGACACCTCAGGTATTTTCTACAAGTATTACATTCATCTACATGTGCTAATACCTCTAAGATACCTATAACATGCCTTGATAGTATATTGCTACTGCAAACCCTCACCTCTACTGTTTAAAGGGACTCAGAAGTCTGCAGATGATGAAACTGTTTCTTATTCTCTTGACAGGGATCTGCAGAGCATTTCTCCTTCTCTTCAATGGCCTTGGTCCAAAGAGAGCAAACAAGGTTTCTTCTTTTATCTAAAAATCACACTGCCAACAGGGAAAGTACAAAAGGAAATATTTCTGACTAGATTATATCTTCCTTAGCTCTCCTTCCACCTGTGCAGCAGCAACAACATTTCTAAGCTTTGAACAAGCTGCATTAAAATTAAAACTGATTTATTTAAAAACCTAATACGTTTCAGTAGCTCTGGTCAAGACACAGATCATAAGGGACCAGGGGGAGGTGAAGAGCCTTATTTATCTCCTGCGAAAGTCCTGAACAGAATGCATTACTTTTTACAACTAAACAACAAAAATTAACACAGATGTAAACACAGGAGTTGCTTTCTTGTTCTCTCTCTTTTTTCTTTTTTTTTTTTTTTTTATTTTTCTGAAGAGGTGGATTTAACAGCGATAACAGGCCATTTCTAGAGGATTAACAACCTGTACCTTTGGTCAATCTGTCTGTTCACAAGCTCTCTCTGCATTCTGTTCAGCTATTTAATTCTGGCTTTCCAAATGTATTGAAACAAGGGAAAAAGAAAACCACTGTTGCTCTGATTCTTCAACTTGTTCTGCATGGGACGTTTTATTAATATAATTTTTATTTATTTATTGATGGGTTGTGTTAGAGCATAGAAAGACTTTGGCTTCATTATGTCAGGCACTGTATTGACATAGAACAAAAAAGACAGTGCTTGAAAAGTTTAAGGTCTAATCAAAGACCTTCTGTGGTTACTTTATAACTGTGGGGCTCAAGTACGGAACTAAGTGCTGATGTTAAGAAATGTAGGATCCTTTTCCTCCAAATAAAACAGTTTTAGGTGAAACAGAAAGGCAGGAAGCTGAACACTGTGATTTCAATTGCTCCTGCCTTTAGGAGACAGCTAACCTTTTATAGGCAGGGACTGTGGAGAATATATTCATCAGGGTAGTGAAGAACAGTGATGGATTTACTAGTATCTTCTTTTTATTTTATTACCAAAACAAACAGCTGTCTTTTTGATATATAATTCCATAGGTTGGCTTATGGAACACATGAGGTGAAACACTGTCAGGACTGAAATATAATCAACTTTGACTTCAGCAAGGCCAAGATTTTGGTCCATCAGGGTTTCAGTCAGTGTTTTACCTTAGATTTTCAAAGGTGGTTTTCTCTAGTCATGTAGTTTTTTTGGGTTTGGTGGGTTTTTTTTTGTTTGTTTGGGGTTTTTTGTTTGTTTTTTAATGAATCATTTCCCCCAATGCCTTTTGAACTTATTGATGATTTGCAATCACATATGTCAGACAGGCAGTTCTGTCTCCTACAACTTCAGAGAAGTTGTCACCTGACTAGGGGACAAATACTTAAATACTGCTCCTAATTACAGAAAGCCAGCTCTGTCCTGGAATCTTACCTGTCTGTGCTCTTGTCTCCCTGTTGACAAATGTAACACCTTCATAGGAGCTTATAATAGGGTTTTTTTGAACCAGGCTAAGTCTGCAGTAAAAAGAATTTACTGCTAACAGAAAAAAAAAAAAAACAACAAACAAACAGGTAAATCCACAGTTGCTGAGGGGCCACACCCTTGGAGGCTTGGTTGCTTAGTAGAAAACAGAGCCCTAATCAGAGATATCTACAAATCTGTGGGAACAGTCTCTGCTAAGGGACATTACTGTCAGTGCCAGCACAGGGAGTGGGAGACACGGAAAGTAGCCACGGGGAGATGCTGAGGAGGGAATGTCCTGAGAGTCTCATATGCCTTATTCTGGCCTGTGGGGAGACAGCAACATTCAAAAAGGAACCAGGTCCACTTCTTGTACTGACACACTTGTACCCACATTGGCTTATAAAACATGACTAAGAGCTACAGTGATTGACACTGGAAGGCCGGGGAGCACAGGTACCCAGAATGTACTGATTCAAGCTGAAACCCTTTTTCTACTAACATTCTGGAGGAAATGTTAGTACATACGTCTTCTACGTATTCTCACTTTCCCAGATTAACTCTTAGAACAACTTGTGAGGTACAGGTTATGGCAGCTGCCTTGGCAGTAGCTGATGATGTGGTTCATGTCCTTTCAGAGAGGACTGTAGTGACCGCAGATCATGTGTGGGTGACACTTTAATGACATAACTGCATGACAAAAAGGAACACAGACATGTCCTTCTGAAATACTTTGTGTAGTGCTGTCCAAACTAGTAAATAGATGTGGAAAACGCGTGGCAGCCTACCTTGCTGCTGAAAGGAGTGCCTCACACTGAAAAATACATAGGGCTTCAGTACTGGCAAGTTTTCATGCTTTGGCCTTGGCACCTTTACTAATAATTATTACTCAAAAAATTGGGGATCTGTGGATGCTATGTATGTTATAGGGCTTGAGGGCTATGACAGTGAGATTTAGGCATGCACTTTCTCTGGTAAATCTGATCTATGGCCTTTCTTCCATATTGCTGGAGTAAAGCAAATCCTTGTGCAACTTAAATCATTATTCACTTCTTTGGCTGTGGTAGGATGCCAAATACTCACATGTATTGAGAAAAGATTAACACTTGCTCAGACATAAGGTGGCAAAAGAACTGTTGGTCTTTTCTGTAGCAGCTGCTACAAATCTGGAAAAGTTTCTGCAGGTAAAAGCACAACCCACTCTATTGCCCTATATCTGGGCTTCCTCAGTCAGCTGGGACTAATTAAGATAACTGGGCTATAAAGTGGCAGCAGAAAGCACTTCCTGGCTCTTCTGGGTAGCTGGGGGGGGTTTTGATGCATTATGAGTGGGGAGAGAAATGGAGTATGTTAATGCTACTGGCTAGGGAGAAGGGGAAGTTGTGGGATCCAGTGCTCTGCTAGAAACTTGCCCTCTTAATGAGGTGATCATAAAATGCCAATTCCCCAAAGCTAGCACATATTTTTGTATAGTGTCTTTATTTTTATATGAGGTAGGGACAGCTATTTTTCCACTTTCTCTGACAGCAGGCTGACCAAATACTACTCAAAGGAATATTGTGGCTGCTCTATGCTTTCCTCTTTCCTTTGGCTGTAGAGTTCTCAATTAGCTTTTAAGTTGCATTATAGATCTGCTAACAGTTGTGCAGTTAAATCATTAATTACCTTCTCAGTCAGTTGGGAACTCAATTTCACTTTGGTTTGCAGTTTGTGCTCCACAGTAGATTACTTAGCTAATCCATAAACATCTTCAGACAGTATAATTTAAAGAAGTTAATGATGAGGAAGTTTAGACAATTTTATCACGAAATAATTCTTAGTTAGGCATGTGAAATAAAGTGTTTATGAGGGAGAGGTTTTTAGCTATGCAAATACCAGGACAGTCATGTAAGCAAATTGAATGAAAAATTATGTGAGGTTGTGGGTTTTTTCTTCAATGAGTGGGAAAAAAAACTATTATTATTATTTTCTGTCTCAAAGATTAAAGGTGAAATAAGGATTCAGCAGACTAACTGGACTGGGAATCAAAACATGTGAGGATTTTTTTCTAGCTCTGTTCCTGACCTGTGTTCTAAGCAAGTCTCTGTGCTTCTGAGTTCTGGTTTATTTTTCACCCTTTTTCTTTTCTATTTAAATTAGAAAATCTTCAGCACAATCTGTTTACACTTACCACAGTATGGTCCTAATTTCAGTTTGCATGCTAATGAAATGCTCTATTGCTGCTAATAAACATACTTTCAAATGCAGCAAAGCTTCTAGGTGTATTGTGGGTTTTGTCATGGGATGGGGGTGGAGGCAAAGGTTTCTACTGCAAGCTTTTCAAAGGCTGTTCATTTCCTAATTTATCTAATTCCCCTAGTGTGTTTCAAGGTTGCCTCTGTCCAGACATTATTTGTTTAAGAATATGGAGGCCTGGACTTGTTTCTCCAGACAGGAGAGCAAACCTATCTAGAGAGACTGTGGTCACCCTGTCTAAATAATAACAGCAGAGAGAAGCAGAGATTTTCAATAGTGCTTGATGGTCATTTAGCAGAGAGCAGGAATTCCAAGAGGAGAACTGAGGGGCTGGTATTGAAGGATGTTTTCTAACAGAAAATTTAGAAAGAATCATCCACTAGATAATTATTTTCTGAGAACTGCTAAGGCACTGTTGCTCGAGGTGTAAAGCATTTAAAATTAAAGCTGTCATTTTGTCACGTGTTTTCAGATAGGGGCAGTCTTAACTTTCCCTCCCAAACACACTGAAAACCAAATTGTGAACAGGCCTCCAACACATTTTGCTGTGCTAATGACAGGTTGCCATGGAGCAATTATTTCTCAAGAGTTATGAAATCTGAGAGGAGATAGGAGTTGTGAAACTGATATGTAAAAATGACAGTTGAATTCTAGTGAATGGAAATGTTCTCCCTCATCCAGGAGATGGTGGGTAAGACCTCTGCTGACTCTGCCCCTCTAGTCCAAAAGGGAAATGGAAGGACATTTTACACCTGGGATGAAAATGATGGGAAGAGAAATAGAAGGACAGGCTGAGCCATGCAATATGGTTGTAGACAACTTGACAAGGTTTCTGACCATCTCCTTTATGGATCTGATATTTATTCAGATCAAGCCTGAACAGTTAACATTGCATTTCAAAGAAAATATAAAATTGTATGAAAACACAGAAGCTAAACAGAGGACTGGCTCTTCTGCAATGCTACTTGGTTTTGTGTTTGACTCCCCACTGTTCACTGGGACAGGCAAGCATGCAAAAAGTTCTTTATATTCCTTCATGAATAATTTGCCTCCATTACGTCAAGCTGTCTTGTTCCTCTGTGCTGTAAGAAGGTGAAGGAGCTCTATTTTGTAATTGTAATTTACCACTATGCTGCAAATGAAATGTTTTCTTAGAAATACAGAATTTTTTGTCTATAATAGTCCAGTTTTAGCCCTGACTTCAGACAGTTGACTGATTTATTAACAGTTGGGTTGCTTTGACCCTAGCTGGATGCCAGGTAACCACCAAAGCTGCTCTTTCACTCCCTCTCTTCAGCTGGACAGGGGAGAGAAAATATATCAAAAGGCTTGTGGGTCGAGATAAGGAGAGGGAGAGATCACTCACCAATTACCATCACGGGCAAAACCAGACTCAAATTTGGGAAAAATTAATTTATTACCAATCAAATCAGAGTAGAATAATGAGAAAATAAACCCAAATCTTAAAACACCTTCCCTCACCCTTCCCTTCTTCCCAGGCACAACTTGACTCACAATTTTCTCTACCCCCTCCCCACCAGCAGTGCAGGGGATGGGGACTGGGGGTTGCGGTCAGTTCATCACTTGTCATCTCTGCCACTCCTTCCTTCCTCCTCAGAGGGAGGACTCCTCACACTCTTCTCCTGCTCCATTGTGGGGTCCCTCCCACAAGAGACAGTTCTCCACGAACTTCTTCAGCGTGGGTCCTTCCCATGGGCTACAGTTCTTCATTAACTGCTACAGTGTGGGTCCCTTCCATGGGGTGCAGCCCTGCAGGAACGGGGTTGCTCCAGCGTGGGTCCCCCATGGGGTCCCAAGCGCTGCCAGCAAACCTGCTCCAGCGTGGGCTCCTCTCTCCACAGGGTCACAGGTCCTGCCAGGAGCCTGCTCCAGCGTGGGCTTCCCACAGGGTCACAGCCCCTTCGGGCATCACCTGCTCTAGTGTGGGGTCCTCCCCGGGCTGCAGGGGGGTCTCTGCTTCACAGTTAACCTCCACGGGTGCAGGACACAGCCTGGCTCACCACGGGCTGCACCACGGGCTGCAGGGGAATCTCTGCTCTGGTGCCTGGAGATCCTCCTCCCCTCCTTCTCTGCCCTTGGTGTCTGCAGAATTGTTTCTCTCAGACTTTTCACTCCTCTCTCCAGCTGCAGTTGCTGTTGTGCAGGTTTTTTTCCCCCCTTCTTAAACATGTTATCACAGAGGCTCTAACACCGTTCTTAATGGTCTCGGCCTTGGCCAGCAGTGGGTCCACCTTGGAGCTGGCTGACATTGGCTCTGCTGGACACAGGGAAGCTTCTAGCAGCTTCTCACAGAAGTCTCCCCTGTAGCCCCCTGCTACCAAAATCTTGCCATGCAAGTGCAATACAACAATGAACTAGTAGATATGATTGAAGAGAGCAGTAATACATTTTATGGAAACACTAAGAAAATGCACATTAGTTCACAAAAAAATTTTCAATTTTTGTTTAAATTTCAAAAGCTAACATTTCAGTAGAGGATAGTACTAAAAAACAAAAGGGAAAAACCTGAAATGTTTTATTAATATTTTGAGCTTTAATCTTTTTTCTTTAAAAGCGCAACTTGACAAAAATTGTGTCAATCTCAGTATTTTGATGTCAACTATCTCAGCAGTGTATAGGATAGCATTTGTTTTGTTTTGTTTTGTTTTGTTTTGTTTTGTTTTCCTCCTGTTTGGAGATAGTTTTTAAATTTGGCCTGCTTTTTAGGAAAGGATTTGTGATATTTAAATATTACAAAAGTGCTTCCATTCTGGCTGGCCAAGCAACCGCAAGAGCACCTCTTTTCCTAAAGGCTGAAGGGAGTTGATGCATGCCAAATTAATTGACCAAATAATATGTTTATTCCATAGCCAAACTGCAGGCATGTGGTAGACATCCCTCTGACTACAGTAATGGTTGCACGTCTTGCACACTCCTGAGGATCTGTTGTGAATCCTTTCGTCTGACTAAAAATTATGTCAGGGTGACCATCTGTGTATTTTGTCACATTTTTTGCCATAGTTTTTGGCAATTAAGTGTCTTCTAATAAGCCTCGTCACCTACCCCCCAGTGTGTTATGCTAACAGAACTGGTCTGCATGGTGTTTGTGAATCGTTTGGAACCCCGATGTGTGAGGAAAGACTCACCTGGGCATGTTTTCCTGTTTCTATTTCCTCAGCAAAGAGAAGGAAGCACACACTTTGCATAAAAGAGTTTGTATATTTCTCAGAAACTTCCAAGGAAAGGGAATTGTACACAGCTTCCTGAAGTGTTTATAAAAGGGTTGGCTTAACACAGTAGACCTACTACAAAAGCAGCTTTATGTTCCGCATGGCAAAGATATTAAAGCTACTGGCTTTGCTGTCCTTACATTTTTTTGCTGGAGGTAGGTTACAGAAATTTAGCTTTAAAAGAAAAACTGAAGAAGGTAAATTCACTCTGTACTGGATCTCTTAAACAAAAAAGTCATCCTTTCCCAAGGAGGATTTTCTGTCTGAATTGTTCCTTCTCGTTGATGAAGAGTATCTGTAGAATTTGGCTCTCCTACAAGTACAACCATGAATAATGCATGGTGACTAGAAAAGAACGGACAGCAAATAACAACAGGAAACAAATACCACACTTTGCAGGACAAATTTCCAGGTGCACAATAATTCCTTCTAAAATCTGTGAACCTCATGGGATTCTCATATATTTTCATGAACACCTGCAAGCAATAAATATCCTGATGCCGCATATTGCAGCTGAATTTGCTGCCTTCATTTGTGGGGGGGAGAAATCATATTCGTATAACTCATCTATCTCCTGTGTCAAGCTCCTCTGCTCTGCTTCGCGGTTCTGCAATTCAGGGTAAATAGTGGGATAGTTTGCAGCTACCACACACACTGAATAGCCTCTTGTGAGGATCGTGTTTGCAGGTAGGTAAAGTATTTCCACAGGACCCGATTAAACTTGTAGGGAGTAATGGGCGTGCTGTTGATAGGGGTCTGCTAAGGGACTGATCCATTCTTCTCTCTCCCATTCAGGCATCTCACATCCAACTGGTATAAGAAAGGGTGATATTAGTGGGGCTTTTTTGTTTACCATGCAGTAAGGATTATTCCACTAGCTACTGTAATTTCTCACTCTCTGTCAATACTACGAAGTCTTATATTGAGGTAACATTGATGAGTCTGTGACTGCAGTGACTCCAGGAGTTAAGACTCCCCAGCAGATAAAAGAAGATATTTGTTTTTGTGGGAAGGACCCCAGCACTGACAAAACATGTTTGGGACACTACACAGGACTTCTCTATGAAGAACTAAAGTCATTTGTGATATATGATTTTAGTTAATGCATTTGTAACAAATGCTGTGATTTTTTTTTTCAGTTGAAAACAGCCTTGAACGAAAAACAAATTACCAAAGAAATTACCAAAAACTTGTGACTTATAGAGAAGTTCTGTTTAACAGTGGAATCTGATGGGAAGGTCATAGAAACACCTTCCAGGATGGCTGAAGTTGTCAGTTGAGAGAAGAGAGCAAGGATCATCAGATCAGCAGGTTGTAATCAAAATCAGGCAATGTTGTTTGACTGATATGAAATCACTTCTGTTAGTGGTTTCTCATTTTGCAATTCTGTGACTGTGTATTCAATTTAGTCAACAAGAGTACAACCCTTTACTCAGCTCAGGTGCAGCAATAGCAGTGAAATAAGAGAAAAGCCTATTTTTTTTACTTTAAGCATGTTGAAATAGGCTCAAGAGAACCTCAAAAGCATGGGTGATGTTGTGTATCTGAAAACAATGGATCCAAGAAAATGTTCCAAGGACAGGAAAACAATGTGAATCCTAGGAGATTTCCATCTTTCTGAGGGCTAGTCCAAGTCTATGTAAGCCCAAGCACCAGAAAAATTAAAAAAAACCCCTTCTGGTGTGTACTTTTCAGTGTCCATATGTTACAACAGAAGAGAACTTAGATTTGGACACAGCTGCAGTATTTCAAAGTCTTGAGGAACAGGACAATACACATTTATAATTCCTTCTCTATTCATCTTATTCTGCCCAGTCTTTCCAGGGAAAAAAAAAAAAAAAAAAAGCTTCATTTAATCCTGCTGGAATTCCCATTCCCCTCACCCCAAGGTAGATCAATGTCCCAGCTGATCAGTGTAAGAAACATTTCCCACAAACATTTCTGGGCTTGTTAATTCACCTTTGTGCCAAGAGATATTTTCATGAGAAAGTTAGTGGGTCAAAGTAGCCTTTGTGACAGATCCAAATATATTATGTTGGGGTTTTTTCCATTAAATGCTTTAGTAAAGAATGTACACACTTGGACAGTGCAGTGGCTTTATAATCTGTAAATGGAAAACCTGGAGTTCATTAATCAGACTGCAAACGAGAAGGTGAGACTCAGCCTATGGCTGTAGGTTTTAGAACTAAAGCTTGTTGTTAAAATAAGTGGATATTTTGCATATTTTACTAGCTAAGAAAGCACTATGTAAATGGTATCAGACTAAGGAATAGTACACAGCTTTTCCTTACTTTACACTACTATTCCTTAGTCTGATTTCCAAGACTGAGATAGAAGTTTTGTAGTATTGCAAGAAAGGCAAAAATACCCAGATATGAGACAAGAAATAAAAGCAAACAAGCTGTTATTCCATGATAGTGCCTAGATTTCCACCTATCTACCTTTTTCAAGCCTAGTCTTGTTTCATGTCAAAAGACTTCCCTGTACAGACTGATCTCAAATCTCAGCCATGGGAGATGAGAGGAGAGAGTTATTATCTTCTTGCTGTCTATTCTCTGTGCCCATCAGTTGCAGAAAGATTGTCCATGAGGACCTCCTCCTCCTTGGAGACTTTATTACAGCCTTTCAATATATAAAGGGGACTTATGAGAATGAAGAAAGACTTTTTACCAGGGTCTGCACTGACAGAATGAGGGGAAAAGGTTTTAAACTGAAAAAGGGTAGATTTAGATTCAATATAAGGAAGAAATTTTTTATGATGAGGGTGGTGAGACATTGGAACATGTTGCCCAAAGAAGTTGTGGGTGCACCATCATTAGAATTGTTCAAAGTCAGGTTGGGTGGGGCTTTGAGCAACCTGATCTAGTAAAAGATGTCCCTGCCCATTGCAGAGGTGTTGGACTAGCTGATCTTTAAAGGTGCCTTCCAACCCAAGTCATTCTGTGATTCTACAGTTCACCAGCCGTGCAGAACATCTGGATGCTGTATTGAGGGAAAATAACCTTCTCCACAAAGAAGGAATATCCTCCTGGGGAGAGCTGAGAAGGAAAGGTGGCAACTTACTCTTATGCTTTTGAAGCTATTCAGTGACTAACTGTCCCTTAGTATTGTAGGATGTCATCTATTCTATAGGTGGCAACTGCTTCTGTCTTACAGGGTTTGTAGTTAAAAGGCAGGGAGTAGTATCTGGAATAAACAAAGTAGAGGTGGAAAAGGGAAGACACTTGGCAATGGAGACAGATTAAAGCTGACTAGCTGCAAGCATACTTTGTAGCAGAGCAGTAACTGTGATCCCAAAGATTTTAAAGCATTATTTTCCTTTCTGGTTTGGACAGATAAGACAGCAGTTGAGCGGGTGAGATGGATTTTCCACAAGGGAGAGAAAAGAGATAACCAGAGTTCAGGGGCATCATTCTGACTCTAGACTTCTGATTAGATTAAGTTGCAGTAGACCTAGGGGCAGCTTTAATACACACAGGACCAGTTTAAAATTGGCTCCTGGGAAGGACGGTGTACCCTGCCTACCACTCAGATGGGTGCCCGCTTCACTGCCACCACGCTGAAGTGGCAACACAAACTGGAAGGAGGGCAGGTGCATGGTGAGCAAGGCCAGGAAAGGCAGCAGCTTTCCTTAGGAGTGAAACAGGGTGAGAAAGCCATAATGATCTACAGTTGCTGTCCTGGGACCTAAGCTAGGCTGGAGGATGCTCAAGGCTTCTGATTTGTTAGGGGTCATGTCAAGCTCCTAAGGAAGGTGGTTCTGTATGCATGAGACCCAAGAGACAGCTAAGGCTAATGAGACTGCCACGGCATGGAGAGGGCATGAAGGCTGAAGGAGGGGTGGCACAGAGAAGAAACAAACCTGGGTTTTATGCATAAAAGATGAACACATCAGGCTTCTAAAATAAGGTTTAATTTCTCCAAGTCAGCTTTATTTTTGTCAATAGCAAGGGTTGCAACAGAGCATTACCACTACACCGTGTACCAGTGTTTGCTGACTGCTGCACTGGAAATGCACTGAGCTGCTTGCATGCTAGTGAAACAAACAAATAAATAAATAAATAAGATTAAGGGTTTGTAAACATGACTGCCCCATAATTCATGGATGATTTCCCTCAAAGTATATATTTTTCTAATGAGCCTCCTTTAAATGCAGTGATTGTAATTTTTGGTAAGCATTTTCCTTTTGAGAAAGCAATAAAATGTAAGTGATAACATCAAAAAAATCCTTATTTCAGTTGCAGTGCACAGCATTTCTGACTATAAGTTAATGGTTTACATACTAATTTTCTCATCTCTCTGATGGGCAGAAAATTGCTTTAATATAAATGCAGTTAAATTTGTCACTTTATATCTACACAGCTTAGGTTTAGAAATTTATTACAAGAAGTATCAAATTGTTTCATAGTAATTTAGCAGCTTTTGTGGAAGAAAAATGTGTCAAGTTGGAGGTGGAGATAAAATTTTTCTCACATTATAATTAATGTACTTTTTATATTTATTGTCTAATCAATTATTTTAAAGGAGACTTGAGGAATGTAATAGAAGTGTTTGATTCTTGGAAAAGTTAGGCTGGGTTTCTGAGTGCACAGAAGAATATTTTTTTTTTATCACCCAAATAAAAAGATTTAAAATTCACTTTTTACAACTAAAAGTAAAAAATACAACCATTTTGTTTCAAAAATTCTTCCACTGTTTCAGCAGGTGAGAGGATAAGAAGGAAAATAATTTATCTATTTTATCATTTCAGCTTTCCTTCTGAATGCCATACTTCTGTTCCACTAATACTGTCAGCAACTCACTCAATAAAGTAATAAAGCATGGTCTTATGCTGGAGGATTATATTACCGACTTCACTGAGGCTGTTCAGAACCTTCCCATGAAAGGACAAAGTCTGATCTTAATGTTAAGTAGTTGAGTTCATCTTTCATCCAGTATTAATTAATCCTGAAATCCTTTTGTAACTGACATCATCTGTGTAGCTCTAATGCTATCCAAAGGGCCTACAGGTGTACTTACTCTTCAGCAGCACTACGAGGAGATTTTTGACTTGGGACTTGGATTCTCCTATCTCATCTGGAATCAATCCCATCCAATAATTAATTAGGCATTATTATTATTATTAACTATTTTGCATCAAAAGCCATCCCTAGGCAATGTACTTTAAAGTACAATAGTTTAATCTCAAGTCAGAAAAATTTATTACAGAATTTCTCATACTGAGAACAGGGTCTTTAGAAGGAAAATGTACCTCTCTCTCTTCCCACTCTCTTTTTGGAAATTGTTCATGGATTTTCACTAGCTCTGTTCTCTGTAACATCCGCTATAACTAAGTGTACCAGTTACATTGATTTGTGTTCTGCTTGTGTGATTCATGGCATGCCAATGTGGTCATTATAATTGAGTTCCAGAATGAAGATAAGAAAGAAAAAGATAAAGTGATAACCTCCAAAAAGCTAGACATTAATGAGGAGCACTTTAGTCCTGAAGAAGGCCGTGAATTCATGTGTTTGGGAAAGTTATGTCTGTGTAAGAGGGAGAGCTAAATGGCTTTTACTATGTACGTGTCAAAAAAAAAAAAAAAAAAAAAAAGTGTATGTTTGCACAGTTTAGGTAAGATTTGGGAAAAAAAGTTAAGTCTCTTTTCTTTCTCTTCCCTTTTGGTGCACTTCTCATCTTACAACATCACCTCTATTACTTTCCTTTTTCACTCGTTTCTTTCTGCTGCAGGGTATCAGCTAATTATCAGAACAGAGTGAAGAAATATAGCAACTTTAAAAGTGTAGACTTGGTTCTTAAATGCTTATATCCATTTCATAAAACATCCTCATTGATGTACTGAGTTTATTTTGCTGTAGCATGATGGCACCCAGGTTTAACTCTTTATCTGTAGGACAATATAACTTTCAGGAGAAAAAAAATCCAATCCGGACTTTAGAAATACCGGTGATGATGAATCCATTCCAAATCTCCTCAATCTGCTCTTAAATATACCACTGAGTTCTTTGCATTTTTCACTGTGAGGTTCATCTTCCAGTGAACTCATTCTTCAACTTTTCAATATCCTCCTTGAATTTCAACTCCAAATTTGTCATAGGATTCCATTTACAGCACAGTATGGATACCCTACTCTCTCAACTCATGTTCTGTCTTTAGCTTCAGGTCTTATTATACCTTTTAGCCATGGTATTTCTTGGATACCTCATGCTCATTTAATTGCCACCAAAACCTCAAAACCTGTCCTAGAAACCATTTTTCTGAGTCAAAGTTTGAAATCCCTTGCACAGGAACACCTTTGTTCCTAGATTTATGATTTTAGATCTGGCCATACAGAAACACAGAATTTGTTGTACTCCTTTTCTAAACTTCATGTATTAAAAGTATGTCCACTGAATAATTCACCAATCCCCCAATTTTGCGTTATCCGCACTGTGTCAGTAATAGCTGTGTTTTCTCACGAGTCACTGCTTAAAAGAAGTCATTAGTACCGATCCAAAAATGAGTCCTGCAGAGTCCTGCAGACCCAGGAGGAGCTGGGCTGTTTGTTCCTGACCACTGTTGGGAAGAAGACACTGGGCTATATGGACTGCTGGGCTGACCCAGTATTCCAAATCTTTTGTTATGTTGTTTTATACCATTTAATGATGAATGCTTATAATCATTCAGATATATAAATTAGCGCATTGTATATCCACTGAACATATACTGTGTTGATTGTACATTGTTCTTAACTAAGTGGTTGAATGGTACAAAGTGCAATGCCTTACCTAAATCTGCTACATTTATTAATGGAGCTCATAATATCATAGAAGGGTATCATATCTATTTTTCATAAAACTGTTCATTGACATTAATTATTCCAACTTTTGTTAATTCTTTATTGAGGCTTGTACCACTGTTCTAGTATTTTGCCCGGGATCAATGTGAACTTGACAGATCTGTAATTATGCAAGTAATCCCATTTACATTTTTTAAATAATGGCATCCTACCAGCTTTTTTTAAGCTCCTGGAGCTTTCTGAGAATAAAAAAGACATGTTTAAAAAAGTATGGATGTTTCACATGTTCTCAGTTTTTTCTGTACCTTTTTAAAAATAAATGTTAACATTTTTGTATATCAAATACACAGAGTATATTTCCAGTTTTCCAATTTCTCCCTTTTCAGTTTACAATTCTTGACCCTTTCCTGCCTTTTTACCATGTTCTTTTACTGAAATGTTTCCCAATTTACCATAGAGAATGGTCTAGGAAGAGAATAGGCAGGAAATAGCAAAACCTGTAATATGTATATTTTAAAAAGATCTACTATGTATTTATTTTTCATTATAAAGGTCTTGAGGGTTCTGCTTTTAGCTTCCATTAATTAACATCTGTAAAGTGAAAATATTAAACATTCACAATGAGATTATATTTTTTAAAATTAAAAAATAGCATTAAAATGCCAAGATTATTTTTTTTTTAATACAGACTTAGAAACTAGACCTCTCTCTGAACACCATCTTTGTCTGCCTTGCACAAAGAAAAGCATAGATAGTTCAGTTGGTGAATAGGAGAATTTAGCTCGCGGTTCTGGAAAGCCTAGGAGCAATGCTCTTTCCCTCATCTAATCCCAAATGTACTCTGGATAATGATATTTGTCTGGCAGAAGAGAGTCAGACCGAAAAACATCTGCTACTTCACCAACCCTAGTCCCCACATTCTTGGGTCTAACAAGCGTGCATACTGGATGAATGCATGAGTCAGGAAGGGTAGGCATCCTGCGAAGTGTTTTGAAAGCAGGAAACTACTTGCCCACAAAATAAAATGTAAATATTTTAGAACAAAAAAAGAGTCAGATTTCATAGAAGAGTCACAGAGACCTATTTGTAATATTTGTTCACTAATAAAGTTGGACAATTTACAAGGTTGAGTGAGATTTTAACTGTTGTGGAAATAAATTAGCTGGCAACAAGCTGTAATACAAAGTATATATGGGTACAGCCTGTATCAGAGCTTGCTAAATGCTTTGTTTTTTATGCCATCTGTGTGCTGCTATCTTTATCTAGCTGAGGATTTTGTTTATACATCTATATTTAGTACATTGAAAAGAAGAAAAAAAGATAATGATTTTGTTTTCTTTTCCAAATGAACCTAGGAGAAGATCCAAAACCTACCAGAGTAGAAAACCTGGGCTGGGACAGATCTCAGGGTGATATTTGCAATTATTTTTATGTAAGCACCTGATATTCCTCAAAAGATAATATTGATCAAACAATTTAAATTGCTTTAAGAATTTTTTTCTCATGGGATGGATTCAGCTTCCTACACATATGTGCCTGGGTGACCTAAGCATCTGATGAAGGTTGGCAGGTATAACAAAAGACATGTGGGAACTGTGCCCAGGAGTAGTGAGGGCTGAAGTCAGGGAATAGCTGTATTAGGTTGTGTGCAACAGCACTGAATTCAGACACTGTGCAGGTGAGCTGTGAGAAGTGTGCATGGATGGAAGGTAGAAGACTACAGAGCTGAAAGATCCTCATGCAGGGATGGACATGGGACTTGTATCTTGAAAGAGCTGGGTACAGCTGATTGGAAGGGTGAGGAAGCATGCACCCTGGTCACCAAAGTATCTCTTTGTACCTTAGTTATGAATGCATCTGGACTAAGTTTAAGGCTTATCTCATCATATAAATGAGAAAGCAATGACACCTGTCATCTCCTTTCCATGGGAAAGGAACTAGCACTCATTTTCCATTAATCATTTTGTAAAAAATGTAAACCAAAATGCTCGGCTGCTTTTCTGACCCAGACATAGTACTGTGAGCTATTTTCTGGATGGACAAAGACTTCATGTAACTAGGTAATGGACTGTGGGAGTGGGAAGACCTGAGCTCCAAGTTCCTCTGCAGACTTTCTGTTGACATCGGATAAATAATTTCACCTCTCTATGCTTAGTTTGTTAGGTGGCATTTGGTAGAGGGAGGTGAAAGGTCCAATAAGGCTTTTAAAAGACGCATAAATTGAACCAACATCTTTCTTGCATATGCCCCTGTAATTCTAGTAAAGTATATGTAAAGTAAATGCCAATTTATATTTACCAAGTGAATGACCCAGCATTCTTGTCCCTTTGGAGTTTTAGATTTCCTTTTTCTTCCTTTATGTCCCTTAAATCTACCTTTTGGTCACGGAGTTTGACAGGATTTATTCTGCTAATTAATGAAAACAAAGACAATTTTGGCTTAAACTGGCTAGGAATAACACTAAACTAGAAATAGGAAAAAGGGTTGGAAAGTCAAGATTTGTACTGTAAGCTGCAGTCACTTGATCAGTGGTAAGCATTTGTTTCCATTGTGTGGATAACTTGAATGCTTGACAGCACATCTGATCAGCTGAGTTAGTTTAGCCTTGAGTTAAGTGAAGTCTGGCCTGTGCTGGGATTTTCTGGGGATTTCATTAGCAAATCTTTCTTGCAGTCCATGGTTTTCACTGGTTTTCCACTCTTACATTTATATTGGGGGAGTATCTTCCAGAAGACCTGTTTTATTTCTCCTATTCTGTGACTTTTTCTAGCATCAGTATAAACTAAAAGAGCATTTGTCTGTCCTCAAAAGAAAGGTAACACAGAATGCTAAATGAATGGATTTTTAACTCTTTATGCTCTTGATTCCTTGGAAATGCTGGTGCAAGTTATGATAGATCATTATGATAAAAACCTAGATTACCTGTTGTCAGCACACACACCATTAGAGATATTAAAGTGCTCAGTTTTAACTCTGCTAATCTTGCTGCCTAATACTGGATCCTAAAAGACCCTGGAGTCATAATGACACTTGGGATAAGAATAAAGAATGTGACCATATGGTGCTTTTCTATGTTATAGGACGCTATTGTGAAACTTGGCATGGCTCACTTTGTGAACCAAGAATGCTGGAGACAGATTATATCATTGGGAGATAAGAAATCTTGCATATCCAACACAAGACTGAAGCTCACATCTCTGCTAGCACTGTTTTGATCTTATCTACAGACTTATCCCCATGCTATGCTAGAGAGCTGTCAGTTATTAGTGGCATATCTGCAGAAAAGCTGAAGTTTTGGATTTTAGGCTACCACAAAGTAGAATTTTGCCACTACTGAGCTGAATGACAGGTGATTTATTTGGTTCTTTCTTGTGCCTGTGACCTCTCGTTGCACGGACAGCTGCCTATCTTTTAAAATTACCAGCCTCTCCAATCTATTTTGTGTGCCTCTGTGTAAAATAGGATTATATGAGTGGAAATGCAATGTATTATTTTGGAGAGCCCATTTTCAGCATTTAGCTTGTAAGCAGAGCTAGTCATATTTCTTGCTTAACAAATCATTCAGACTGATAGAGGTGAACCAACCTCTGTGGGCTAAAAAAAAAGAAAAAGAAAAGTACTTAAAATTCAGGCTTTTGAAACAGCCTCTTCATAATGACAGATGAACCAGGATCCTGAACTGGAATCAATGAACTGACTTGTTCACCATATTAGCCACATGCAACAGAAAGGCATCAAAACGACTTCCTGATAAATCATTCATACCTTATAAATGCATTTGCATCACTTTATGCTGATACATAAATGTATGAGCACTTAATCTAGTCTGATGTCACTCTCCAGCCTTAATTCTGGTCTTCCATGCTCCTACTGCTACGGTGAGACAGGGCAAATGCCATCGACCAGGGAAGAATGAGTGGCACAGCGTATTTCTAGAGTAAGTATAATTACCATTTTGCTTGCCAATTAATATTAGATTAAAAAAAAAAAAAAAAGACATCCTCCAAAGGAACCTATTTATTATTTTAAAACCCCCCAGGGTATCTTCTGACATGGATTGGTGCTATAGCAAAGCAGAGGCATGAAAGCAGCTGAAAGCAGACAACTGTTAAGCAGCATTTAATCCTTTATGCATGTTTTATACATAAACAAATTGGAATGTGTAGATCAATGTCCTCCAGCTGTTTTTCAAACCCCATTCTGCCTTCATTAAAGATTTAGGGAGGAAGTTTCCAAACATAGATATGATATCAGGAAAAACAGGATAGGATCTTTTTTTCTTTTTTTTTCCCTGAAAGGTTTTCTTAAAACCACCACTGCCTCTCACTCGAGTAGAAGTACATTGTAAAGTGTTCCTTTGCCACTGCAGCCTGCACATTAAATTCTCTATACAGTCATGTCTTTTAGTGCTGAGTCCCGTTAATTAGACAAAAGATATAACTCTCTGATAAAGTGTCCTAAGAGAGAGCCAATTTGGCCACATCAAGTTCACACGGGAGTCATAAAATACCAGGCTCAAATCAATTCCATGTAAACTCGGCCTATTTTCAATGACGTAGTGTTCTATGGCTCCTTGAACATTTATTCTAACAGCCACAGTGAGAATTCATTGATTTAATCGGGAGGAAGAGTTTTCAATTTACTCCTCCTTGTCATTAGAGGTCTCACTAAAAGGGAAAAATTTGGTCTCAAGGCTGAGGTAGAGCAGAGTGGGATGAAACAAGGATGTTGGTGGCCTGCTCAGCATTTAAGAGATTGGCTTTTCAGGGATACTGCCTTTGCAGTTACATCTCTATTCTTTCCCATAGGTCTTTCCTCTGCTGAGGGCTGCACTTCTTTCCCAGCCTGGTGGGTTTCAGAGCAGGAGCTGTCATGGCCAGGTCTCTGTTACAGCTACCAGACAGCTTTTAGGAATAAAATAGCTCTTCTGTATCTTTGACTGTACTGCTGTTGGTTTCACTAGCCACACGCTGACTGTAAGTCCCCAAAGCTGAATCGTCTCCCATCTATTGCAAAAACATAAAAGGACAAATGCAGCGACTTGCTGAGACCTCCTGGCAGGGCATATAGTCTTGTTTCCTGGCTCCTTTGTCCTTTAGCACATATCTCTGCCTTCACCACATCCCATTAAAAACAAATTGAGTTTTCTGGTTTTACTTCCTAGATTTGTGCATGCTGAAGATACTAGCTACTATCCTGAAACCACTGTTGGGAAACACAGAGGTCTGAGCTCCATGCATTGCCATCCTTTTCTTCTGTCACACGGAGTGTCTCTCCCACACTTCAAACCTGGCATGAATTTCAGAGTCAGATCCTTTACCTGGCTACTGCCTGCAGTGAGTTAAATGGACTACCACAATGCCAGATGGATTTGTTTCTTTCTTTGGTATTACTTGGCTCCCTCAAACATACAGAACAGAAAAATACCACTTCCACAGCAAAAGATGAGCTGGGATTTCCACTCTGTGTGCCTTGAATTTAGATTCCTGGGACTTGATTATTTAGAGGTGTTTGCAGCCACACTATAAAGTCGGCGAGTCTTGCAGATGTTCAAAAGCTGTAAAAATCACACACACACAAGCACCTAGAGACCTGCCAACTTAAAGCCCTCTCAGCAGCTGCTGTTAGATGCAGCTCTCATTTACCCTTTACTCCTACACTAAGGTTACTACTATTTAGAATTAATATACAGCTGCTGTATCACAGACCTATGGGGGGACAGTTTTGCAGTGGGTGGGTTGTCTACACAGAAGACTTGCAGAGCACTGTGAGGTGAACGGCACCACATAAATGTAATAGATTATTAGAGCATGCAGCCTGTATTATGTGTTCCCAGTGCATAAGCACTCCAGCCTTCCTAGCTGGAGAAATTAAAATGTAAACACAAGATGCTGCTTTGCTACATTCACATCTGGTGTTGTGGCTGGTGTTTTCCTGTGAATATTTTCAAAACAGCCAGATTGTTCAGAACAAAATTGCAAATACCACATCTGCTCCCTGAGGCCTCTGAGAGTCTTGCACCCGGATGAAGGCAAATAAACGGAAACTCAGCAACACTTGATAACATATCAAGAAATCCAGAAAAAATTAGTCCTAAAGACTTTGACTGATTTTACATTAGGAAGACAGTTGCTTTCTGACAACACAGGTTGCATACCTGAAATCTCCAAAGTATGAGATTTCATGACCTTTATTGTATACTACCTATGTTTGAATAATATCTTTTGCACCTCAATTATCTAACTCCATTTGAGGTGTAGAAGTGAGGATAAGTATTAGCTGGAAACTCTGGACACATTTTCTTTCACTACAAGATGCTTCAGAACATCTGTATGGAGCAGAGGAAAGGTACATTTCTATATATATATGGAGATACAAGTAATAATCACTGAAGTGCTTGCCCAATCAGAGGTTCCCACTGGCTAAGACAGTGATAATAAATGAGGAATTTACCAGCAAAGAAGAGGTTTGTCATTTGTCTTGCATTGTTTTCTGCTGACATGAAGTCAGCAAGTCGGTATGTCTTCTAAACCATCCGCAAGGTTGGAATACCTTCTTTCCTTGTCTTCATCTTGCATCTAGGCTGCAAGGACTCAGGTCTAAACCCAGGTAATTTATAGATGCCTCTTTCCACTATTTTCTAAGGTCTCTTTGCAATGACCTAAAGATCCAAGAATGAAAATGTAATTTCTCACAGATGTCCTAGCAGGATTTTTAAAAAAATAGCTGCCTGTAATTTACCTCCCCACTGTGTGAAATCTTCACCCGTATTTACCATTGATATATCTAGACAGTGCTGCTTACTTGCAAGGCTATTAATAGAAGTTGGCTTTAGTGGAACCTTAGTGAGAACAAGTGATAATAGAAAAAACTTGATGTTTACACAGTACAGTCTGTGACTGCAAAGATGCTTATAAACCCATGTGCATGGGCTTGAATTCTCAACATCCTCAGCGCCAGCTAGTGTTAAAATGGTTGACACCATATCAAATGCAATTGAATCCAATAGACCAATGTAGAAATCAGAACAACCAGGCTAATGAAAAGTCCTAAATACAAGCTGTACAGTGCAGCCAGCACTGCACCTTGTATTGATTTGGTGTCACTAGAGGACACCCATCCACCAAAGTGACCCTAAGATATGATGAATTTAGGGACTCTGCTCGTGGCCCTGAGCGGTTGTGAACTTGGGCCTGGATGTCAATTCAAGACCACTTTGGATACAGAGGACTAATTTTAGCTCAAACACTCAAGATTTCAGTCCATTTTCATAACCGATAAATAGATAAATAGCGCCTTTCTCCAGCTGGATTGGCTGCAAACCTGCTCTTTGTGGTGTCTTCTTTACTCATTTTTTTAGTAGAACCTACTTTCTGGAATCCAAATACACATGAACAAAAAGATAAAGTGAGAGGGACCGGGACTGAGATGCTCCATTCTTAGTAACTAGATAATTTTCCTCTCTTAAACCTAACTTTCATTTCCAGCTGTGAATTTGCAGTTTTCTGTGACTGATCACTTTTGTTATTACATTAATTCCCAGTGACATGATAAATATTTTGACAAAAATGTCTTTGATTCTCTGTGGGATTGGATGCATTTTGTTGCATGCCAGAGGTAGTGTATAGATAGAGCAGTTCCCTTTTTAGCAGGCACTGGTTTGATTGCACAGGCTGTAAGCTGTCAGTTTGGCTTTCCAAAGAAACAGAAAATGCAGAAAATTAGTACAAGATATGCTCTTAGGTGTATGTTGCTTGATATAAATAAATGTAAAATGGCCACTAAATATATATATTCATGTATATAATAGTCACCTGACTTTAAAGCCCATTAGTAATCAGTTCCTAAAAATGCTCCTGCGTCTTTACCCAGATAAATAAGCAAGCAAAGAAAAACTGTTTCTGTACTACTGCTGCAGTACTCTACTTTTCTCTTGCTGGCTAAGATGATAATTTTTCTAGTGGTATTAGAGTGTCTCTTGTGGCAATTCCAGGTAATTTTGATTTAGTATGATCAAACCTGGAAAATGCATGGAAAAATGAACACAAAGTTTAAAACTCATTGTTGAGAGCAAATGCCATAGGAAGGTGGACAGGCAGATTGTCTCTATTCCTTTATCTCACCTTCCATCTTATTCAGAGAAAAAGAATATAATTGTGAGGGGTTTCTTCAGATAATTCACAGGCCTTTTCCTCAGGCATCATCTGAGGGAATAGTCTGCATTAATCTAGGAGTGGATGGATAGCTTTGCATTTCAACGACCATATCCTTACAGGGCCTCTTTAAGGGGGACAGGAACCAAATGTGTCATGCAATATGCAGATGTATATGCAGATGCAGACATCCACAGAAACCTTTTGTAATTAATGAGTGTTCTGCTGGTTTAGGAATTTTCCTCTGAAGTGATCTACTGAAGCAAAAATTACACAAAACCAAAGGGGAAAAACAAAAAACAAGACAAGTCTGGCAGACTTAGGACAAAAAAACCCAGTCTACCCCTCTATGAGTGTCCCTATCTAGCCCAACTGTACAACTGCTCCTTCTATAAAGAGCATCTTCTGAAATTTCATGAGGTAAACTTCAAACTTAATAAGTTCAGTTATTAAACTGAAGTTGATTCTTAACTGCAGACATGAAAAAGCCTTTTTTGAAGGCTGGGGACTGAAAGCCATCATCTGAACTTCCTTCATACTGCAATTGGTCACAGACATCTAGCCTCCTTCGCCACAAGAAGCATACTGTTATCTCTGATGTGTGGTCTGATTCTACAATTTCTTTCTCCTTTTGTCCTCTGCAAATTCTAGTCTTTATTGTGAAGGTCACTGTTGCTGTACTGTGCTAAGTGACAGTCAGGAATGAAATGAATATAAAAGTTATATAAACTTCATAAAAGTGAGAAAACACCTGGTATTATCACATCCTGCTTGAGCTCTACATTCTCTGTCAACAATCCATTAAGCTGCTCATAGTCTGAATAGCAGATTTAAGTAGAAGCCCCTTTTAAAGTACTTTGTCTGGCAAAACAAACCCAGAAATCTTTATTTGCTGGATTGTTGCAAGGACTACAATTCTGCAGTAAGATGTAAAACTTAAAAAATAGAATTTAAGAGTCAAGCCTTGTCAGCAATATATTAAGCATATTTATTCAGTAAACTCAAAGATAATCTACCTTTTGAATAACTGCTTTCAGACACAGAAATGAAGTAATTTAAATGTAACTGAATGAGCCTCAGGTGTTGAAAGAGAATACACAAAGGCAAAAAGCAGAGAGATAAGGTCAGCTAATAAAACTAACTTTTATAACAGCTGTAAAGTAACCATTTCAGTGAATTAATATTAAGACCTGGTATTTATGACAGATAATAGTTAACATTTTAAGTTCAATGCACTGTACATTCAGTAATGGATATTTGAAACAAGAAAAGCAGGAAAACACTTATTTTTGTGAGTTTTAGAATTTATAATTAGGAATACTGAGATGCAACAGAAGTGATTTTCCCAAAACCAAAGAAAAAAAAAAAGTCAGTGGAAGAATTAGGTCTAAAAACCAGGACTGCATGATTTCTAGTTTTGTATTCTTTCTCGCAGACCTCTCTACTTATCTTTTAATAGAAAAGCTGTTATAAAATATTGAAGTAGATAGTCGCTTTACCTATCTTTTCAAATGATTCAGCTCTACATATTCTGTGGAGTGCAAACAGTTTCATTTGGAATACTGGCTTCAGGGAATACCCAGAAAAGATCCGAAATAATCTGCTCCCATATTGTCTGTATTGGTGCTTAAAAGTTAAGGATTGGTCTCACAATTTTTTCTTAGCTGCAGTTTTTCTTACTCAGGATTTTAAGTGGCATCACTTGAGTGCCTCTAATGATAACCCATATATTATTTTATTTACCTCCAGCATCGGTTTGTTTTGCCCAGAAGTCACCTGCTACTAGACACAAGTCTAGACAAGTTTTGTGCTTCTACCTCAGTGTGACAGACTTATAAAGTACCTTATAGACATGCTCCTGGGGCTTCCCTGAGATCGTAGCAATAGATATCTCTCTTCTGCATCAATCCTTGGAGCTATCAACCAAGTCCAAGAGGGTATGAATTTCCCTTCTGAAAATCAGTGAAGCCCCTGAAGGCTAGGAGAGATACAAGTAGCACAGGGAAGCTTTCACTTACACAGTCAGTGCATGGACACCAAACCATTGCAAAGTGATAAAACCTGGACTCATCGTTCCCTCAGATCTCTTCATCTGGGCTTCATCTTCTCCCAGCAAGCTTTCCCTAGCAGGTGCAAGTCTTAGCAGGCACGAGTAAAGGAGAAGTAAAATGAGGTCTGGCTACAGCTAGACATTGTGACTCACATCCAGCCTGAGCCAGAGTGAGGGAACTCATCTTGTCTGTTGGAAAGATGTCCAGTCCAAGCTGGTCAAACAGGCTTCTGTTGTAGTCAGTGAAAAGAGAAAGGCATTACAGAAAATGAAGCATCACATCTTAAACGATGTGTCTACCATCAGTGAAAAGACTCTCCCACCATGTCTCAGCTCACTCTGATCAATCAGCAGACAGTGGCTGCCTATTAACCAAATGCATTTAGATGGAGTGAATTCCTGCTGGAAAATTTGCCATAACACAAACGACTTCAGAATATACAAAACAAAATTAACCAACAAGAAGTGCTTAAACTGACTCTGTCTACCCTTTGGAGATGTCTATGTCATAAGTCAGATCCTCCTCATTCAACAGCCAAAAGAAATCTTTAACCCTCAACTTTCTCTGTAGCCTTTGAAAAGTACAATTTGGATTTAACCTTGTTATTTCAATGCATACTTAAAGATTATATTCACTTTCTCATCTTATGCCTAGTATCTCATGCAATGCCAAGGTGCCTTCATAGCTCCCAGATGCAAAACTGTTTCATCTTAGAAAATTTTTCCTTCAAACTTCAATAAAAATTGAGCACCCACTGGAAGAGGATGTAAGCGGTGAATGTTTCTTAGACTAAAACTATGCACTGTCCAGTTTTATTGAATCCACCTAATTTCAGTAGGAAGTCTGGCACCAGCAAAACAGCATTAAAAAGATAAATAAATAAGCCTTGACTTTGCTTGAATTGCTGAATGATTGTTCTTGTTTTTTATTCTACATCTTTAGTGTCATTACCAAACAGGCACAAATTGTATTATGAAATCATCTTGTTCACTCAATAGTCTCATCAGCTTAAGCTTTTTCCATAAGCAATTTCTTAAAGCTAGAGATTACACTTTTTTTCCCTTTCTCTCTCCTGTTTCTTCAGCTGGTCTGAAAGATAAACAGGTTTTAAAATTGAATATATTTTGAAGGCAGAGTTAGGAATTTGCATGTTTATTGGTTTTGTTGTTATTTGTTCCTATGGTTGTTTCCTCTTCTTCATTATAAATGAATAAGTTGCTTTTATGTAGCAAACATGATTTTTTGCCTGGCTAGCCTGGCTTTTGCCATCACAGAACAAGAATGTGCAACCTCAGGATTCTTTTCCTCTTGCTTTGGTCTTTGGTCTTCTAACCTGTTGCATATGGATATTTTAGAAGTGCTGCTCAACATGGGTAGGAGATTTTTCTTTCACTAAACTACTGAGACTGAATTAATATCCTTCCCCTTTTTAACTAGTAGTCATTTATATTTGATGGGAGAAGGTGGAAGAGAAAGTATTCCATGTTTCACATAGAAATGCTGGCAATGAATTAAAAAAAACCACACAATAGAAAGAACATGGGGAAAGAGCATCATGTAGTTCTGTTTCTACTTGTTTCCCGATTTACTTATTTCTTATTACAGGGAGAACAGAAAGTGTCCATGGTAACAATGCTAACTCTATTTATGAGATGTTACAGAGAGCACTTGGCCCTGAAGGATATGAATACTTTGGGAATGAGATTTTCTTTCTGTTATAGATTCATAATATTTCCAGTGCCTTATGACTCTGATCATAATCTTTTCATGACAACTTTTGTGACCCAGCACTCGAGAAACATCAGTATAGATAGCTCAGGGACCATTCCTTAAAACACTGTAAGGAAAGATAGGAGCTCAAAATCTTTACCTTCTGATTTATGCAAACTTGGTAAGTGGAATAAATAACTGACCTCAGCCTCATTATTTATGGTCAGCATCCTCAGAACTGACATTACCTGAGTCCAGTGCTCAGCTACATTTGGAATAGAGCGTCTTTACTCATCATTGCAAGCAACACAGTGGTGCGAGTTATTTCCACAGGCTGTTGGCTTTTGTCTTTATGTGCAGCTGGTGTCATCTGATATTCCTTAGTCTCTGTGACAAGTAACAAGGAGGAGAGCAGTAAAAGAAGAAACATGTTGAAATGAACAAATACTAAAGTGTATGGCAGAGGATCATCTTGACATTTCAGTGTCACAATTTCCTCTCTTTCACTGCTGTTAAATAGGTCATGTGGGAAGCTGCACTGTCCAGTGGTTATCAACATAAACTGGTTTGGGCTTAAATGGGCTTTTATATCCAGCTATTACTCTGATTTTCTGTATAACCTGAGACAAGTGACCCAACTCCTTCTATCATTATCCTGTTTGTACCATAGGTAAATCAAATCTGGGAAAGTCTCTCTTGATTATATTCTCAGCTGAGATCTCACCTGAAACATCTGATTCCAACAGGATGGAAAAAGTAGGGAGGTGAAAGACACAAGAGTGTTAGAGCCCTGAATTGTCTTAAAATTTGTTCTCTATAACCTTGTGTACAAAATAGCTGCAGTGAATCTCTGGTGTTAGAACCCACAGTATTGAGTATTCTGGAAAGTGTTAGGTGGTCTTTCTCAGCACACACTGCTTTGTGGGGTTTTGAATGGTACAGTAACATTTTCTCCATTTGCAGACTTCAGTTTCGATGGCCAAATAGGACTTTTACCTTAAAACTTCCTTACCTGCACTGAGCTGAATGGAAATTTTTTTCCTAAGAAATGCAAAAGTATTTTCAGATCTCAGAGAGTTAAATCATACCAGTCTCATGAGTGATGGTGGAAACGGAATAAAGGTTCCACTGCTTGATTATCTACACAAAAGTTTTTTGAAAATAAATATCCGTGACCTTTTAACTTCAATTGAAACACCATGCATTTAAAAGAACATATCCATATTACATGATTGTGAGCGGACAGGGAGTGGAGAACAGCATTTCAAATTCAAAATGCAGGGGAGATCCGGTAGGCAGAACATTACTGTCTGGATTAGAATATGGTTCTGTTATCAGTTATTAGCTTCTAATACCACAAGTTTTATACACTCACACAAACACCCCCCCCCACCCCCCCCATACACTTATGGAAATATATGTGCTACATTATGAGTCATTTTCTTCATTATTCACCAACAAAATAATGCAAAATAATTATGACTGTCTGCAGAAACAGCCACAAGGCTTCATTAATACTCCCATTCCCACCCAGAAAGACTGACTAATTCTACAAGTAAGCTATACATTGTGAAAGTATTGAAAGTTTGCTCATAGCTGCTGAGAAATTAATAGAGGGGAAAGTGGGGAGTAGATTTTAACAGAGCCAAGACTGAACAAAGAGAATAAGCACAATTACTGTTGTTTGCAGCTCTCTCAAAATGCAACAAATTCAGCCCTGACAAATGTGCAAAAACCTGAAAAAAATAATGTTATAAAGACATTAGAGTAAAATATTTAACAGATCATTTCAGTCTCACTGTAGGGAATCTTTATATGCACCTCTTGTCTCGTATTGCTAGCAATATTATGGCTTTGTTTGTGTATGATATATTTTTTAGGCTTTTGGCGTAATTTTTCTATTCTTACTTGGGAATTTATGATATATGGGTTGGAGTAGTGTCATTCTGAGTTCTTTTACTCATTATTGTATAAAAGAGTCTTGGAAGAGCAAATATCTCTTGCTTAGTATTTGTTATGCCTAAAAAAATAAATTATGATATTGATTGAATTATTAAAATCATGACATTTGAAAAAAATGAATCTGATTTTCTTCAGTATTAGGCAACTTTGACCAGGACCCTCAAAGGAATTTAGGCTTCTAACTTCTGATTTCACTGGCAGAGTTGGCTAGAGGGGTTTATGCATCTCAGTTTAAATGAGTAACAGGTTCACAGTCTCTTTAGAATATCTAAAATATTAATCAAAATTATTTAGTGGATATGGTTTTAGTGTTTAAAATCCTCTTAATAGAGGCAGTTTCAGCTACACTCCTTTGTCATTATGGATTATATGCATAAATTCCTGAACGTAAATGTTGCTAACCTTGAGGCACTGGGCTAATTTATTTCTGCCCGTGAATAATAAAAAATGAAAAGTTGGAAAAAGATAAACATTTCTTTCTACATTTTTTTAAATTTTGTAGGGTTTTTTCAAATTTGTGTAATGTTTTCTAAGTCAGATGGTTTTGTTTCTCTGAAATGGCATTCTCCTTAGAAATTCCAATTTTAAATAAATGGATGTTCAGAATAGGAAAGTTTTCCTTCAGATAAAGCAAAGCACTTCAGTCTACCCAAAATGTGTATGTGGGACATAGAAGTAACCAGTTTGCTGTGTTAATCAGATTTCAGAACTATTTCTGAAAAGAAACTATTGTAAATCCCTGGTCACTAATGTTGCTTCTGAGGAATGTAGGACTGCTTGTCAAGTTGTATTTTAGATAGTTTTCCACATTAGCACAATATTAATAACAGTATGGCTGAAAAAGTGTGGCATTCATCCTGAGCTGTAAAAAGTACCAGGATCCTGGGTAAATATGTAGACTTCTAGACAATGCTGATATCCATGGACTGTATTTATTGCTTCTATTTTTAAGTCCAGTTTGTTCAAGACTAATATGTTTATACAACCTTCTTCCTAATCTTCACATTATAAGTTTGATTTATGTGGGTAGAAAATATAGCCTTGAAGACCTGAGTCTTATATCTATTTGCAAAAAACCTTTAATGTCTCATTCCAGCTCTTGTTTTGAAGAATTGAAGTTCCTTAAAATAATAGTTTCCTGAAACAGTTGAAAAATCTGGTGTGTTTGCATTAGGACCAAGCCGCACAACCCTGTAGCTGAGAAAATCAGTGTAGATCAGTTGTCTTCTACAGAGTGTTGTTCAGGTGATGCCTGCCTCGGTGTTCCCTAGTATACCTCACATACTTGTTAATTTATAGCTATTTTTTGTATCCTAACTTTCTCTTCCTCTGTCTGTCACTGATGTTAAAGAATTATCTGCTTATCCAGATGGCTTCTAAGGTTTGTTAAAGGTTAGTCAATCCATGAAAGAAACAATAGCGATATGACTTCTCCGTACCAATATAAGGCACTGCAGATTCATTGCATTGCACATAATCATGAGTGCAGCTGAATACCTCCAGTAACTAACTGCTCCCTGACTAATATAGCTGTTCTTCCAGTGTGTGCAAATTATTAGGGAGCATACATGTGTTTCTAAACAGAAAGAAAGGATGAAAAATGAATCTCTGCAGTAAAAAAAAAAAATCCTAATCTTTCTATGAAGAGAAAGAGAGGTTCTCCTTCTTGTCTGAGACTAGGGCTCAAGCACTGCAGTATGTCAAGTAGGGAAAGGACTTTTCCTTCCACTTGCCAAAAGTTTTTTCTCACCACACAAATTTTTCATAGAACAGAGATCTTCCTTTTCTACAAGTTTAACATGACAAAATAGGCTCCTGTTGAATTACTAACATATTAGAAAAAATTGAAACAGAAATGAAGCAGGCAATAATAGACATTAAATATCTCTTCCCTATAACATAATAAGGAACATTTCAAAACAACTTTTTCAGAGTTAAAATATAGATAGAACCTACAGCATTTCCTGCTTTATGGTATGTAGTTAAAAAATTTAAAAAGTCACCACAGGAGTGATTGCATATAAAAGCGGCTTTCTGAATGTTGTAAGGAAATACCGTGATTCCTGAGTTTTCATTGATCCTACACTTTAAATAGATTAATTCATTTTACTGCTTCTTCCACTCCTTGTAGGGACAGCAAAAGCTAAAGGCCTGATTATACCAGTAAAAGCAAAATCATATTCCTATTTGCAAAGGATTCATGTCCCTTACATATCCCCTTGCACCACACCTTCATCTACAAAGGCAGCTTTTAGAGGCAGAAGCGTAACTCACTCCCAACAGTCACTCAGTGACTTAAAGTTTCTGTGTCATAAAATATGACTTTCATGAGGGTAACACTCCTAACACCCTCTTAATGATGACGGAACATACAAACTAGTGAGCAAAGATAATATAGTTCTCTTCATTTCTTAGGAGAGGCCAAAAAGAATTACCAGAAAAAGAGGACAGACTATTACACTGAATAGATGTTATTGCATAAGTGCAAGGCAAAAAGGCTTGGAAAATTGAGCTGTTTGTTTATCCTGACAGCAATGTGTATTTCGGCACTTTACATCATGCCAATAAAGCATAACTTTGCTCTGGAATTTCATGGTGAATCCTGCTTTTCAGAATTTGTGAATTTATAATTTCAATCATTTAGAATTTGCAACAATGGCAGGGATTATGTTGAATGGAAGGAATGCCACAGAGATGTTCCTTGTTACAGCTTAATAGCTTTACAGGTAGATACTAAATTTGCTAAGATGAACTCTGAATATTTTATGGTGCTTCTATAAAGTCACTTGCCAGAAGCATTGCCCTTGGAAACCCCCTTTATTTATCTGCCATGCTATTTCACTATTTGCTCTCTACACTTGGCTTTTACAGGGTAACCTGAAACAAGCTGGCACTGAAGCGCTCTAAAGGTCTAAGTGTAGGTTAAAAAGCTTGTGATCTGGTGAAACTGGAAGCAGAGGACACAGAGAGAGCGTAGGGAAGCAGCACTTGTCAGTCATATTCCAGAGCACAAAATGTTCTACTCACAGAGGAGGAAAGCCAGTGAACAATGGTTATAAATTAATTAACGCTTCATGGACTCCTAATTTTATATCTTTTGCATTAAATAGTCATGGAATGAAATGCATAAACAGTACTTTTAGAGAAGATAGAGACCCACATTTCTCTGTTTCCAGGTGAGTGCCTATCACGAGAACATGGAGTCAGGCTCTGCTGCACTCTCCCATTCCGTCCAGTCTTTTGTGCAATGTGGAATAGGTTTTTACAGGAGAAATTGAAAATGCCAACTCACATTAGCCAGTTGATTAGTAGTTATTGCACTCTCAAGAAGAGTGGATTTGCATCTCAAAAAGAAGAGTTAAATCCAGGTACCCTCCTCTTCAGCTGCATGTGTAACTGGAGAATACCTTAGACTTTAGATGGGTGCATATTGTGTATACTGCTATGTGGTAGATGTGCCCCCAACATTTGCTGAATTGGGTATCTGTGTGTGATACTTGGAGAAAAGCCCAATGTGTGGATAACAAAGGGCTGAGGAACTACATAATCCTTTTGTGAGTCAGACCAGAAAAATCTTTTAGTTTAGCATATGGAAAATCAGAACTTGAAGCAACCAAAGCACCTCACCTCCAATTTTGTTCTCAGCTAAATGGAATTTTTTTAAGATTGTGCACCCAGGTACTTTAAATAGTGCAAAAGTCTCATTTCAAGTTCTAAAATTCCTGTGTTCCGAGGAATGATACTCCAGAACTGTCCATGATAGCATCATAGTTATGGTCTAGGAGGAATGGTAGGATGGACATAGAAAGGGCTTATGCTGGCTGTCAGAGCTTTATTGAACTACGTTCCATATCTTCATAAACTGCCTGCAATATACCTGAATAACATACACAAAACAAAACAACAGCAACAACAACAACAGAAAAAAAGGGGGAAAAAAGAACAACTCCCATCAGCCCAAATATTGTTAACAGCATCTTTTATTGTAACTGAGTAGGAGTTCTGATTAATTGGTCCCATCACGTCAGACAGTATACAGAGGGAAGAGTAGGGGTAGTTCCTGCTTAGTAAAGCCATGATAAGCTTGATAGACCAAGAGGAAAATGTCTTAGTACAGGTCCCAGCAGCTACAGGACAACAACAAGCGATGAACTGAGATCTCCTGAAGCCCAGGGTAGGACACTGGACTTCAGGTATGTGTGGAAATACATGTTGCATGTTAGGACATCAAGATATCAAATCACTATTAGCTTTTCAGAAATGACTGTCAGGAAAGCAGCTTCAATAATATTGACTTTCCACAGCCTCCACAGTTGCCAGCTACAGCCCTTGATAGTAGGTTTATCATTGCTTTGAGAGAGGTAACCTGATCAGGCAGCTGTTGTTTTTTACCCAAAGAAAGGGCCATTTTTGTAGAGTAACACATAATTTGTTTAGCATTACCCATAACATTTTATGATTGCTTTCATAAAACTCCCACTTTTTGGCAGCTTTTCTTACCCAATAAAGTGTGTGAAGGAAGGAAATAGAGCCAAGAATAGTTGTTCTAGCCATCACCAGAGTACTTGGGATGAAGGAAAATCTTTAAATATGGGGGACCAACTCAGAAGTGGGTGGAAGTTAATTTGTGTGAATTTGCCTTTAACAATTTTATTTACCCTGGCTTATTTAAATCTATTTTTATTTCTCTATCTCTGGAGACGTGTGTCTCAGTCTATTTTTTTCCTCGCTATTCTTTTTGTAGCTTTAAGCTATTGTGGGAGTCAAAAATGGAAGCAAAAACCAAAAACTGTCAGAGCTCTGACAGGTGGCCTCTGACAAATCTTTCCAGGGAGGTTTAAAATGTAATTTTTCCTAAGCTTGCCCCTGTATCTCCTCCCCCACACTATGTGGAAGGCTTGACATAATCTAGAAGGAGCCTACATGTCACATTCACTGACTGACAGCCTGACCCATGAGCTTAACCCCATTTTATCAGCTGTTCAACCCAGGAAGTAAGGCTGGGTACCAAAGTTGATAAAACTCCCATTTGCCTTCGGATTCTGCTCTGGGGGTGATCCTATCTGGCAGGAGAGCAAGCACGGTAATGTGTTAAATCACTCCAGGAGTCAGACAGAGGGTGCTTGTCTGAGATCTCAGATCCGTCTATCTAGCTCCCTGCCTCACAGCAACTTTCTGGTATTTTAGAATTTTCTTGTTTCTTCCACATCCCTTAGGGAGGCTAATTTCATGGCTCAGTGCACCTCCACTGTCCAGATTATTGTTTTTCCCCTCTGGATACTCAGCCTGAATTTTCCTCTTACACTAACCCCATTAGTTACTTACATAATTAAACTAAGTGGGTGAGCCTGACAGAATGTGAGGTCCTTGAAAACCCTCCAGTTTTGGAGAGTGTGGGTTTGCAATCTGCGTTTGACTTGGAGAACATTCTTCTGATTAAATGCTCTCCCATTATGGTAATGAATCATTAAAGTTAAAAATAATTGAAATCTATATATAAAAGCAACTATTAAGGTAAAAAGAAATCATATACAGCTCATTGTGGAAGTGATCTGGCTGTGAATTGGGGATCCCTGGAATAAATGTCGTCACGTTTGTATTATAGGCCATCTTCTCTCATTTCAATGATGGTTCAAAGGATTTGAAACACTTTCAGTTCATTTTTTTAAACAGAAACTGTAGTCCCTACTTAAACTGCCATGGCAAGAAGAATTTAAGGACAGAAAAATTGTTATTTTCTGTACTCCACTGTTGGGGAAGTGCCTGACACTTTTTCATCATAATGCTTCTCTCTTTCTCAATTATTCAGCGTCCTATCACCTACTCTTTAATTGGATATACGGAAGAACAAAGAAACCTAAAACCTTCCACTAAACCCTGCAAAATATGATTGAATTCTCATATACTATCATTACGTGCTTCATGAGAAAACAAATAAATGATTTATGCAGTTATGTCCAAGTTTCTGAAATTAAAAATAAGTAGTCTGGGAATAAGGGGCTAATAAGAGAGCACAGACAATGGTCCTCTGTAAGTGGGGGTTCCTTGGGGTCCAATGTGGTTTAGAATCACAGACTGACATCTTTCTTACAGGAGCTATTTATAAGTTCTCCCCTGCATATCCACTCTTTTTCACAAATCTTGCAAGAACTCAGTACAAGAGAATGGATGTACCATGTAAGCAATGAATCTAATCAAGCTTAATAAGTTCAATTTTATAAATGACCACATCTTTTGGGGCATCTATAATTTTTTCTGCATTTAGCCATCACATTTAAAAAGATGCCAGCACAATGGTTTTAAATATTGCAAATTAAATTTAATACCTAAAAGAAGGTCACTGACATCACAAACAAGCAGGAATAATTTAGACTTTAACTGGACCTCTAAAGATAATAAATTTTCCAGTGATGTTTGGTATAAATATTCTGTCCTTAATTTATTGATGTAGAAATCTGAGATGTTCGTGAATCCAAGTATGTTCCAGTTATAAATAGAAAAGTTAGGAATGCCGAATACTATTTTTGTTCTTTTTTTTCTGTTTTGTCAGCAGATTCTGGGATGAAAGTGGTACGAATACTGCAGTTATGCCTTGAAGGATTTAATAGCTGATTCCCTAATCCATAACTACATATCAGTACGTGCTGACATTTAACATAAGGAGTTATATTTGAAACTAAAGTCATTGAGTGTGTTTATTTAATGAGAAATAACATATCTAGTCAGTGGGACCTAAGCCATTTACTGAACTAAAACCCAAATGAGTTGGAATCAAGGACATAAGGGAAGTGGGTCAGTGTTTTTTCCATGTAATATTTTCAAGTAGTCTGTAGTTAGGAAAGGCCAGACTGTGGCCAGTAAGCTTGCATTTGTTGTACAAGAGCCTGCAGCTCCTCTGGAAAATACTTAGATATCTGCAAATGAAAAAGGCTTAACACTGTGAGCTATTAATTATGAAGTTTCCATAGAAACTTCATGATTCCCTCTTCTCAAGAAATGAGCTAACTTCATGTATTGTGAATGAGAGAATGTAATTATTGAGAACTAGCTGTACCTTGCTTGTATATCTTTATATAAAATAAAGTAATGAAAGAAGTGCAGTGCAACGGTGCATATATCTTTCCCTTTTCCAGTTGCATGGGATTCTTACTCTTTTCCATACTTCTGTTAAAGTCAGGCCTCACTCATCTCTTCAAAGAGATACAACTTTCAGAAGACTGAGAGATACCAAGGTAGGAGAAACTTTCAACCAGGTCAGGTGTAGGATTTAAAGCTTAAGAAGAATAAAATCTTATTGAGAACAAAGAAATGTATATTCTGTGGTGGAATCTAAGGCCCTGTGATGGATCCAAGCCTTACAGCAATCAGGGCACGCTTCCACTGATTGTGGTCATAGTTTAGGTAGGGTCTCAATTTTAGCATTTCTCCATCCTTTGATATTTTATCTCTCTTCTCCAAAATGGAAACATCATATACTACAGTCTATAAATCGATGTAGTTTTTTCATTTTTGCCTCTTCTATTACATTGTGCCTGTCTGCTCCTCTTCCCTGTCTTGATACTAATAGTCAACTGATCTCCCCACCTGCAGGGACTGCCCAGCTCCTCTAGCCCTCACGGGCATGTAGGCAGCTCGCCAGACTTTACTGCTTTACTCTGGTAAGGGGCC
Organism: Athene noctua; assembly: GCF_965140245.1. Classification (NCBI taxonomy): domain Eukaryota; kingdom Metazoa; phylum Chordata; class Aves; order Strigiformes; family Strigidae; genus Athene; species Athene noctua. Next base: position 15,343,598 of record NC_134043.1, read on the forward strand.
AACTTAGCCAATTTAAATCTGAGCTGCTGTTTTCTGCCCGTTCTGTTTGTGTTAGCCCCGGAGTATTTTCCAGAAGCTGATCTGGTCAAAGATTAACATGGTCCAGAAAAAGTGATTAGTTGCCTCAGTAAGCACTGACATGCAGAGCAATGCTGTGGAGTCATCTGGGGAGGGGGGTTGAGTAGTTACCCAGAGGTACTTCTGTGTGTGAGTGCCTTGAATTTTGTGAATAGTTGTAAAAATTAAGGTGTTTTTTGATAATTAGTCAAAACAGATCATAGTTTTTCCCCAAAATAGACATGCTCATAAATGCTGTATGAAAATATGCTAGTTCTAATTTAATTTAAATTTCCTCTGAGAAGAGGATGAGAGCAGCATTTCCCAAAAGCTCTAATCTAGCTTTTTTTTTTTCCTTTCTATTTTCCTTAAGGTTTCCACTAAGTGAATAATAAATGTGTTTTCCTCAAAAATTACATGCCTACAAGTGAACTTCTTTCCTTATAAGCTATGTAAGAAACCATTTCTCCTATTGTACCTGCATGAATAATATCTAACATTACACAAAAACTCATTAAATGTTTTTTTCCAAGACAAAACCTAAGCTGTAAAATGTAATATAAGGGTTTGACTTAATAGAACAATATGCACTTCCTTTAGGCATCTTTTTTTACATGCTTAAAAAATAATAAAATGAAATGTACAAAAGAAAAATATTTAAGAATGATAGAACAGATACTGGGATGACAAGGCCTGACTCTTCAAAGACATGAAACAGAAATATTTTTCTCATGATAGTATTTCGTGTTGCCACTACTTTAAATATTTTCTCTTTTTTTAATAATACATAGCAATTTGCAGTTATTTGTCAAGAACTAGATTATCAGCCACACTTCTATTAGAAGTTAAATTAAATCAAACTATCAAATGTACTAAGCATCAAGAGATTAAAAAAACCCCACAAAAACCAAAAACCAAACCCCAAAAAGGAAATCTATGTAAAGAATGCAGAAGTCTGGAGATAAAAATATCACGTCACTTACATTTAAATAAGCCAAAGAACACTGTGATGTGATCGGGTAAATGCTGTAATAGGATAAATTTTGGCTACTTCAGGAAAATCAGTATAAACACTCAGATACCAATGACCTTCTGCACAACCTGAGACCCATCATTCTACATCACTGAGTCCATGACAGCACACATATCAACCACATAGGCCATCAAGTGTACAGAAATCATTTACTGTCTTTGGGTATCACTTTGCATAGTGTCTGTAGAGGCATAGAGCAGGTGGAGAAGGGAGAGGGAAGGCTGGACGGTAGCCCAGGCTCTCTCGGTGGGAGATAGCTTTGCGTACAGCTCAGACAGTCCGGAGAGTCTAAGTCACATGATCCTGTCCTCAGGTAGAAGAGGGATTTAGGTCGATGCCTGAGTCCCCCACCTCACAATATTCTCACTTACTGCCATGCCCTCTAGTACACTCAGACTCTAAGTGTTTAAACCTGGTCTTCAGACAAAACAGTTCCTTGCCATGACTTCCAAATTTTCTCCCACATGTATATGAGCATCTCTGAAGCCACTTCATGCCTTGAGGGGCCATGCTGGGTTTACAGCACAAGGCAGGATCAAGTTCACTCTGCCTCATTTTCACAGAGATACCTCTGTGATACCTCCTTTCCTCACCATCTGACAACTTCATTTAAAATCTTGGCTTCATTGCAAGTCCATGGCAAGATTCCCACTGGATACTGAGATAATATGTTGTCACTACTGACTGCAAAATCATTAGATAATGGAGAAAGAGAGTTGATCTCAGCCTAACAATGCAACAATGCACGTAATGCTCACTGGCATTGTGAATAGGCTGGGGACCATTTTCTCTTTCTGGGAATATCTGGCACATGTGAAACTTTGCAATGGAGCTTGTCACATGTCAGGGTAGGCTCCAGTCCTTCATAACTCTTGTGGCGAAAAACAAGCAATCTACGACTCTTGACTGAAGTGGAGAATCACTAGATAACCTTAGTTTTAAACAACTTCTTGTACACTTTGCTCTGCAAGTTTGCTGGCTTCATGCATACCATGTATGAGGCTTTTTACTCTTGATTTATTTACTACAGAGCAAATTTGCTAATTCAGTGATGCTTGAGAAACAGAAAACAGAATTCAGATGTCTTTAAATAAATGTGAATGTCAATTATCAATAGCACATCACTTTGAAGAGGGGACAGACTGCATCAGCTGCTCAACCTGTTCATGTGGCTGGAAAGTTTGTCTCACTGACAATGACAGAACTGACACAATTGCTCAGTTTCTTCCTACATTAAAAAAAAAAAAAAAAGCAGCAAACATAAATATTCAAAATAAAATACAAATTTTTCCCAGTTCTCATCCCACTGTAATGCAAAATTTATTCAGTGGCAAGGAAGAAGTCCTCTTAGGATCAGCATATGAGTTTCTTTTTCTTTCTCTCGTAAACTTGTAGCTATCCTTACTTGTTATCATAGCTGAGCAGTTCCTTTTGTTAATCTGATCATAAGACTCGGGGGAAAAAAAAAAAACAAAACAAACCTGAGGCAACTTAAACCATGGCATGAACACAGCCAAGTACATTTGATTTTAAGTATTATCACAAAGACACTCTCAGACTGGAAACTGCCCACTTAAATTTCACTGTCTTTTCAGGGGAAGGACAGATTCTTAATTCAGCGGTGCTTTCTGTAGATTGGCAAACTCTCTTCAAATTACTTCAGTAGGGAGTAAGGACCATAGCTACTTCGATCTAGTTTGTGCTGCAAAACTAGCCTTTAGATATCCTTAAACACATTAAAATTAAATTATCCTTACTGAAGCAGAAAACTTAACTCCATTCTACCAACTTAGTTCTCTGGTGCAATCTAATTTTCTCTTGAGTCTTTATTAATTTCATTCAACA